>NC_143536.1:2095263-2407138 GCF_031878675.1 Megascapheus bottae | reverse complement strand
TTTGGTTAAGAATTTACCTGTGGCAACATGGCTCCTCCCCTGAGGTAGGTAGCTATGATGACTGGACTGCTTACCAGTCTTGCGACCTTGTGGTGGGCACATGATCTTTCCAAGCCTCCCCTTTCTCTAACTGGTGATGGCTGCTCTCCTCCATGTCACACAGCTCAGTGGCACCTTTGAAAGTGGTTGGTAGACTAAGGTGGCAAAAACTTCTTAAAGCACATTTTTCCTAGTGCTTTGTTGCATGCTGTAAAAGATGTGATATGGGCTGGGTTCTGTTCTGTGGTAGAGCACCTACCTACCTAGCAAGCTCTGGTACTGAATTGTATCGTGGGTCCATCAAAAACAATAAAGGGAGAGGCTGGCCAGTAGGTTGACTATAAATCATGTTAACAAATCCAACACTAAGCTGGGCATCAGTGGCTCATGCCTGTAATCCTAGTTACTCAGGAGGCTGAGTGCCAGCCAAGCACAAAAATCCATGAGACTCTCATCTCCAATTAACCACCAGAAAACTGGAATTGGTGCTGTGGCTCAAGTGGTAGAGCTATAGCCTTGAGCTGAAGCCCTCAGGGACAGTGCCCAGGCCCAGAGTTCAAGCCCCATGACCGATCCCTCAAAAACAAAAACTCCAACACTAGGTAATGCTCTCCTTGTAATACTTAGAATTTGTTTCCTGGTGGTGCAAATTGTACTCATATTCCTGTGCAACAGCACATTCAAATGACCTTTTATGTCCCTCCAGGGAAAGCAAGTTCTTACTGAATTTATAGGCAGAATCAACTAGTTTTAACAACTTAAATATTGGCTCAATGATGTGTAGCATTTTAAGATGTAAGTGACATAATTGTGAACAAGGAGACAAAATTAGGGACTAAATGAGCCACGTGATACATGCATAAAATCCATAGTTTTCTGAATGCCAAAATAGTCTAGCAGAAAATAAATGGAAGGAACAAATACTCCCCTGGCAGTGACCTCACAACAAAGAGAGCACAAAACTTACAGGTATGGCATTGAGACAACTGAGGTCTATACAAAGACCAGAAGGTACCCTGAATAGTCCTGGGCGTGATGTTTAAATCTTATGGAGATGCCCATTTGGGGGTAAACTTGACAGAATAAGAGATTTGAGGTGGTACAAATACATAGAGTGTTGCACAGACCACTCAAACCTGTTCACATAAGAAATGAACAAATGGAGCCAGGCACAGTGGCTTATGCCTATAATCCTAGCTACCCAAGAGGCTGAGATCCTCAGATCTCAGTTCAAAGCCAGTCCAGGCACTAAAGTCTGTAAGACTCTTAGCCCCAATTAACCTCGGGAAAACAGGAAGTGGCGCTGTGGCTCAAGGGGCAGGGCCTTCAGCCTTGAGCTAAAGAGTTCAAGCCCTATAACCTCCCCCCACACACACAAAAAAAAGAAACTATATGATATATGGTAAAAGAAGTGATTTTGAAGACTCCAGGTCTAGCTAAAAAAGAAATCAGGAGTGAGCGGCTGGAAAGGAGTTCTGTGTGTTGCAGTAGGGCTTTGCAGCCCATTGTACCCGTACTGGAATCTTTTTTTTTTTTTTTTTTTCTATGTATGTGGTACCGAGGAATCGAACCCGGGTCTTCATGCATGCTAGGCAAGCACTTTAACCACTAGGCCAAACTCCCGGCCCCTGGTACTGGAATCTTTTAGTAAGGAAAGTAATCCTAACAGCACAGGTATTACTGGTTTTTGGTTTTAACAATACTGAACCCAGGGCCTCATCCTTTTTAAGTGTTCTACTACTTGAGATAAATCTCCAGCCCTTTTCTATATATCAGAACTGGGGCTTGAACTTAGGGCTTAGGCACTATCCTTGTCCCTACCTTTTTTTCCTGATGAAGACTAGTACTCTACAACTTGATCCACAGGTCCATTTCTGGCTTTTTCCTTATTACGGAGAAGAGTCTCAGGAAGAGGCCCAGGAGTTTGGCCTAGTGGTAGAGTGCTTGCCTAGCATGCACAAAGACCCGGGTTCGATTCCTCGGTACCCCACATACATAGCAAAAAGCCGGAAGTGTTGCTGAGGCTCAAGTGGTAGAGCCCTAGCCTTGAGAAAGTCCAAGGACAGTGCTCAAGCCCTGAGCTCAAGCCCAGGACTGGCAAAAAAAAAAAAAGTCTCAGGAACATCCCTACCAGGATGTTTCAAACTGATCCTCAGAGCTCAGTCTTCTGAGTAGCCACGATTACAGGTGTGAGCCACTGGCACTGGTGCAGCAAGTTTTATTCTCTCTGATTAGACTTTTTTTTTTAATGGGGTGAGTAGTCTGGATTTGAAGGGATTGGGTGATTTGAGTTGTCTGCCTTTGTGTGCGTGTATATGTATATAATTATAATATAATATATATTTATTACGGAACATAGCATTTGTAAAATATCCTGAGGACACCTTAGCTACATAACAAGTTTTTGTGTTTATTTTTGTTTGGAAATTGAACTATGAGTGAGTGAGACCTACTGGAAAAACCTGAGCAGTAAAGAAGATTCTACTTCGTTGTAGAATGATTATTAGAATAATAAGAGGTTAGGAAGAAATAAGACATTGAGGGGGGTGGTGGTGGTGGTGGTGGCTTGAGTCCAAATTGTGACAGGGTAGATGGTTAAGTAGAGCAGTTTAAGGAACTTCAAAGGTAGTGTCCTTGACTTGATGATGGGGGCAGGCTTTGGCTTGAGCATGTGAAGGGGACAGAAGGACCCTTCCTGTAACTGGGATTGTAGCGGGGCCCTGGTGGGACATCTCCCCTAAGAGTCACTGTCCTTTTGGTCTGGGGCCAGTCCAGTTTGAAGGATTCCTGGGCTCTGTAGATGCCCCTCCAAAGCCATCCTGGCTCTGCCATCCTTCAGCCTGCTTCTTAAACCCAGCCTTTCCACTTCTAGCTGACTTCTCAGGGAAGAGAACCTGGCGGTCTCAGTTCACCTCTGAGTACAACACTATTGGGAGGCCAACAGGAGCGGGTTTCCCTGTTGTGCTGAGTCCTCCTGTCCAGCCAGAATGGACCAAGAAGAGGATGCTTGAGCCTGCCTGGAATCAATACAGTTTTAAATAGCCTAGATAGGCCCTAAAGGTCCATGGCTCAAGCAATAGAGCCCCTGCCTAACAGCATAAGGCTCCTTCAGTGGAGCCCTAGCACCACGGAGGCAGAGGCCAAGAGTGAACTAATTTGGCAGGTCGAAGTTGTTAGCCCAGGTTTAAAGTCAACACACCAAGTCACAGGGAGGCCATTCGTGACGGCAGACACTTTTTACAAAAAGGAGAAGAAAGGTTTTTGAAATGAACTTTATTTTTGGAGATTAGAAGCACTTAAGCATCGTTCTCTTTATTCTAACTCTGGAACATGAGGCGGTCACCCGATACCTTGTAGAACGTTCAATAAAGCTATTCTTGAGCTCATCTATTTTTCAAAGCCCTGCAAGTTCATCAAATAATTATAGCTTATATCCTGGTCTTATTTTACAGCACATTTCATAGTATTGGGACATTGTAAGAAGGCCATTGTAGCCAGAACAGACCTCTGTCTCAATGTATAAATTCTACCCGTTAGGCTATTTGTGAACAAACAGTAACAGAGTTGAAACCTCTCTTACCTTGCTGACTGTTTCACAGGTTCCGTGTGCTCAGCACTGTCCAAGAGCACATCAGGCTTCTCGGTTCCTAATTGTGTTCAGGTACTTCCTTACTGTTATCTTCACATCTTGTGACAGTTGGAGTGGGGAACCTGTGGGGAGCATGTGCGCATTTCCATGGTGCTCCAGCTTAGGAGCTGGTGTTGGAGCGCCCTCTGGAGGCACTGGGAACACCTGGGCTTTCTGTGACAGCCAGAGTTGACTGAGAGGGCTGACGTGGGATTGCGTGGGGCCAGGTGTTCACCCTACATGCAAAGCACAAGGTTTTCTTCCAATGGAGAAGAAAGCACACCTGAATCTGTAGGAGCCCGAGGAACATGGCTAGCAGTGTCCAGAGAAATAAGTAACATGGTATATTGGAGGTGTGGCTCAGTTGAAGATCACCTGCCTAGCAAAAGCCACACTCTGCTACTGCTAAAAATAAGTCCAACTTAGACCTTGTGAGTTTCCTTTCATGTTCCCCAACCAGTCAGTTTCTTTTCAGATCGCCAGCCTTTTTGTAGCCTTGGGCAGGTTCATAAGTTGCCCAGGTGTAAGACATACCTGCCCTGCTGGGGATGCTAGTGTGTCTTGGCACGTCTGGTAGAGTGGACATGCCAGGAACCTGCTTGCTGTAGGACTGAAGAGCCACCAGGAAGATAAGGATTTATTCCTGCAGTTGCAAGGAATAAAGAGTGATACTGACCATTTTAAGGATGGGATGTGGTGGGATGCATGTGGACTACAAGACACCTCAGGTGCCTCAGAGATAGCCTCTGGCTGGTGGTCTCCTATCCTTCCTCTTGATGCTGGCGGGCCTATTTCTCCTACTCTGAATGTCTCTTACTGAGGGGTTCACCTTCCTCCTCAATTCTCTGTAGTCTCTGCAAATGCAGCCATACCTCTCAAGCTCACTCTCTCTTTCAGTATTATTTAGATTCCCGATAGATAAGGTATCTGATTTTGTTGCTGCTTTTCATGTCATTCTGAGCCATGCCATCCTCACAGTTAAGTTTTTGGGTCTCATGCTGTGCTTGGTCTCAGAGGCAACTCAACAAGAGCTGCAGGTGCACTGTACTGGGTCTGGCATGCACAGCATTGCAGCTAGGAGGCCCTCTCCAGGGATGCCTACCCTTTAAAACATAGCCCATACACATCCCTCATTCAAAGCCAATTCTTCGTTCACTACTTTCACTTTTCTATTGCCTTCCTGTTCTACCCAGTCTCTGACAGTGCAGGACTGTCACAGTCTGTGTGACTCTCCTTGAAGTCCGTCCTAATCCAAGTCATTATAGAGCAGAGCAGAAGGTGAAGGTGGAGTGAATGGGGTCATAATCCTGAATCTGTTGAGAACCTCGAATTAGCTAGGCACTGGGTTGTTTTATTTGCCAGTCCCAGACCTTGAACTCAGGGCCTGAGCACTGTCCTTGGGCTTTCTGAAAGCTGAAGTTCTACCACTTGAGCCACAGCACTACTTCCAGTTTTTTTTCTAGGTAAGGGGTATAAAAGAATCAAACCCTGGTCTTCATGCATGCTAGGCAATCACTCAGCCCCATGGCACTGTTTTAAGTACTCCTGTATTAACTCCTATAAACAAAGTAATAGTTAAATGATAATCCTTTCTTTTTAATTATTTCCCTAAATTTCCCTTCTTGATGTTTTTATTTTTGTTGTTGTTACTTGCTGGGCTTGAACTCATAGCCAGGGCACTGTCCTTGGGCTTTCTCAAGGTTAACACTCTACCACTGAACCACAGCACCATTTCTGGCCTTTCCTATATATGTAAAACTGAGGAATCAAACCCATGGCTTTGGGCATGCTGGGTGAGCAGGCCAGGCCAGGCCATGCTACCGGCCTTGTTCCTGAGCTTTTTCACTCAAGGCTGGCCGTCTACCACTGTGAGCCACAGCTTCACTTCTGTTTTTCTGTGGTTTATTGCAGATAAGTCTCACAGACTTGGCTTCCCATGTTGGCTTTGAACCACAATCTTCAGATTTCAGCTTCCTGAGTAGCTCGAATTATAGATGTTAGCCACAGCACTCAGCTCCTTTGTTGACCTTTTTGGTGAAGGTTATTCAGCAAGGGTTGTTAAGGCTAGGATTCGAGCCCGGTCTAGTCAGGCTGGCTCTGGTTTGTCTCCGAGGCTCCTTTTAGCTGAAGCATGCCTGGACATCATCTGGCTTGCCACTCTGAACTGCAAGCCAGTGTGTTAGTCGTCCAGGCACCTGCTCCTCAGTGTGAATAAAGTTTGTGTCAGGGCAGGCGCATTGTGACAGGCGAGTTCCTATATCTCAGAGGGAAGTTGTGTGGACTGCCTGGATTTTCTTCCAGTGGCTTCGAGGTACACATCCCTTTCTTTGTCTTCAGTCCCATGTTTATATAAACTCCAAATATAAGCAGCTATCTCATTCTGTGAGCTGGGTGGGCCATTTGATCTTCAGAATGTTTTGATCCTGAATTCTTCACCATGTAACCTGCTTTTTTCTCTCTGCCTCCCACCCAGAAGGACCTCAAGCTTCTGTAGCCCTTCAGCCATCAAAGAGCCTGCCTCTTCCTTACTGGAATGTCCTGGCACTGTGGTAAGTTTTTTCCCATCTGACGCTTAGTCCAAGATGGAGAAGCCCCTTTGAATATTTTAAATCAAAGCTGTCCCTGGAGTTTCTTTCAAGCAGTATCCTTTGAGCTCAGTGGGGAAGAAACTCCTCGTGACCTTCCTTCAGCTTTGTTGATACTAATGTTGGTCATGCGTGGTCCTTACTCTGTGAGAGCTGTCATCCGTTCATCTTTTTCCCATCTGGGCCACTTGGGCACTGACACTTTGCTTTTCTATTCCCCCCTTGGCCTTCAGGCCCTCCTGGCTCCTGAAGCTCACATCCACTTTCTCCCACAGTTCTGGCCTCACTGAGGTAACAAAACTATATTGCTGAGGGTGTTGCTTCAGAAGTTTGTGGTGGTTTTTTTCTGAAGCTTGACCTGTGGCCTTTTCCCTAGCTTAGTTCCTGGAAGTTATGTCCCCAGGGGGTTGTATTTTACATCAGTATCTGCAAATAGGATTTGAGAGCTATCATGTTCTTAGCACAAGTATTTCTTCTCTTTGCTTTTCTCATTTGAGCTTCTAGATGTGATCATATTTTAGTAATAACCCTCCCCAAGTGAGGAAGCCTAGGCCTATTTTTTGTAGGACAGAAGTCTGTTCATCTTTGTTGGGTCATTACTGAAATGCAGTGTTCTTGTTGATTTGTGTAGGTCATAGAATCAAGTTCTGCCCTTGTGGCTGGGAAGCGTGAGCCAGGACAAACACCACCACACCACATACACACCCCCACTCTCCTAAGGCCTCTCATCATTTCACTGTGCAAGCTCTTCCTCCTGTTCCCAGCAGGCTCGTGGCTCTGACTGTACTGAGTTGGAGTGTTGACTCCACACAGATATGTGGTGGCTTTCCCCTTGCACGACCGCTCCTTGTGGAGCGCACCATCCTCTTGGTTCCTTTTTCTGAGTGCCACATTGGGTTCTGGTCTATTGCCTCATTTGGAGAGAGTACAAGTGTACCTTGGTGCCACGGCAGGTGGCGCCATTCTCTCCTGAGCTGACATTTTTTTTTTTTTATTACAGTGGTAATACTGAAGAGTTGGTCTGTTTTGTGAATTCCTTTTCACACCATTTTTGGTCTCTAGCTTGAGTCTTCCGTGAGGTCTTAGGATGCTCATGTCTTCTCTGGTTTATGGTTCACTCCTGCTTCCCTCCAAGGTACCTGGGGCTGAGGGGTTTACCGGAACCACTGGTCAGATCTGGCCGCAGCCTCTAGTAGCGTGCATCTTCAGAACTGACTGGCAGCAGTGTGGTTGGGACCTTATACTGTCTGCTTCCTTCGGTGGGCGGCAGTGCACTGGTCCCTGTAGCCCTCTGAGGGCCCACCTAAAACCCAGGTGCTGTTCATCTCTGTGTGAGTCTGCATGCCCCTTCTGTCTGCTGAGCAGGTCTACTCACTCGGTGTTCCCTGGACAAGTTCGCTCAGGAATTGTGACCCATGTGTGGAATAGCCAGCCTAGAGATTCTTGCAGCAGATTCATGGAGCTGAGCCTGGAAGAGAATGGGACTGCCAGGGCAGGGAAGCAGGAAGAGGGAGCTTTTGTTAAAAGGTGTCTCCACAATGTTCATGTAGGTTACTGCTGCTAAACTGTGCACTTAACTATAGTTAAGACAGTAATTGTTATGTCATTTCTTACCACAGTTAGAAAAATACACTAAACCTGCAAGAATCCCACATCCTTAATTTTGCCACTGCTCCTTGAAGCCATCACTTCCTGCTCGGGCATGGCCGAGAACAGCCTACTCCCCTCCTGCTTGCCTGGCTGGCTCTGTGGTTTCTTCCTATGGTGGCTAATCTGCCCCTTATCACCCTCGAGCCTTGCTTCTGTCTCTTACCAGGGGTGGCTGGAGCTCTCCATCTGTCCTAGGTGTGCATTTTGTGCTTTGGTTCTTCTCTATCTAGGATGGGCGTGTGAATGGGTCTGATCTGAGCCCTACACTTCTGTACCCCTCCTACCCCACCAGTTTGCACTCCTCTGGGGTCCCTGAGCAAGCCAAGTGCCGGAAAGAGGTCTCATGCACTCTGTTGTGCCCTAATGTTGTCCTGAGAATCTGTTAGTGCCTTCCCTCCTGAGGATTGAGGGGCACCAGGCACCAGGGCTGTAACCTTCCCCCATGCAGGGCAAAAAACACCCTGCATGACACATGATCTTCTGATGTTTGTACACATGCTCATGGGAATAACAGCAATCACACAGCTAGTCAGACCAAGAACCGGCACCTGGGTCTTTTGCCTCCAAGTGGTTCTGGTTTTTGTTCTTTTTGCCAGTCCTAGGCCTTGAACTCAGGGCTTGAGCACGGTTCTTGTGATTTCTCAAGGCTAGAGCTCTACCACTTGAGCCATAGCACCACTTCTGGCCTTTTTTTTTCTTTCTATGTATGTGGTACTGAAGAATTGAACCTGGGTCTTCATGCATGCTACCACTAGGCCAAACTTGTGGCCTTAATTCTGTTTTCTTTCTTTCTTTCTTTCTTTCTTTCTTTCTTTCTTTCTTTCTTTCTTTCTTTTTTTTTTTTTGCCAGTCCTGGGCTTAAGCTAAGGGCCTGAGCACTGTCCTTGGACTTTCTCAAGGCTAGAGCTCTACCACTTGAGCCTCAACACCACTTCTGGCCTTTTTTTTTCTTTCTATGTATGTGGTACTGAAGAATTGAACCTGGGTCTTCATGCATGCTTGGCAAACACTTTACCGGTAGGCCAAACTCCTAGCCCCCTGGTTCTGGTTTTTACAATGTACGTTGCTTTGCATTCACTAGATGTGCTGAGGCCTGGCCTGGGGCATTTCTGTGTAGTGCTGGAGGGCAACGAGAGGTGTGGAGCCCACAGGGAGGCATCTCCTAGGGTCAGAACTGTGAACAAATGGAACATAAGGATAAGGCCTAGAGGAACATGGGTGGGCGTGGGCGTGGGTGTGGGCAGAGACAGCCGCAGACACCAGGGAACTCTGCCTCTGAGCAGAGGACGAGCCCTCATTAGGGGAAATTAGATCATCCTGGCTTCAGAGACCTTTGCCTGTGAACTGCTGTGCTTGGCAAAGGAAAGAATGTGTCATGTGTTAATTAGAATGTAGGAAGTAAAGAAACAAATATTTATTTAGCCTCAACTGTGCTCTAGGCACTTTGATAGGTACTTTCCCATGTATTACCTTCTTTAGTTATCCTAGCCAGGTGTGGACTTTGTACCTATCTGTGTACAGGTGGGTCTGAGATCAGCCATGATCACATAGCAGGCTGCACACACAGCTTTCATGGTCAGTTCCAGTTCTCTCGGCTTTGGTGTTCACCGTAGTCTGTCATATTGTCTCTTGGCTTGAGAGAAGCACTTTATTCTTTCCTTTCCTTCACTAGCAATCAGGACACACAGTTGCTGCTCTCTGACTTCCCAGGGTGTCTAGAGCTTTGGCTCTCCATCCCTGCCCATCTGCCTCATGCCCAGCTTCTATCCTTCTAAATATGCATCTGTCTGCTGGTTTCCCTTTCCTTCCACATTGGGTTGTGCTGAGGACTTGAGCTGGGCCTTCTCATACTCTGGCACAATCAGTGGTGCTCTGACCTTGAAGCCAGCATTCATCCAGCGGTCATTTTGGGCCTTGTTGAGTCAGAGTCTTCAGTGAAAGGGCTCTTGGCATGCGTCAACTGTCACCTCTTACTGCTCTCTGGACGTGGTAATAGAGCAGTAAAAAAAATCTAATTTCTAAATCAAATTTTACATATTTTATTAATTTTTTGTTTTGGGCTGTGGGGCTTGAGCTCAGGACCTGGTTGCTGTCCCCTTTGCTCAAGGCTAGCACTTTGAGCATTAGTACCACTTCTTGTTTTCTGGTGGTTAACTGAAGAGTCCCATAGACTTTCTTGCCTGGGCTGGCTTTGAACTGCAATCCTGAGGTCTTAGCTTTCTGAGTAGTTAGAATTACAGGCATGAGCCACCAGTGCCCAGCCACAAGATCATTTTCTTAGTTTAATATTTGTGTCTTTCCTTCTGTAGAACATTGGTTCCTGGCATTGCCATGTCTTGTTCTGTACTGATTCACCATCAGGCTACTACTACACATGTGTTGTTGTTGTTGTTGTTTACCAGTACTGGGCTTGAGGTTAGGGCCAGAGCACTATCCTTGGGGTTTCTCAAGGCTAGAGCCCTTTTTCTGTGTATGTGGTACCGAGGAATTGAACCCAGGTCTTCGTGCATGCTAGGCAAGCACTCTTACCACTAGGCCAGACTCCTGGCCCCTACATGTTCTTTTGTTGTTTTACAGTTTTGGGGGTGGTTTTTTTTTTTTTTTTTTTTTTTTTTGCCAGTCTCAGGCTTGAGCTCAGGGCCTAATCACTGTCCTTGGACTTTCTCAAGGCTAGCGCTCTACCACTTGAGCCTCAGCACCACTTCTGGCTTTTTTCTATGTATGTGGTACCGAGGAATCGAACCCGGGTCTTCATGCATGCTAGGCAAGCACTTTAATCACTAGGCCAAACTCCCGGCCCCTTGGGGGTGGTTTTTGTCTTCTGTTTACCCTTCCTTTTGAGTGTTTAGGGAGGGTTGCACCCTTGTGTTCTTCCCCCATAGGTACTGATTCAGGTGAAGACTCAGGTTAGGTGACACCACAGTGCTGCTTTTTTTTTTTTTTTTTTGCATGAGGCTTTAACTCAGGGTTCCAGGCACGTCCCTGAGCTCTTTTGCTCAAGGCTAGCTCTCTACCACTTAGAGCCACCGTGCCACTTGTGGTTTTCGAGTAGTTACTGAAGGTAAGAGTCTCACTAGGACTTTTCTGCCTCGACTGGCTTCAAACGTCAATCCTCAGATCTCAATCTCCTGAGCAGTCAGGATTACAGGTGTGAGCTGCCAGCACCCACATTCATTACTTTGTTGTTGCAGGTGGTGGTTGTGGGACTTGCATTCTGGGCCTGGGCATTGTCTCTGAGCTCTTCAGCTCAAGACTACCACCCTACTCCTTGAGCCACAGTGTCACTTCCCGTTTTCTGGTGGTTAATTAGTGCCCAGGCTTGCTTTGAATCTCGATCCTCAGATCTCAGCCTCTTGAGTAGCTAGGATTACAGCTGTGAGCAGCCGAACCCGGCTAGCCCGCATTACTTTTACCTGTAAGTATACACAAGCCACCCGTGCCTTTTAGCCTCTCCCTAGAGTCCTTGCTACATGGTGGTGGTGCGGGCTCATCAGCAGGTTTGCTGTGGTAAACACTACTTCAAGGTGTGACCTTGATGCTGTGCCTGTCACTGCCTGCCCCCTGGCATATTTGGGGTACATTTCTAGGTGACAGATTACTAGAACTCAAGCACGCATTGTTTTTCTAAATGTCCAGCTGTCTGTCTGCTGAAATTTTCTAAATATCCAGCTGTCTGTCTGCCGAAATTTTCTAAATATCCAGCTGTCTGTCTGCTGAAATTTTGAGTGCTTCATTGAATTTCATTGCCTAAATATTGAGATCTGCAGCAGCTCCGCTGACTTCACTCCTCCCCTCAGGCACCCACACACCCTTGCAAGAGGTAATGGGGTGCCACTGTAGACGATGAGGAGGAAGCACTGCTGACCGCCCTCATATGGAGATTCAGGGAGTCTCCTTGCTCCACTTGCTGCATGGATTAGCCTGGCTTATCTCAAGCCTGGAAAAAGGCACGAGAAGCTGTCTGTGCTCTGTCCCACAATGAAGCTAGAAGGTGGGTCAAAACCAGGAGCAAAGAAGATAGTTAGAAGTTAGTTGCTTTGAAGAAATCAAATGAGATTAAAATGGAGTCCAGCCAGGCCGTTGTTTAGGCAAAGGTGGTATACATGACTCATAACCACACAGAGTCAGGAAGAGGTGGTTTCTGCACTGAATGTGAATGTAAAGGCCCTGAAGCAGAAAGCAGCTTGGAGTAAGAGAGAACTATAGAACAAATCCAGTGGCAAGAAACTGAGTAAAGTGGGACAGAGCAAGTCTAGGGCATGTGAGGATGGAGTTGAGGACAGCAGAGCCAGGGAGGGTGCAGCAACATGTCATATATGTGTCCTTAGATTTGAGGGCAGCGAAGGTGGGGGCTGTGTTGTGTGTTTCTTGTGCAGGACAGCTGCCTCTCGCTGTGAGTCCAGAGGATTGCTTTGCTTTGTCAGTCCTAGTTCCCCTTATGTTTCTGGGCTCATTGCAGTGGGCAGTGATGACTGGGTCACACACATGGCTAGAACAAGAGTGTGGTAGCACCCCAATTCTCTTTGGACTTGATACGGAGACCTGTCCCTCCACAAGATAAGTGAGCAGCTGCCTTGAATCTGAAAGGTCTGTGCTTAGGAAAAGAAGGCATGTTCAGCGCCTTGTTTTCCATTTCAGGAGCCTGGCAAGCTGCCCGCGGGGAGACAGAGCAGCGCCGGCTGTCCCTGGCGCCAAGGAGCCTATGCACTGGCGAGGTCACCTGCCTGGCATGTGGGCGGCAGAGGCACACTGACTGACGGGGTGTCTCAGCTCACGGACACACTGTGCACACCTCTTCCAGACGCGAGCTGCAAGTTGCTCTGCACAAGGAAGATTCCAGGGCTTCAAACACCTCGAATGTGGACCACTCAGGACCTAAGAGAAAGTTCTCTGTTGGTGTGTTGTAGGGTTTGTATTGAAGTAATGTCACTTTATAGTCAGTAATGCCACGGGGTGAGGAGCACTATGCAGGGAGAAACCTTCCACAGAAAGACAGGCAGGGAGAAGCACAGGCTGACTGCAAGCTTGCCACGCACTGCGAGCCTGAGATAGACCGCAGGATGGCCGAGTAGGAGGCCTTCAGAAGGAACTAGGATCGCGTGCTGGTCAGGAAGTTTCTCCTCCGAGTCACCATACCAAATAGGAAAATGATCTACAAGTGCCCCATGTGCAGGGAGTTCTTCTCTGAGAGAGCTGATCTCTTCATGCACCAGAAAATCCACACGGCCGAGAAGCCCCATAAATGTGACAAGTGTGACAAGGGTTTCTTCCACATATCAGAGCTCCACATTCACTGGCGAGACCACACAGGAGAGAAAGTGTATAAATGTGATGATTGTGGGAAGGATTTTAGCACGACCACCAAGCTTAACAGGCACAAGAAAATCCACACGGTGGAGAAGCCCTATAAGTGCTACGAGTGTGGCAAGGCCTTCAACTGGAGCTCCCACCTGCAGATTCACATGAGGGTACACACAGGAGAGAAGCCCTACGTCTGCAGTGAGTGTGGGAGGGGCTTCAGTAACAGCTCTAACCTGTGCATGCACCAGAGGGTGCACACCGGGGAAAAGCCCTTCAAGTGTGAGGAGTGTGGGAAGGCCTTCCGGCACACATCCAGCCTCTGTATGCACCAGAGGGTGCACACCGGGGAGAAGCCCTATAAATGTTACGAGTGTGGGAAAGCCTTCAGCCAGAGCTCCAGCCTGTGCATCCACCAGAGGGTGCACACGGGAGAGAAGCCCTACAGGTGCTGTGGGTGTGGGAAGGCCTTCAGCCAGAGCTCCAGCCTGTGCATCCACCAGAGGGTGCACACGGGAGAGAAGCCTTTCAAGTGTGATGAGTGTGGGAAGGCCTTCAGCCAGAGCACTAGCCTGTGCATCCACCAGAGAGTGCACACCAAGGAGAGAAACCATCTGAAGATAGCCGTCATATAGAGAGAGCACTTGCTGAGAGTTAATAATCCGAAAACCCCTAAGTGCCGCTAGGAAGTAACCCTGAGTACCTTCATTGGCCCAGAATTCTTGCAGCAGTCCCTGGCAGAACACTGAGGAGGCCTAGGTGAGGCATTGTTTGGTCACTCATTCATACCAGTGTGTCCTTCAACTTGACTTGGAACGTGGAATCTGATTGTGTGCCCAAGGCAGTCAGCCTTTCTCATCCCTGCCTGTCATAGGATGTGTTTTCAGAGATTCTGGCACTGGGCCTCAGTGGTTGAAATGCTACCCGAAACCCTTGAGCAGTGCCTAGAGTCGCTTTGTCTGTGCTGTTCTTCGAAGCTCCCTTTTGGAGCTCATGCCCCTTCCTTCCTCTCAGTTCAAGTCTACCAGTCAATGCACTTGAAAATGGAGAGCCCCACTAAGCATATTCTGAGGGGGCCACTTTGCTTGGCCTGCCATAACCCTCCATAGCTCCTGTAGCCTCTGAGCCCACTAGATGACCTCACTGCCCTTCCTAGATGGCATTGATTCATTTTAGATTAGCTGGCTCATCCCAGCCTGTCAGGAAGTTGTCAGCAGGCATGCCTACCCTGGAACTTCTAGTTTGGTGGACTCTGCTAATCATTTGTCTCCATGTTAGACGTAGTTTTGTTTGTTTTGTTTGAAGAAACTGAATGTAAATAGTGGGAGGAAGAAGCAAGGTGTTCACACTTGTCTCCAACATTGCCCACTGGGCTCCTTCTAGGGTGGGGGCCTTTGGAAGGAGGTCAAGAGGAGCTCCTGTCCCCGTTTCTGTCGTCTTGGGTAGCACTGTGTCCGAGTCATAGCAGACTAGACCACATACCAGTTCCTTTGTAGGCATGGATGTGTATTGTTAACCCATCTTTTTTTCTGTTTTCATTCATCCAACAAATATTTATTGAAGGCCTGAGTGCCAGGCACTATGCTGGGTACTGGGGATGCCACTGGATCAGACAGACAAGGACCCTGCTCATGGAGGTGACTTCCAGTGGGGCAGACAGATGATAAGCAAGTAAGCAAATAATGTAGTTTGAGATAGTGATTAAGTGCTATGAAGACATAAACTAGGGTGGTATGTAGTGGGGGGTGGGGGGGAAGAGTATTCACCAGGGTCCAGGGCAGCAGCTGGCCTTGCTTAGGACACCTGGGGCCAGGTGGAGAGGATGCCAGGCCACAGTGCAGGTGCTGCTTGCTGGGGACAGGAGGGAGGCGGGCACTGGCATTGGCGTGGGGAGGGAAGATGCTGGACTGCCCAGTATCTTGACTTCTGTAGACCTGTTGTTTGTTTTGACTTGGTTTTGCTGATTATTATAAACTTAAATGGAGGAACTCAAGGAATGTTTAGAAGACCAAAAGTCCCCAGTGACAAGAACAAAAAGTGACCAGTTTTTAACATTGTTTCTCTTCTCATTCCCATTCTCATGTGTGTCCCACATACAGTCCTTTTGCTCAGGAAGTCTTTGGGGAAATTAAGGACCTGTGAAGTGGGCAGTCAGGTGGTGGCATCTATCGGCTGTCTAAGAGACTGAGATGGCTTCTCCAGGTGGCTATGGCAGTGCCACGATGACCCTCAGGGTCATCTTCATGCTGGAATTGGCTCTGGTCACCTGGAAGGGGGTTTTGTGCAGAGATGGAATGAGTGGGCTGAGGCCAGTGGGAGACCAAGGTTGTCCATCACCTCCTGGATCTCCGTGCCTACACCTCTGCTGACAGGCTCTGGTTTGCCGCCACCCCTGCCCTGTCCAGAGCACCGGGCACAGGTACCAGCTGCAGCCACCCCAGGCCTGAGGGCCGCCACAGCAATTTACTGTAGTGTCTTATCACTTCATGTCATGATAGCGTGGAGCGTTAGAGAAAAGCCTAGACTTTTAGTTAATAGAGAGCCAGTTGAAATACCATTGGTAGAATTTTAGTTTTAGGATAAATTGGTTTGATTTTTAGCTTTATTACTCTTAGATATGTGAGCTTGGGCAAATTGTTTAATCTTTTGAGTCTAGTTCTCACAAAATGAGGACATTAGACTAAATTTCTGAGTTTCCAGCTAGTCCTAGAGTTCTATATTTCTACATAGTTGAATTATTTTATCATGCTGTTGCTGGGAAAATGACTAACACTTTTGAAGCTACTAATTTTATGTCGAGCTTTAAAGTCCATAATTGTTATCTTCAGAAAATATTATTTGACCTACAGTATGTCCAAATCGATTTAATAAAACCACTTTATAACAGGGTCTGTGCTTGACTGTAGTGTGTGTGCCTTTGGTGGTCAGTGCAGGATGGCTGCTTGGACACTGCACCGGGTTTTAACCCCAAGGTTAGGAATCCTAAAAGATTGGCAGCGAGTGCATTCCTTGGGGAATCCAATTTGGTTCTTTCTACTGTCTTAACTGGCAACCGTAGGTGCTGCTTCCACTTTGAGCCTGCTCTCCTGGGAATGACCTGCCATGCTGACATGGCCTGGTGGTCCAGTCCAAGCACCAGGGAAAAGATGAGGCACGCCCAGTAATGGTGTCTGTTAGGGCACCATCAGAAGGTAGATGCATCTACAGAAGGTTGAGGAAAGGGCGCCCAGGTCCCACAGGCCCTACCTTCCCATCATGCTGTGGTGCCCACTTTTCCCCTAGTGACCCTCAATCCCACAACTCTCAAGTCTTTCCTCCACAGTCCACTCCCACCCCTCATGCATGTGAATTTTCTCAGCTGCCACAGCATCAAGATCATCTGGTGGCCTGTGAGTCTGACTGCCCTTTCTTTGCTGCTCAAGCAGGTAGGAGGCGTTTACACAGATCCTGTGAGCAAGTTCTTCAGGCCAGAGCCATCTCCTTGTGAATCTGAAATACATTTATCTGAATACCCTCTATGGTTTTGTTGTTGCCAAACTGGCAGCTCTGCCCTTAGACAGGTGAGTACAGGCTCTGGTTCAGGAAAGGGGTGAATGTGCAGTTGCCCTTCCTGTTTCTGCTGTAGAGGGGCTCTAGGATGTGCTTTCATCTAGAGCAAGAAGGAATGGAAGAAAGTGCTAGGTTCCTAAGAAATAGGCCAGAGCTCCTTAAGCTCCTGGACTTTTAAAAAGTTTTTAATTATTTTTTTCCCAGTGCTGGGGCTTGAACTCAAGGCCTGGGCACTGTCCCTGAGCCTTGTTTGCTCAAGGCTAGCTCTCTACAATTTGAGCTATAGCACCACTTTTGACTTCTGTGTGTGTGGTACGGAGGAATTGAACCCGGGCTTCATGCATGGTAACCAGGCACTCTACCCACTAAGCCACATTCCCAGCCCCTTCTATAAAGAGTGGCTGCAGAGCTGGGTGTGGTGGCTCACACCTGTAATCTTAGCTACTCAGGAGGCTGAGATCCGAGGATTGAGGTTCAAAGCCAATTAACCGTTATAAAAGCCAGAAG
Organism: Megascapheus bottae; assembly: GCF_031878675.1. NCBI lineage: Eukaryota > Metazoa > Chordata > Mammalia > Rodentia > Geomyidae > Megascapheus > Megascapheus bottae. Next base: position 2,389,882 of record NC_143536.1, on the reverse strand, counting down.
TGGCGCTATGGCTCTCGCCTTGAGGAAAACCCAAGGACAGTGCTCAGGACCTGAGTTCAAGCCCTACCACTGGCAAAAAGAAAAAAAAAATGACCAACTGAATAGTGAGCTGGGCATGGTGGCTCACACCTATAATCCTAGCTACTAAGGAGGCTGAGATCTGAGCCTTGTGGTTCGAAGCCAGCCTGGGTACTAAAGACCAGGAGATTTTTATGTCCAATTAATCACTAGAAAATGGGAAGTGGGGCTGTGGCTTAAGGAGTAGGATGGTAGCCTTGAGCTGAAGAGTTCAGGGACAGCGCCCCAGGCCCAGAGTCCAAGCCCTACGACCAACAAAAAAAAAAGTGGTTGTATAAGTCTGACACTTCCACCCCCACCTAGGGGTCCAGCCTTGAGCCAGGAGGTCCCCTCAGCAAGCTCTCATCTGGGCCATTCTCTGACATGTGTTTTCTAAAGTGATTTCTAAGTTGGAGGGTGGCCGTAGATGGGCACCTCCTGCCTATCGCTCTTGGATGCAGAGGGTGAGGAACTGATGACAGCTAGCTGAGCAGCTAAGAAGGGCAGAGCTGGATATGATATGGACAGGGTGGGACTAGGGGGGGGTGGTCACGTTCCTTTCCTGTGGTGGTTCCAAATGACCACAAACCCCATGGCTTAACACAAAATTTTGTAGCCCTTCTGGAGGTCACAGGGCTGAGCTGAGTCTTTCTGAGCTAATACCAAAGATGCCAGTTGAGTGCCATATTGGGCATTTTATCTATTAGATGTGGAATTTACATTTAACAAGCTCTTAAATCCAGTATTTGATGAGTGAATTTCACCGCATCATGTTAACTCCTTTCTGGACGTAGAACATAACGATCACCCCAGAAACTTCCCTACACCCTTCCCTGTCAGGCCCAGTTCCAGGTAGCCCTGTGCTGATATACCATTTCCCCTTCTCAGACTCCATATCAGCAGAGTCCTGTGGAGCCAATGAGAGTGTGTGTGCTGAGAGCACCAGGGGCGGAGGCAGGAGGGTGGACGCTGAGGCCAAGCTTGATGTACACAGGGACACCTTGTCTCAAACCAACCACAAAGTGGAGGCCTGCACTCAGCACCTCATCCTGACTTCAAGGTGGTATACAGAGCATGAAAAAGGGACTAGGAGAGTGAGGGAGTGGAACACACTGCCAAAGGAAATGTTCTCATTACCTCACTCATGTAATCCTCCTACTTTCAATTTTTGGAGGTGATGACAGGGCCTGTAGTCATGTAAGTCGGGCAGAGTATGTTTCTTTGTGGCCAGTGTCACCCCTTTCCTTGCTCTCTCCCTTGTTTCCCTCTGGTCCCCACCCACAAGTCGTTCGTTTTCAACATAGTGTCCCGTGAGTGCCACTGCGTTTGCTCACCCTCCATTTCTGCACCCCTCTTGCCTTCCTGAGGACTGATCTTGGTTGTCTTGGTGTGCACGCCTGTACCTCCTCTTTGCTGCATGCAGTGTGTGGTGTTCCTCCACCTGCCAGGCCCTGCCCGCTCTCCTGCTGGTGGGCTCCCCGTGTCTCCTACCATGACCACGCATCCTCCTCCATGGTGCTTGTCATGCTTAGTGGCGGAGAACTTGGTCTGCTTCCCTGTGACGCTCATGACTTCTGTTCCTGGTGGATGAGAACTCTCCCAGAGCCCAAGCTCTGAGCCAGTGTATTAACCTCGGGCCGATGGTGGTGATGAGTTGCTGGTGCCCTGGTTACCTAGAGGATGAGTGGGTCATGATAATGCAGCCCTTCCTGCCTGCGGCCACAAGGGAACACTGGTTTGCTTTGTAGGATTTCCATTTTTCCTGTTGGCAGTATTCTTCCAGGAAACAAGCCTCGAGATTTTCCCTCAGTTTCTTGTTCTGTTGAACTCAGTGGAGGTGTTTGTTCAGTTATTCAGTGTTTACTGACTACTTACCATGTCTGTTGTGTTGTGCCAGGTGTGGGGGCGACGGAGAAACAGAATGTTTCCTGCCCTGGCGGGATGCTGAACAAGCAGGCAGGTGGCATGGCACAATTGTTGGTGGGTGTGAGCTGGCATTGGCACATCCCAGGAAGGGATGATGTCAGGAGCTAGGGGAAGAGGCCAGAAGGTTCTGGAACAGAGGTTATTTTGGGGAGGCTAAGAGCAACTAGGTGGCCCAAGGCTGGAGAATATTCATCATGCTGAATGCCACCGGAGTTCCTAGGGACCAGTGGTGGTGGATTCCAGACAGAGGGCAGGGAGGAAGGCCCCCTTATCCCCTGGGAGGCGATGAGGCTGCCCTAAGGTGGAACAGGAGGATCCTCTGGGGACAGAGTGGCAGAGCACCTCTGTATTACTTCTTTTACACAGGCTGTCCAGGGTGTCACCATGGTGATCGCCCCGTGACCAATTGTAGGCTCAGATGGTCCCAACAGGGCAGAGAGGTCAGACTGTGTACAAAGTACAAAAGTGGGGTAGTATACCTCAGAAGCTCTGATGGACCTGGTGGAAGCTGACGATAGAGACATAGTGGGCTGCAGAATTTTTCTCTAGAGGACTTGGCAGGACACTTGCACAGGACAGGAGGCAGGTGGGAGCCAGCCGCCAGGCCTAGCCCAAAAGGGCTCAGAGAGACCCTGAAGTTTGATCAAGGAAAGTCTTTATCCCTTCTCCAGGATCTGAGATTCTTTTTTTTTTTTTAAACCACTTGAGCCACAGAATTACTTCTGGCTTTTTCTGTGTATGTGGTACTGAGGAATGGAACCCAAGGCTTCATGCATACTGAACAGGCACTCTACCACCTAAACCACATTCCCAGCCTTAATCAGATATTTTATAAATGTAGATTCCAATATATAAAGTGGATCAGGTTTTTAAAGTAGGAAGCCAACACCCATGCTTCCATGAAGTTTTATATTTAAATTTTTTAAATTTCAAACTATATGTATTTTTTATTCTTGTATGTGTGTATTGTTCACATCTATGTATGTATTGTACATATTTGTATGTTTAATATATGTGTGTGTGTATGTACACATACATACATCCCCTTTTTCATTAGCAAGGGCTAGTCCAGCACAGGTCTTGAACTAGAGTCAAGTGCCAGCGCAGACAGCCTGCGTGACTGCCTTCCTACAGAATGGGGGTAATAATAGGATCGTGCATGGTATGTATCCAGCCAGTGCACGCCAAGAGCTGGGCATGGTTCCTGGGCATTGTGAGAAAGTCGTTATTCCTTGTTTGCCATCATGTGTGTCCCAATTTGATTCATGTAAGAAGGAAAGCCCCCGGGTAACTGAGCGTTGTAGATTAGAACAATCTTTCCTGTTCTCACTTACCTGCAGGGCCTCAGTGTGTCCCTACAACTTTACTGGTATCTCATGAAAAATGAACATCTAAGAACTCTAGCGATGCTGCTGGTTCTGTTGCTGGCATCACCTGGGCTCAGCACTTGGGCTGTCCCTCAGATGCTGGAAACCAGCACCCTGGCCTTGATCCAAAGCCCAGAGCCACCAGCTTTTCTCCTATCCCCTCCTGACTGTGAGGAGACAGGAGCTGGCGCACACAACCATCCCATGATATCCCGGAGTAAACAACCCCCTCTACAGCGCGCTCTATCCTCTCCCTTTGCACATTTCCTGCGCAGACAAGCTTCCGGGGAAGACTGCTGGGTCTTTCTCCTCCCCTTTCCCAAGCACAGAACATTGCCACTACCGACGGCATCAGCCAGGGGGCAGCCAGACACCAGTGGCTCACACCTCTAATCCTAGCTACTCAGGAAGCTGAGATCTGTGGACTGAGGTTTGAAGCCAACCCAGGTATTAGAACCTATGAGACTCTTGTCTCACCGGGAATGGAGCTGTGGCTCAAGTGGTACATTATTATCCTATTTTCCTAAGTCAAGAGAGTCATGGAAACTATAGACAAAACCGGTTCACAGTGTTGCCAGTTTCCGTGACCTAAGTGTTCCTGTCAGGGGCCGCTTGGGAAAGCCTGTCGGATGTCGTCGGATGTCATCGATGTAGGATTTCTTACATCAGATTCTACTGCAAGGACATATAACCTGGGTAGAGGTAAAATGTTTTAAAATCAGGTATAACTTATTCTGTTTTGATACTCATTTTTGACAAATGGCTATGCTTAGCCTGCAGATTTTACCAGTCATCTCTCATGAGCCAGGTCAATAAGGAATGAAAGGTGAAGGGTCAGAAGCCGGTCTCCAGGAAGTGATGTAAGGAGAAGGATCCAGGATCCTGTCATGCAGAGAAGTCCCGGTGTCCGTGGACACAGGATTGCCTGGATCCAGATAAAGGAAAGAAATGAATATTTTATTCTCTATCTGCCAGTCATAATGAATCTCATTTTAATTCCGACTGGCTTTGGTATTTGTAAATAGAGACTGGCACGCTCATAATGAATCTTGCAGAAAAAGTGACCATCTCTTTCCTCACCAGGAAAATGACATTTGCCCCTGCAATCCAAAGAGACTTCTGGGATTGCTTAGCTTGCTTTATTTCAGTACCTACCACTGCTTGCACTGTGCTTTTTCTTCTTATTTCAAAGTGGTCTGGCTGTGGGTGAAGAGTTACCTTGTTGATCTTGAGTGGAGCCAGGGAGAGAATAAGAGGAAGGTCTTGACACCGATGGCCTGACACTGACTTCTGACTTGTTTTTATGAGACACAGGACCCGTGTTGGTTCACCAGGGGTCATCCAGGGCTAAGAAGTGGCTGAATGAATGGACTACTGTTCCAGGAGTCTCTGCCCTGTGTTTGAAGTGGATTCCAGCCCACAGTGCAAGTCCAGGTTACTGAGCTGGGACTTTACCCCATTGTATGGACAGTTAGTGACAGCATTAGTGTGACAGTGATGGCCGCAGGACTTTATTTTCTATCCATGCCACCTGATACCAGCCTCCTCCAGGAGTCCCTCCAAGGAGATGTTGTCTCAGGCCAAATAGTGGCTGAAGCTAGGATGTGCTGGCATGTGACATGAGAAAGCCCCTTAGAAGATGGACTTTATTTCCAGAAAGCCAGTGCCTGTTTCCCATGCTGCCACTGTCACGAGCACCACATTCATCAGTATCTTCTTCCTTCAGTTTCACTGAAAGATCTTTTGGTATGTGCACTAAAAATGCAAAAATCCCTCTGCCAGTTTCCAGCAATGCACAAATGCAGAGTGGTTTGGATTTGAAAGGTTTTCTCATGACCGCTACCAAGAAGGGTCAAGAAGGTTGACTTTGGTCATAAATGGACTCCTGTCCATTTATAATTCTGTCTAGACAATGGAAAGATTAACCCCATGAAAAAGACTCACTTAGAAATATTTGGAGCTAAAAAATTCTTTTTTTTTTTTAAGAAAAAACTTCAAGATTGAAGGCGAGAAATGTGAGACCAATTAGTTAATGAAGCAAGCAGCCCCTCTGGAGGACCAAGTTTGGATAGTGAGGGCTGAGGTGTGAATGGCATTTTAATACCTCTAGATAGTGTGCGTGACCATCCCTTTTCCCTTGGAATTTGCAACTTTATTTCTACCACCTTGCTGAAGCTTATAAAGACCACCAAAGCATAGCTGTCTGGGGTCATCACTATATTGTCCCCCTCAACAAACAAATCCTTTACCAGAAAACACGACCCAACTCAGGCCAACGGATCAGCTTGTGTCTTAGTTAAGAAAAATAAAAGCCAGGGGCTGGCAGTTAAGTGCTTGCCTAGCATGCACAAAGACCCCAGGTTCGATTCCTTGGTTACCACATACATGGTGGGGGGGGGGGGCTGGGAAGCCAGGAGTGGTGCTATGGCTCAAGCAGTAGAGCTCTAGCCTTGAGAAAGTCCAAGGACAATGCTCAGGCCCTGAGTCCAAGCCCAGGAATGGCAATAATAATAATAATAAAATAAGTGAGAGCCAAATGTCAGTGGCTCACACTTGTTTGTAGCTGAGACCAGAGGACTGCAGTTTGAAGCCCGTGAGGGCAGAAAAGTCTGTGAGGCTCTTAGCTCCAATTAACCTCCAAAAGGCTGGAAGTAGAGCTGTGTTTCAAGTGGTACAGCACTAGCTTTGAGGGCAAAAAGCTCAGGGACAGAACCAGCCCTAAGTACTGTATACAATTTTTTTAATCCTTTTTCCCCCCAGTATTGGAGATTGAACTCAAGGCCATACACTCCTCCTCTCCCCAATTCTTCATTTTCAGATTCAACTCCCAGAAATTCTAACACAGACACTAAGACCCTGTCTCGCTTCACTGCAGTTGACCCAGACCCAGACTTTGGTCCTTCTACCTTCTATCCAAATCAGTCTTTTCCTCTGTCCTCTCTCCTCTCTCCTGTGAAACTCCCTGTCCACCCAGCACCCCTGTACCTGGCTAATCCTTACTTAGTCAAAAACCAGGGATGCCCCCTCCCCATCCCTTTGTAGGTCACCTTTCTTTATTGCATTCCTTCCTCCAGCACAGGGTAAGCAAGACTCTACCCTTGGGCCCACGTGGCCTCTGCTTGTCTTTTTTTTTCTTTGCCAGTCCTGGGCTTGAGCTCAGGGCCTGAGCACTGTCCTTGGGCTTTCTCAAGGCTAGAGCTCTACCACTTGAGCCACAGCACCACTTCCGGCTTTTTTCTATGTATGTGGTACCGAGGAATCAAACCCGGGTCTTCATGCATGCTAGGCAAGCACTTTAACCACTAGGCCAAACTCCCGGTCCCTCTGCTTGTCTTTACATGTGTTATTTGCATCCTATTCTGTCCATTGGTTTCTGTATTGTCTGGTTGCTTGCGTGCTGATGGGTAGAGCTGGACTGTGTGACTCCGCAAGTGAGAATTCTTCCTCTAGGAAGAATTGGCCCTTTGTGGAAGTAATGCATCTGGAGTGTTGTTTGTACCCGAAGACCCCTGGCCCCTCTTAAAAAGCTGCAACACCTCCCAGGACTTCACTCGGCTTGAGCCAAACTTTCAGATCTGCTTCCTGTTTACTTTGGATTCCCTCAGTGGGTTTTTTTGTTTGCCTTATGGTACTGGGAATTGATGCCAATCCTCACAGATGCTAGGCAAAATCTTGATCACTTGATCCATGCCTCCAGCCCTTTTATTTATATTTTGTTTTTGAGACAAGGTCTGGCTAACTTTGCCCTGCCCTCAAAACTCACAGTCCTCCTGCCTCCACCTCCTGACTAGCTAGGATTACAGCTGTGTACCAGCACACCAGCTTGCTTCTTTTCTGCATCTACCACGTAGGGTTTTGAATCCTCCCGTCCTCCTGGGATTGCACAGGTAAACAGGGTGATGGTGTACAGGAGTGGCCTTCCAGTTCCCAGGAAGAAGAGGATTTCACAACCCCAAATGTGACCTTTGATGGGGCCACTGACACTGTGGCCTCGGGCCTCCTCTGTTGGCCTTCCTGCCCTCTAAAGTGTCTTGGGGTGATTGTCAGAGGCTTCGGAAGAGGCAAATCCTGAGCACAGACCAGAGTAGGAGTGGTGTAGGGCTGCTCAGAGTGTCCCCACGCCATCTGTCTTGTTCTTGTTCACGTGGGGGGACCCACTGTGTTTCCTTCTGAGTGGAGGGGGCGGGTCTGCGGGTGTGGACAATGGCAGTTCATTGCCACTGGTTGCCAGGGTTTGTTGAATGGGGAGGTTTTGCGGTGACACTGGAGCCAGCTTTGTCCTTGAACTTAGCCAGTGTACGTAGGGCACTGCCCTGGGTCTGTGCTTTGAGAGCAGGGCTTTATCCCTCCTTCTGCTGGGCCTCTTGGGGCACAGAGTCGACAGGGCAGGGGAGGCACCCTGCGAACCATGGCCAGGTTGAGGCTGGGAGCTCAGAGGACCAGTGTAAGGAGGCATCTTCAGGACCTGTGCTTTGTTCAGCGTGGCCTCTAGAAGGCGCTCTCGTCCCATCCTCCTGTTCTTGACCCCAGACAACCCCAGGATCCCAGGCCAGATGGCTGGGGGCAGGCTGACTGTACTGTGCAGACCAACAGGTTTCTGTCCCTTTTGGTTGTGACAGAAAACCTATCTGGGTGAGAGCACCAAAATAAGTTATTGCTTTATCTGACCGGAATTGCAGGCTTTGGGTTCGGTTAGATGTAGAGGCCCCAATAATATCACCAGGATGTGGCTTGGGTCTTTCCCATTGTCTAATCCTTACCTTGTTTTCTCCACGTCAAGTCCAGACCTTCCCCCCCCCCCCCCCCAGCACCAGCAGCGCTACCCTCCATGGTGGTCACAAGATGGCAGTACCAGCCCATTGCCTTAGCAGGGCAGGAGAGAGAGCCAGCACCTTGCTCCCAACATTCCCAGCAACATCCTGTGGCTTCTCATTGGTTCCTATCAAGTCATATGTCCACCCTCAGCCAATCATCACAGTAGCTGTAGGTCCCTGGGTCCCTACTGTCTTAGTGGAGCCCTTGGGATTGTTTGAAAGAGTTTAACAAGGGGCAAAGCCCCAGAGGGCAACTGAAGCACTGTTCTAGAAGCAAATGAAGCATGCGGGCGGCACACATCAGTAACCCTGATACCATGCAGGAATGTTAAGGACTCAGATTTGCCTCTCTAGGCTCTCAGGGCCACCCTACATCTCTGTCTGCATTCTCTAACACGTACAAACCCTCTTTCCTTCCCAAGGGCAGGAAAATTGCTCCTTTAATTAAATCAATTACTTAGTACCTTAAAGATTTGTGGTGCTATAAAGAGTTTCATACACAGGCACAAGAGGTTTTTATGGACTCAGCTTGTGTTGTGAATTAAAACAATGTTAAATTCCTTAGTAATTCTAGTAGGAGGGGGGGAGCCTCTCTTATTTCTAAGTCACCACCAGTGGAATTTTAAACATTATTTACACATTCAGCCTCAAGTCCCTTTATATCTGACAGGTTTGGCAGTGAGACAGGAAAAAGTAATTAAAAGCAGATTGGGGGGTGGGCAAGGCCCTATTTCTTTTCCAAAGTAAACATACCACTGGATCTATAAGAGAGGAGACTTTCCTGGGACAGCTGGTCCTTTGGGAGATGCTGGGTCAGGTGACTGGGGAGGAGAGCCGCCTGCTTCAAGATGCAGGGAAGTGGCTTTGTAGGCCCTCCTCCCCAGGTCTCAGCCTCTGAAGTTATCCAAACAAGGCAGTGCATTTTGTTTTGGTTCATTTTTTGGCATTACTAGAGCTTAAATTCAGGACCTCAAACTTAAGCTGGAACAATACCAAAGAGCCATGCCTCCACTCTATTTCTGACAGGTTACTTATTTATCTAGTGTGTATGCCAGTGCTGAAACTTAAACTCAGGGTCTCACACTAGGCTAAAGCAATATCCCATGCCTCCAGCCCTGTTTCTCACCAGGGGTGTGTGTGTGTGTACACGTGTGCGTATGTGTGTGTACGCGCATGTGTGCTAGCCAGTCCTGGGGCTAAAACTCTAAAACTAAAACTCTACTTCTGGCCTTTTGGTGTTTAATTGGACCTAAGGGTCTCACCAGCCCTGGCTGGCTTTGAACTATGATCCTCAGATCTCAGCCTCCTGAGTAGCTAGGGTTACAGGCGTGAGTCACTGCACTCAGCTAGCTTTTTGTCTTTACATGCACTCAATCCCCTCCTCGGTGACTTCTTTGGACTCCCTCTCTCTTGAAGACCCACATCTGAATCGGGCTAACCATTGTCTGATGCCACTCTGCTAATATGTAGACATGATCTTTTTCAAACACAGGCTGCGATCACCTCCCACTGCAGCAGCCCACAGAAAGTTGGCCTGTAGTTATCTTGGGACAGGAACTGGGGCCGGTTTTGTTTTCATCTTCCGTCTATCACCGTTTGATCAGATCCACACTGGCAAGGAGCTTAGAGCGCCTGGGCAAAAGACCAGAGGAAGCCGAGAAAGATGGGTTTCACATGTCAGGTGTTTAGAACAGGATGCCTTCCTAACCTGCACAAAAGCGGATGTTAACTTGGTGTTCTGGGACAGCGGGTGACAATGTGTCAGTAGGAAAGAGCTTTCAATTGAGTAGTTCCTTTTTCAGGTCTACCCACTTCCCTAGAGGTGGGTGAATTCTGAAGCAGACACATGGCCCTACCCCTTTTACCTCAGTTGGCTTAGGGACATGTGACCCAGCTCTAGCCAATGAGGTGTGAAGAAAGGTCTGGAGGGGGCTGTTGGGAAAGTATTCCCAGCTCAGAGAATACCTCTGGATATTACATGTGATGTTTGCCTGAAGCTGTGACAGCCATATTGAGACCCAGAGGAAGGACACAGAGATGACAGAGGAGATAAAGAAGGTCTGGTCTTCCTCTTATCAACATGCGAGCCTTGTTCAGAGGTCAGAAATGTCCATCATGCCGACCCTTAGGGTGATGCTTGGGATTTTGCAAGCAAGTGCATTCCAGTGGACATGTGGCTGAACCAGGGTGATAGGTCGGTGTGGCAGACGGCCAGGCGTGGAGTGCAGCTCAGACCTACACAGAGTAAGCCCTGCCAGGTTCTCCGGGGTGAGCACCTCCTTACCTGGCGACCAAATTTGGAGTGGTCACTTCCCTAGGGGGCCATGCATAAAAACCAGCTGCCTCTGGTATGGTGGCACCTTCCAGCCACAGCGGGTCTCACCCATGCTCATTTTGTCTTTACAACACAACCAGCTGAGCCCGCAGGATCTGGTTGGCCCCAGTTGCAGGGAGTGTGAGTGTGCTCTCTGAGCACCTACGGGGACCCCCGCCTGCTGGCGTTCCCGCAGTCCCAGCTCCCCGCAGCTTTGGGTACCCACAGCGTATGCAGTCCAGTGAGCAACTTCAACTGGTGTGGTAGAGTTTGGATTTAATTAATTTCTCTTGTGTTCTGAAGTTGAGTGAGGATTTTACTTATACTATTTCTTGGACCAAAGCCTTACCACATTCGTGGAAAGACTAAGGGAGGACATTTTCTCCTAAGACCTCATATAAAGTGTATCCAAAGCGTGGCCTAAGGGGAGCTGACAGCTCCTGAGCACCCGGCCCTGAGTTCAAGCCCTAGGACTGGCACAAAAGAAATTGGGGGAAACTAAAACACACAGCTGCTGATGCGTGGGGGTTCTCATTTTTGCAACCCTGGTGACCCCAGAACAGCACTGCTGAGTCTCCATGGAGGAAAAGCAGGTGGTCACTGGGATACAGCGGGCACCGCAGGCCCTTGCAGGGGCTGAGAAGTGACAGGCTCACCACCAGGAGCGGAGGCTGGGTCCACGGGTGTCTTTGTCCCCAGGAGGGCTCTGAAGGCAGCCACTGTTCCCTGTTGTGGCAGGAGGAGCGGCACCACCCTCTCGCTGGCACAGTGAGGCCTCCAGACGGCTTCAAATGATCTCTGCATAAATTTCCCTTTGGATCAGCAGGCAGCGCAGCCCTCCACGAAAATGGATGCCAGATGCTGAGAACTTGGCTATCGGCTAACCGTTCACGGCCAAGGCCCGGCCTCACCATTTGAAATGAGGGTCTAATAACAACCAGGTGTGCCAGGAGAGGCACAGATGGCATGGCCCCACACTCCAGGCCTATACAGACATCTCACTGCAGGAAGGGCGCCCCAAAATAGACACCCCCGAGGAGGGGTGCCCCTGAGAAAGCTTCACCCACAGCAAATGGAAGAAAACTGCAGACAGCTGTCTCCTGTTCAATTCAAGGAAATGTGATTTTTAAAAGAGACCAGAAATTAAGGGGAGACACCGGGCCTCAGAAGGGAGATAGGCAGAAGTGTGAAGGAAGTTGGGGTGCCTACAAGAGCCACGAGGAGCTACACTGGTACCCCAGAACAGAAGTGAGATCCGTGTGTGGGCGCCCACCCCATGTGACTGCATTTAGTCAAGAAGGCAGGTGAAGTGACAGAGCGACCTCTAGAGTGGCTTCATCTAGAGGGGTGGCCCGGAGCCTGTGGCTGGGATATCACAACGCGTTGTAGCTCCTCCACCAAAACGTACAGTAATAAAGATACATTTGTGGTGAACAAACCTGGCAGCAGAAAGTACCCGTTCCTTTGTATGGTGAGATGCCATCTCTGCAGCATTCTTGTAAGTGCCGGCGCTGGCCCGAAGAGGAAGAGATGGCCGTGTGGTTATGACGACTGCTTCCCCCTCATCCTCATCTATCAATGGTGGTGGTTCGGGCTGGTTTTCAAGGGAACCTCTTACCATTTGTTCCTGGGGAGGTGTCAACTTCCTGTTCTGAGCGCATCGTCTTCCCACGTTAACCTTATAACCCTTGGGGGAGGTTTTAAGGTGTCTAAGGAGCACCCTTCTTTGAAGAAGTTCAGGGTTCGGGGCAGCCAGCTAGAGGAGGTTGGGTGGTGAGGGTGATGGAGGGGGGGCCTCATTTGCCTTTCTCCAGCTTCTCACTTCCCCAAAACTGGAGCCAAGTGACTGTGTGCCTGGCTCCCAAGGAGAATCCCTCCCCGCCCCTCCCCTCCCCTCCTCTCCCCTCCCCTCCTCTCCCCGCCTCTCCCCTCCCTTCCTCTCCCCTCCCTGCCCCTCCTCTTCCTCTCCCCTCCCCTCCCCTCCTCTCCCCTCTCCTCCTCTCCCCTTCCCTCCCTTCCTCTCCTCTCCTCTCCTCTCCCCTCCTCTCCTCTCTTCTCCTCTCCTCTCCCCTCCTCTCCCGCCCCTCCCCTCCTCTTCCCTCCTCTCCTCTCCCCTCCCCACCCAGGGACCCGTGGGTTCCTGAAGCCCAGGCCCACTCAGCCAAGCCATTCTGCCATTCTTATTTTCTTGTGCTCCCAGTAGAACGGAGCAGCATCCCCCAGCTTTGACCTGCAGCTGGCGATCCATCACGAGCAGGCCCTGGAGGAGCTCTGAGAATTGCTCCCTGCCTATGGGCCCCCCTTCCTGACCAGACACCCCCAGATGAGCAGCTGACCCCGAGACCCCGCCTCTGTCATCCCCACCTCTGAAATCCTCTGCACACAGCAGCGGGAACCCCACATCACCCACCCTATGCAAGACCTCCTGCCACTCATCCAGTGTCCCCAACACTTCCCCACTTTGCTGCCTTCTCCCAGCAGAAGGTCTGCCCCCTCTCTTCCACTGGGCTTCCTCTTTAATATCTCAGCTCTGGCCAAGTGCTGGTGGCTCACATCTCAAAAGGCTGAGATTTGAAGATCACAATTCAAAGCCAGCCTGGGCAGGAGAGTCCATGAGACAATAAGTTCCAGCAAACCAGCAAAAAGCCAAAAGTGGAGCTGTGGTGCAAGTAGTAGAATGGTAACTTGAGTGAAAAAGCCACGGCACCCAGGCCCTGAGTTCATGCCCGGAGCTGGTTCTCTGTGTGCTCGCACACAGAGCTCGTGAGATCGTCGCCATCTCCATGGCTAAGTGCTTCTATGAAGACGTTTTAAGGGGCCGTGTGTATTATAGGCCGCAGGTTAAGGAACGGTGCCTATCTCTGTGCCACTGGGGGCTCCCCTCACCCTGGAATGATGCAGGTTCCACTAGGCTTGCTGAGCCCCCGCTCCGCGCATAGCCCACGTTCAATGAGGATGTTTTGATTCTTCTTCCAGAGCCCAGCGCTGTCGTCTGTGCACAGCAGGCTTTCAGCAAATATTTGCTGAAGGAACAAATTTGATTTGAATTTCAGTGCCTGACACAGGAGAGTCACGGCAGGCGTGGCCAGCGCCACCCTGCACACACACGCACAAATCTGGGACCATCTGTTGGGCTCCCGAAAGGCCCAGGAGGGGGGAAAAAGCCATCCAATGTTCCCAAAATAGCACAAACAGGATTTCCTGGTGGGTGCTGGGAGCCGCGTCCAGGCCGGCCGGCGGCACAGGCTGGGAGGGCTGCAGGGTAGACAGGAAGGCTGCAGGTCCCACGGTGCCCAGAGGATGGGGAAGGGGGACAAGTAACCCAGGGCTGGTGGTGACAGTCATTACCTGTCTTCTGCTGGTCTCCACCTGCACTTGTCCTGCACACCTGAGCTGCAGCATCGCACACAAGTCCTGGTTCCTGCACACAAGAGCCACTTGACACTGGGAACATCAACCTACCAGGAAGAGAATGAAGGGAGCCGACCAAAGCAATCCTAATTGCTCAGGAGGCTGAGATCTGAGGATCGCAGTTCAAAGCTAGCCCAAGCAGGAAATTTTATGAGACTCTTCTCTCCAATTAACCACCAAAAGTCTGGAGGTTAGGTATGGCTCAAATGGTAGAGCACTGGCCTTGAGTGGAAAAAGCAGAGACCATGCCTGGGTCTTGAGTTCAAGCCCCACCCAGCACCAGCACAAAAACCAAAAAGTTAACACTGCCTGCATACCTGAGTGTTGGTCAGGCATTGATCTCTGTTTCCACTCTGCCTTGCAGGTCCTGATTCAGATGTGGCCAGCTGCCCACTCACATACCCTGTGATCTAAGCATCTGCCAGCCACCCATATCTATAGGGAGCAGGGTACAGAGTTCTCTTTACTCACGAGCACTCCATTCCAGTCCTCCCCCTGCCTCTCCTTAGTGGAAAGAACACATGGGGGGCCAGGTGCTGCAGCTTATTTACAGTCATCGCAGCTACATGGGAGAAAGAAGCAGGAGGATCGAGGTGCAAAGCTGGTCTGGGCAAAAAAACAACCCTTTAAGGTGCTATATTAAAGCTGAAAGGGTTTGGGGGTGTGGCTCAAGTAGTAGAGCACCTGCCTAGAAGTATGAGGCCTTGAGTTCAGTCTCCAGTACTCCAAGGGCTGAGTTCTGCGTACTGTGAACTCCTGTGTGTCCTGGCACCCCACATGGACCACTGGCACTGGAGAGGGGCATTCCCCGGGCTGGAAGACCTGGCAGGCCTTGATCACCATTCCAGCATGGCTGGTGCCAGCTTGGGGTCTGCACCTAGACTGACCCCTGGCCTGGAGGGAGGTCCTTGTGCCATCACTCTCAGTGTCGTGAAAATACCTGAGCAAAACAACTGGGAAGAATAAGGGTTTGTGTTGGCTCATGGTTTCTGAGGTTTCCATCCCAGATGGATTCTCACTATGGTGCGATGCGGTGTGGCGTGGCATAGAGTGAAGCCATTTACCTCATGGTGGTGAAAGTCGACAGACAGACAGACAGACAGACAGATAGACCGGGGCAAGACACAGCCCCCTGGGACATGCCCCCAGAGATCTACTTCATAACTTTTCTATCACCTTCCAAACCAGTCTCTGCAGCGAGGGGCTGAGCCTGAGAGGCCTTCCCCCACCCAAGCCACGGCAGGGTCTCCAGGTGGCTTTGGGAGGGGACACTTAAGGCCTTGCCTCAGGGGGATGACATCACTTCCTTTGCATCCTTCTGGTCAAAACAAGTCACATGGCAGGGCCAGCCCCTTCTGGGGGGGGGAAGAGCCTCTAGATCTCAGTGAGAAAAGGCACCTAGGAAAGGGGCCAAGGCCAGGGGCGCTCACGGCCCAGCCCCCACACCCCAGCTGGCACCCAGGCCTTTGTGACCCTGCCTGGCCTACAGACTGGGTCCTCACCGGGCCCTGCTGGCCCCACCAGCAGCCACAGGGCCAGCAGTCCGCCTCCCGTGTGGCTGGGCCAATGGTACCACAGCCAGCTCGTTGTTGGGAGGTGCGGTGTGGAACGAGGCACCCCTGTCCCCCCAGCCCTCCACCCCCCAAGGTGTGCAGGGGGCTCAGGCATGTTTGGGGTCTTCACCCCCCACCCCCAAGCCCCTAGAGAGGCCACTGAGCTTCAGACAAGGGCCCCTTCATGCCCGCCCTCCTGCACCAACGCCGCCGGCCCCAAGCAAGGTGAGAGGTTCCTGTTGTGTGCTGACTTGGCGGCCGGCTGGACAGAGACACAAAGAGCCCAGTGTTCTCCCCGAATTCCAGCACATTCCCAGCCATTCCCAACCCATCGCTTTATCCATGCGCCGCTGGGCTCAGCTTTATTTTCTCAGGTGTCAGGTGCCCCATCGGCCTCGGGAGCAGGGCAGCGGCCGCGGCGGGCTGCCCTGCACACTGAGCTTTTCATTGCAGCCGGGGCAGACAGGACAGCCGGGAGCGGCCAGCCCCCAGACACACGCGGAGCCGCACAGGCCAAGGAGGGGTGGAGCCCAGCTCCAAGAAGGCTGGCTCTGAGGGCAGCTGGCAGGATGTGGTGGCTGGTGGTGCCAGGCGGGGCAGCACACAGGAGACACAGTGTGGAGGTAGGGGTGGGGGCGGAGGTGGACGGAGGAGGCATGGCTGACTGCACAGGGGGGCAGAGATGCAAGGAAGTTGGACAGACTTTGGAATCGGGCAGTTTTAGCCCATCTGTCCTTCCATTTGTCCTTCTGTTCATTCATCCATTCATTCGCCCGGCCCTCCACCCATCATTTGTTCATCCGTCCTTCATCCACATTGGGATCTAGGTTCAGATGGGTGGAGGAAGAGTCCCTGCCTCTTCTTGCTGGAGAGGAGGGAGGGCCTTCCTTTAGACACCAGGGAAATGATGTCACCTTGGCCCAAGCGAAGCGGGGTGGGCCCAAGAGGGTCTCCAAGTTGCTGCAG
This sequence comes from Megascapheus bottae, assembly GCF_031878675.1. Taxonomy (NCBI): domain Eukaryota; kingdom Metazoa; phylum Chordata; class Mammalia; order Rodentia; family Geomyidae; genus Megascapheus; species Megascapheus bottae. The sequence goes on along the minus strand of NC_143536.1, from coordinate 2,373,474 downwards.
CCACCAAAGGGTGGTGGCTGCTGCATGGGCCTTTGGAGAGGCAGATTGGGAGTCACACGGGGTGGGGGTGGGGGAGACATGGCCCCAAAGAACACAGAGGCAGAAGCTGGCAGGCCCGGACGCCGGCAGGGCCGCAGCCCGCTTCCTGGAAGAGCAGCAGGTGAGTCCTGCGGCAGAGCTCAGCTGTGGTCGTGGCACTGGGCTGAGCCTGGGTGCCACGTTCCCAGGTGCCCACGCAGCTCCACCCTCCACCAGCCCCTGCCTGCCTGAGGTGCGGGCCTCCGTGTGCTTCCCTGTGCTTGTAGATGGCGGGGCCAGGACGGGGGCCGCGCGAAGGGGATCTGTCAGCCTGGATGCGGCAGGCCAGCGCTCCACGAGCTTGGCTGAATGGACTCGGAGGCCCCCGGCCCCCGGCGCCTGAGGCTGCCGCCGTCAGGCCCCCTCCCTCCTGTTCCCCTCACCATCGCGGGTCGAGGTGCCCCCCTGTGCTGACCTGCGGGCCGCCACACCTGCTGTGTGTGCATTGTCACCGCAGCACCGAGCAAATGCACACCAGCCCGTTTCTGAAGTTTCTGTGGGGCGTCTGCGACCCCTGCCAGTCAACACCACCTCCACATCCCGGCATGCCCAGCGCAGGGCACCGCCTGATACCCGTGGCGGGGGCAGCAGCCTGCTGCTCTGGGTCCAGCACCCAGCGTGAGAGTGAGTGGCTCCATGATCCCATCCACCCACAGCCCACAACACCGCTTCGTCTTCCCTGGCACCAGTGCCCGCAGCCTCCACGTGAGCCAGCGGGCCTGGCAGCCGTGTGCTGGCTGTGGGGGAGTGGGCGGTGGAAGGCCCACGAACCCTAGAGAGAAAGGTCAGGATTCTCCACACCCTGTGGCCTGCAGAGCCGGCTTCACGTCCTAGGAAGAAGGGAGACGCCTCAGCCCTGCCAGGGAAGGGAGCTGGGGCTCACGGGCCCTAGCCCTGAGCGCCTGGTGGAGCCCCACTAAAGAGCACAGCCACCACAATGCTCATCCCCTGAGGCAGGAAACGGGGGCCACCTTGTGGAGTCGCCTCCCGCGCCAGGAGCGGCCATGTGGCACCCTGGCCCCTCTGCAGGCATTGCCACTCTCAAGAAATGCGAGAGGCCCCGAGCGAGGGGGTGGCACCTGCTTCCAGTTTCTCTGGAAAGCAGGCCCTCCTTCAGCCTTGCCCGGCGTGCTGGATGCCACCTGAGGGTTTCCTGGAGGATGGATGGAGGGCTGCTGGAGGAAGATGAGCAGAGGACTCTTCCTTCTTGGCCACCCAGAACCTTCTCTCTAAACACACCATGGTCACAATCCAGAACTGACAACTGGACTTAGAAATCCTGCCATGGCCCCAATCCGGCGGCTCATGCCTGTGATCCTAGCTACTTAAGAGACTGAGACTGAAGGATCTCGAGTCAAAGCCAGTCTGGGCCCTAAGAACGTGAGATTCTTATCTCCAATCAACCCCTAGAAAACGGGTAGGGAGGGCTTGGCTCGAGGGTAGGGTGATAGCCTCGAGCTGAAGACCTCAGGGACAGTGCCCAGGCCCAGAGTTCAACTCCCATGACCCAGATGTCATGCCGCTGGATGCAGGCTGAGACAAGTGCCCTCTCTCCCGGGCATGGTCTGTCCATCCTCGGTCAGCAATGGTGACACGAGGCCCACAAGGAACAGAACAGGATCACAGTGGCAAAGGCTGTGGTTTCCATCTCTTTGCGATTGGTAAGGGGTGGCAGAGCCCACCTGCTGGCCGCAGCCGCCTGTGCATGCCCACTGTGAACCTTGCAGGGGTGCGGCAGGCAGAGCCCGCTGTGCCTTCTAATGGGGTCTTGAAAGAATGAGCTGGGACAATGCCCAGGCCCAGAGTTCAAGCCCCATGACTGACAGAAAGAAAGAGAGAAAGAAAGAAAGAAAGAAAGAAAGAAAGAAAGAAAGAAAGAAAGAAGACTGAGCTGCAGTTCCCTGGGTCTGCAGCTGGGTGCACCTCCCCTCTCCAGAGACCAGACAGCCCTGCACCCCAGGAGCAAGCACCTGCAGCTTCTCAACAACCTGGAGGCTGCTTGTATGCTAACCTAAAAATGGTCAAAGAAAATAGGGGAAGTAGCGGGCGCAGTGGCTCACGCCTGTAATCATAGCTACTCAGGAGGCTGAGATCTGAAAGAAGGAAGGAAGGAAGGAAGGAAGGAAGGAAGGAAGGAAGGAAGGAAGGAAGGAAGGAAGAAAAAAGAAATCCTGCCACGGAAACCCCAGGGCTGCCCTGCCCTGCAGCCAAGCAGCCAATCACCAGGAAAAGCAAAAGAGAAAAACAGTGCCAGCCTCATCTGCAAGCATCATGGGCCAGAACCACCTTTGGGGATTCAGGATGTCTCCAGGGCCCCCCAAGAACATGAGACACCTGGGTTCTCCCCCACCCTTGGTGGGCCCTGGGCCAGTGACACCAACCAGACTCAGTCTGCCTCCTAGGCACGTCTTTGCCCTCCCCTCCCTCTCCTTCTAACACCACCGTCTTCAGTGCCTGGGCCGTGGCATCTGTGTCTCGCTGCCAGGGTCTGTCTCTGTCCCTGGGTCCCGCCCGTCCTGTCCTAGTTCTGGAGAAGCAGCAAGTGCAGTAGTCCAAGGACCAGAACCACGATCCACCTTGTTTCCTCTCTGCCTCCAGGTCCTGCTTCGGCTCAGCTCAGGCTGGCCCAGGGGCTTCCGGCTTCCAGAAGGAATAAGCCAGCTCAGAGCCCATTTCCAAGGCCTCTGACCACCACAGCCTGGGGAGCAGAGCGAGGTCCCTGCGGGCCCTCCCTCCTCAGAGACCCTTCGTCCCCAGCAGGCTGTTGCTTCCTTGCAACTCGTTGTCACCAAAGGTTTGCACCTTTGTCCACGCTGCCTGCTTTTTGTTTATTTTATGGCATTTTGGGGGAGGCAGTAGAGGAGTTTGAACTCAGAGCCTCACACTCGCTGAGCAGCCTTCTCCCACTCAGCCTAGTCCTTCATGCTTTAGTTGTTTTTCAGAGAAGATCTTGTGCTTTTGCCCAGGCCAGTCCTGCCTCTGCTTCCCACCTCTTTTCTTTGTGTGTGTGTGTGGTGGGGGGTGGGGGGGTCATGGGATTTGAACTCTGGGCCTGGGCACTGTCTCTGAGCTCTTCAGCTCAAGGCTACTGCCCAACCCCTTGAGACACAGCGCCACTTCCTGGTTTTCTGGTGATTAATTGGAGATAAGAATCACAGACTTTGGGGGGTGTGGGGGGGAGGGAAATGGGTACCAAGACATGGGAAAGGGTATCAATGTATGTGAATTAATGCACCTTCTATCTGGTGAATATCATGTAACCCTTTTACTAATTACAATAAAAAAAAAAGAAGAATCACAGACTTTTCAGTGCCCACGCCGGCTTTGAACCTTGATCCTCCTATCTCAGATCTCAGCCTCCTGAGTAGCTATGATTACAGGCGTGAGCCACTGCGCCCGCTACTTCCCCTATTTTCTTTGACCATTTTTAGGTTAGCATACAAGCAGCCTCCAGGTTGTTGAGAAGCTGCAGGTGCTTGCTCCTGGGGTGCAGGGCTGTCTGGTCTCTGGAGAGGGGAGGTGCACCCAGCTGCAGACCCAGGGAACTGCAGCTCAGTCTTCTTTCTTTCTTTCTTTCTTTCTTTCTTTCTTTCTTTCTTTCTTTCTTTCTCTCTTTCTTTCTGTCAGTCATGGGGCTTGAACTCTGGGCCTGGGCATTGTCCCAGCTCATTCTTTCAAGACCCCATTAGAAGGCACAGCGGGCTCTGCCTGCCGCACCCCTGCAAGGTTCACAGTGGGCATGCACAGGCGGCTGCGGCCAGCAGGTGGGCTCTGCCACCCCTTACCAATCGCAAAGAGATGGAAACCACAGCCTTTGCCACTGTGATCCTGTTCTGTTCCTTGTGGGCCTCGTGTCACCATTGCTGACCGAGGATGGACAGACCATGCCCGGGAGAGAGGGCACTTGTCTCAGCCTGCATCCAGCGGCATGACATCTGAGCCATGGTAATTAGCTATGCCTCCATTACTCGCCCCAAAGCCAGTTGTCAGAAATGAAATTCATGTTTGTTTTTCTTTCAGTGTGTTTGGATTTGCAAGTTCTACTCTCAGGGACCCGCAAAGCTTACCTGTGTGCGCCTCTGCCTGGGGTGAATGAGGCTTTTATTCAGGCTTCCACTTTCTTCCAGAAAGGAGAACTTGAGACTGCTTCCAACAAAGAGTATCTTTAAGTAATGAAACAAAACTAGATTCATGCAGCTGAAACAGCCAGTCGGGTCCAGGGAAAGCAGAATACAGTCTTAAGAATGAACAATTTTAGTGATAGACATCTGACTCAATGCTGAGTTTCTTGGTGGGCAGGCCAAAAAGGGAAACATGGAAAGTGTTATTTTTCTCACTACAGAAAAAAAGGACAAAGCAATTCTTTTGTTTATTTCTCATTCATAATCCTAAAATATTTTTGTGTGTGTTGGGTTTTGGTGAAAGATACCTTACATTGCATTTGAAAACCGTTCTCCTCTTCCTTTCTGTTGTTGGTGGTGGTGGTTGTGTGCCTTGAACTCAGGCCTGAACACTCTCTGTGAGGTTTTTTTGTTCAGAGTTTCTGTTTGACCCCTTTGAGCCACAGTTCAACTTCCAGCTTTCTGGTGGTTAGAGACGAGAGTCCCAGAGACTTTCTTTCCCGAGGCTGGCTTCACACTGTGATCCTCCGATCTGCCTCCTGAGTAGCTAGGATTAGAGGCAGGAGCTACCAGCACCCAGCTCACCTCTTCTTCATCTTCTTTTTACACCAGTACTGGCATAAGAACTCAGGCCCTCACATGTGTGCTTTCGTGCTCAGAGTTGGCACTCTACCACTGCACTTCCACCTCTGACCTTTTGTGGTTAATGGAAGATAAGAGCCTCGCAGATCCAACCTGAGCTCAGAGACCTCAGCCTTGAGTAGCTAGGATCACAGACGTGAGCTTGTCCCAGCTTGTCTGTTCTTACTGCCTGTCAGGAGCTGAGCTGGGCATGGCAGGGATTTCTTTAATCCTCAGAATGAGATCCTTGTTCAGTAGATCTTACTTGAACAGAGATAAAACTAAGTGCTCAGAACACAGCGCCACCCTTTCCGGGCGGCCTGGGGCCCCCAGGTTCCCGTGGCAGACACTGAGTGCCCAGGGCCCCAGGACCTCCCTCCGAGCCCTGATGCCTGCACAACTGCTCCATGGTGGGGCTTCTGACCTGGTGCCTGCCCCACTGCCAGAGGCCCACGTGAGGACACAGCGTGGCGTGCCACTGTGCTACTTCATGGTGACAGCACCCGTGTGTGCCACTGTCCTGCCTTGTGTGACACCTGTGTGTGTGTGTGTGTGTGTGTGTGTGTGTGTGACTGCCGCACCTTGTGAGTGTGCTGGCACCTGATGGGCTGTTCTGCGGCCTCCACGCTCAGCCTTGTTCCCTTCCGATGGTTCACTTTCCAGCTGACCGAGTCTCCCGGGAAGGTCTTAGATAAATGCCACTAGCCAGGGCGGAGGCCCCAGGAGCGGGAGGGGCCATTTGTGGGCCCTGCTGCACGTGCCTAGAGGTGCGGGCTAGAGCCTTCAAGGGCCTGGACCCAGAGGCTGCCCTTCTGGAGGCCACCAGCCCGGCCCCGCGACCTCCCCATCACCAGCCTTCGTTTTCTACCAGGATGAGACCAAAACAGGAGGGAGGGGCAGAAAGCAGATTGGGGGTCCTGGGGACGAAATGGGAGGAAAGGAGATGCTGGCAGCGGCCTTGCTGGCACACAGGGCTTAGATGTGGTCCCTAGGCGACGGGCCATCCTGCCTGCCAGGACGAGGTGACCCCACCCGGAACTCCACTTACCTGCTTGTAGGGTTCTGTTCCTGGGAGTGTTTCCCTTCGTCCTTTTTTTCTTTTGTGCTCGTCCTGGAGCCTGGGCGCTGTCCCTCAGCTCTTTTCGCTCAAGGCTGGCACTCTACCACTTTGAGCCACAGCACCACTTCCAGTTTTCTGGTGGTTCCTTGGAGACAAGAGGTTCACAGACCTTCCTGCCTGGCTGGCTTTGAACCATGATCCTCAGATCTCTGCCTCCTGAGTAGCTAACAGGCATGAACCACCAACATATCGCACTTTAGTTTTTTTGTTGGAGGACATCTTGGGTTTTTCTTAGGGGCCAGCTTTCGGACCCCACCTTTCCATGCTCAACACGCACTAGGCAGCGTGCTGAGAACTTCACACAATCTTCCCCTTGTTCACAGCCTGCTTATTCCCACTGTGCATTGCACTAGAGTTGCATTCAAGGAATACTCCTCCCTACCCCCCAAAAAGCAAAGACACAGCACCCATGTGCACACGCGTGCACAGATGTATGCGTCGTCCACCAGGACCTGTGCCAGTGCCATGAGCTCCTGTGCACAATCTGCACACGCTTCCCTGTGCATCCCTGGGCCCTGTGTGCACGGATGTCCGCATGCGTTTACACGCATATGTGGAGGCAGGTGCCTGTGTGTGCACATGTGTGTGCATGTTGTATATGCACGAACACCAACATGCATATGTATGTGTCTCTGCGAAGATATTTGTGCGTGCGTGTGTGTGTGTGTGTGTGTGTGTGTGCAGTGCTGGGTGCTGAGTCCACAGCAGACCGTGGGGTGCTGTCCTGGCAGTGTGCCCAGGGCCCAGTTTGTCCTGGCATGCCTGCTTGCTCACCTCCTTCAGCTTACATTTGGTCCCAGCATCTCTGGACCTCAGTCCCTCTGATGCCACGCCCCGGTTTATGGATGGGGACACCGGGACACAGGGGGCACACAGCCAGGGAGCAGAGGCGCATGTCCACAGGCTGGCAATGGTTCTCAAGCCACATGGCTGCCTAGCTTTCCCTCCCCAAACTCTCTCCTCACCCCCGCTGCCCCTCTCTGCCCCAGCCCTCAGAGGGTTGGGGGCACCCCCCGGTTTCTGGGGGTCAGCTGGCACCCCAGGGCTCCCTTCAGCTCTCCCCTCCCCACAGCAGGGACACGAACCTGCCAGCCCCGCGCTCCTGGAGTGTATGTTGATTGCCGCCTGAGGAGCCTCTGGCCCCAGAAGGAGAAGCTAGCAGCCTGTGGCGGACCTGGGGCAGTGGACCCCACAGGTCAGAGGTCGCGCTCACCGGGTCATTCACGGGGGCGGGGGGGGGGTATTTGATACGTGCAATTTTGCAGTGTCACTCCTGCCACCCAGTGTGGACACCCAGCAAGGACACTGCGGGGCGCCGGGCAACTTCCAGTCCAGCGGGCAACGTCTTGAAGGCACCTCGGGCCCTAGGGTCACGGGCAGGCGTCTGCGGGGAGCGGGGGGAGGCTCTGCTGGAGCCGGGAGGACGGGGCCTGCGGGAGGGTGGGGTGTGGCTTGGCGGGTGGGCGGGGCGGGGTCTGTGGGGGACGGGGCGGGGCCTATGGGGATGGGGCGGGGTCTGGCTGGTGGGCGGGACGTGGGCGGGGCGGGGCCCGGCAGGTGGGCGGAGCAGGGTCTGTGGGGGTACTGGGCGGGGCCTATGGGGACGGGGCGGGGTCTGGCTGGTGGGCGGGACGTGGGCGGGGCGGGGCCCGGCGGGTGGGCGGAGCAGGGTCTGTGGGAGGGCGGGCGGGGTCTGGCTGGTGGGCGGGGCGTGGGCGGGGCGGGCCCGGCGGGTGGGCGGGGCCGGCGGGCTCTGCCGGCAGCCTCGGTGCTCCCTCTCGTCCTGGGGTCCGCACGCGGGGCGCGGGCGCGGGCGCAGGCGGGGCGCACGCAGGTCCCGGGCCGCAGCGCGGTGGAGGGGTCCCCCGAGGAGCCGGGGCCCCGCGCCCCGCGCCCCGCAGACATGGTGGGCCACCTCCCGCTGCAGGACATGGAGAACAGCCCGAAGGCGCAGGGCCGCGAGGGCTTGCTGGACAGCCCCGATTCCGGGCTGCCCCCCAGTCCCAGCCCGCCCTTCTACGCCCTGGCGCCCCGCGCCCTCGACGCCCGCGCGGTGGGCACCGGCGCCCCCTCGGACGCCCCCGGAGCCGGCGAGCCCAGAGCGGTAAGGGCGCGGACGCGGGTCCGGATGGGGCCGCGTGGCCCTCCCCGGCCTGGGGCGCCGGCGGGCGGTGGCCGGACTCCCGGCCCCTCCCGGGCTGCTCTCCCGGGCTCCCGGGCGGTCGGCGCCGGGGCGGCCAGGGTGGCTGCCGCCGGGCGCAGCCCGAGTGCGGCCCGCGGTGCCTCGGCGAGGGTGTGGACGTGGACGCCCGCGGGCGCGGGGCGGGCGGGGGCGGCGGGCACGGCTGGGGAGGCCCAGGCGGGGCCGCTCCGCTGCCCCGGGCACCCCGGCCGCCGAGCCCCTCGTCCAGCCCCTGACAGGGGCCTCGCCGTGCCCGCTCCAGGAGCCCCGAGCTCGGACCCCGCCGGGGTCTGCAGGCTCCGGGACGGAAGTCGTGGCTGGACCGGGGCTCCAGACCCGACGCCGGCGGGGAGGGGGCCGAGGCCCGGCCGTGCATCCATCCTGCCGGGTGGGCTCGGGGCCGTTGGTGAGCTGACGCCCGCAGGCTCACCGGGCCGCGCGCGGCTTCCTTGGCCGGTCCTCGGCCCTCTGCTCGCACCTCCCTCCCTTCCACACCCGCGTGCCCAGGCTTCTGGTTCCCTGGACCCCGCTGAGGCCCAGCGAGGGCGGCCCACCCGCCCGCAGAGCCTCCTGTCCTGGGGCTTGAGCGCAGGGCCGCGACACCGTGCTTTCGCTGCTTTGCTGAATGAAGGCTTTCACTCTGCCCTGACCACATTCCACCTCTGGCTTCTTGTTTGTTCACTGGACTGCTCTGCAGGGCAGGTCTGGAGCTGGGATCCTCAGATCCCTCCAGGGTTGCAGGTGTGCCACCAGTGCCGGGCTTCTTCCAGTCTCGCACTTGTGACTCACGTTTCTAAAGGCACCAGGGGCTCCCGCCCCAATTTAGACCCCCACACCTGGGCCCCCACTGCAAGGGCTCCTGTGAAGAGGGTAGGAAGGGCGGCCAGGTAGCGCCAGACAGGGGCTGCGGCCCCCACATCCTCCAGCCTGCTCTTGCAGGCTGTCACCACCCCCCTCCCTGCCCTGCCAAGCTGTGGAGGCCACGGGAGCAGGGCTGTGTGGCAGATACGCTGCTCCGGAACCATTTAGTGGGCCAGGGACAGGCCAGTCCTGTTCTGCTGCCCTCGAGGTCCACGCTGGTGCCTGGGATGTGGCCGGGGCCGGGAGGGATGGCAGTCACAGCGTCGAGCGATATGGCTCCTCTGTGCGGGCTCCCGGGGCTGCCCCATGGCCCGGGCTGGCACCCAGGCCCCTCCCCTCTCCAGCTCTCCGGGTGAGTTGAGCATGTTTGTACCTGACACACGGAAGGAGCTCCCTAGAAGCACGGGGCCACGTCCCTCCCAGATGCCCAGGCACATCCTGGGGACATACCCAGGTGGCAGGGGACAGGGGGCAGAGGGCAGCCACCTCTCAGGTCCTCCACTGGCCACGGCGGGAACATCTAGATGTCATTGTTTTAGTTTCTCATCTGGGACAGCAAAAGCAAGCATGGGCAAAGAGCAGAGGGAGGTGGGAGGGACAGACAGACAAGTGAACAATGGACAGACAGCTAGGTGGAGGGACAGCGTGTGCTTGGAAGGTGGATAGACAGTCTGAGAACTCCAGCCCAATGGCTCCCACATGCCTCCCTTGGCAGACAAGGCTGGCAGGCCCGGGGGTGGAGTGAGGAGGGTCAGCCCCTGCTTTAGCCCAGGAGGAGCGGCCAGAGGGCCCCCAGCTCTGTGGCTGAACAAGGCCTTATCCATAAATGAAGACCAGTGGACCCTGCCATGTGCTGCGGGGGGACAGGTGGGCCAGGCTGGGCCGACGCCCCCAGTGCCCCTGGACAGGCCTGGCTTCCCATGAGGGCCGACACAGCCATGCACCACCAACCAGGCAACAGAGGCGAGCGGCAGCCACTGCGCAGGGGGCGCAGGGACTCGTGGAGCTGGACCTGGGGTGTCGGTGCTGCTCTGCCCTCCTAGCTGGGTGCAGGACTCCACGAGCCTCCATGGCCGCTTGTGTGAGGCCCCCACCCCAGACACCCTGGGATCCGCTGTCTCCACTCAGAGGATGGGTCCTGGTGACCTTCCACAACCCGTTTCCTCTGTGAAGGTCAAGGCGGCACTCTTGCAGGCTGAGCACAACGAATTCCAGTGGCCACCCAAGCCAGTGAGCAGATGGAGCCGTTTATTCCCTGCAAGGCTCCACGGGGCTCTGGTGGGGAGTCCAGTCACCCCGACACAGTGTGGGGTTCCCTTGCTCTCAGGTTCTTCTCAGGAACCAGCACCTCCTCTGCCTCCTCCTGCTCCTCATCTGCCTGGTTCCCAGCCACACACCTGAGTCTCGGGGCCTGAATGCTTCTACACCCCACATCCTCTGAGCCTGCCTGCCTGCCTCCCACCAGCTGAGACCAGGCTGGCAACTCTGTGTCCTAGCCCAGACTGGCTCCCAGCTCCAGAAGGGGCAGGTCCAGGTGCGGGGCCGGCTGTGTGGGGGCCTCCACGGGTGGGGTCTGTTTGGTCTTTGCCTTCACATTCCAGAGCTGGAACTGGACCTTGGCCTGCCTGTGCCTCAGTGAGCCCAATAGTGCCCAGCGCTGGGTCACAGAGCAGCGACATGGCAGCATGGTGGGTAAGCAGGCCACAGATCCCACAGGCGGCCTGGGGAAAGGCCCGGCCTGTGGGGCCACTGGAGAGGCGTGGAGGTGGCCTGGAGTGTGGCATTTGGGTGCACTGGGAATCTGCACCCAACGCTGACAAGTGGCACTGGGGGCATCTTGCAGGGGCCAATGGGTCTTTCTTGACTGACAGATGCTGGCCCCATCCACAGGCTGCAGAGAGCCTGGAGAGGTTGGGGGATGCGGCGGGGATGCCCTGGTGACTTCACACTCTGCCTCGGGTCCGATCCTGGGTCCTGGAGCTACATGGAACGGTGCTCCCCGCGTGGATGGCGGGGTTTTCCCACTCAGAGCTGTGTCAGTGGCGCCCCCGTGTGGACGGCGGGGCTTTTCCCACTCAGAGCTGTGTCAGTGGCGCCCCCGTGTGGACGGCGGGGTTTTCCCTCGTGGAGCTGTGTCAGTGGCGCCCCCCTGTGGACGGCGGGGGTTTTTCCCTCGTGGAGCTGTGTGGGTGGCGCCCCCGTGTGGACGGCGGGGGTTTTTTCCCCGTGGAGCTGGGCTGTCAATGGCGCCCCCGTGTGGACGGGGGGTTTCCCCCTGCGGGGCTGTGTCAATGGCGCCCCCGTGTGGACGGCGGGGATTTTTTTCCCCCGTGGGGCTGTGTCAGTGGCGCCCCCGTGTGGACGGCAGGGGTTTTTCCCACGTGGGGCTGTGTCAGTGGCGCCCCCGTGTGGACAGCGGGGGTTTTTCCCCATGGAGCTGGGCTGTGTCAGTGGCGCCCCCGTGTGGACAGCGGGGGTTTTTCCCCATGGAGCTGGGCTGTGTCAATGGCGCCCCCGTGTGGACGGCGGGGTTTTCCCACTCAGAGCTGTGTCGGTGGCGCCCCTGTGTGGACGGCAGGGGTTTTTCCCCATGGAGCTGGGCTGTGTCAATGGCGCCCCCGTGTGGACGGCGGGGGTTTTTTCCCCCCGCGGAGCTGTGTCAATGGCGCCCCCGTGTGGATGGCGGGGGTTTTCCCCCCGCGGAGCTGGTCGGTCCTGGGTCCACTGGTAAAGGCGCACGCTGGTAGCGCTCCGTCCTTCTCTTGCACCCCGCTCTCCTCGTGGCTTCGTGCCCCGAGGGCAGGAGGGCCTCATGGGCTCTGCACTGCAGGGCTTCCCGCTGGTGGTGGTCAGGGCGGGGCGGCAGGGGACCTTCCGGGAAGGCCGGGGTCCTAGCCCGGCAGGCCGGGTGTGGCCGGGGGTCTGGGGTGCCGGGTGCCGGGCCCGCGGGGAGGTGTGCAGATCAGCCGGGCTGCAGCACCTGCGCGGTGCTGTCCACCCGCGTGTCGCCTGATGGCGGGTCTCTCTGCAGCCCCCTTCCCTGGGTCCCAGCCCCGCACCTGAGATGAGGGCCCGGCTGCAGCCTGTGTTCTTCGGAGAGAGCATCCGGGTGGACCCCGAACCCGCCCAGGAAATTCGGTGAGTGGGGCGGGGCCTCCGGGGCAGGGAGGGGCGGGGCCCCGGGCGGGGAGGGGCGGGGGCCTCCGGGGCAGGGGCGGGGCCACGGGCAGGCAGGGGCGGGGCCCCGCGGGAGGGGCGGGGTCCCCGGGCGGGGAGGGGCGGGGCCTCCGGGGCAGGGGCGGGGCCCGGTTTGGGAGGGGCGGGGCTCCGCGGGAGCTCCAGCCGGGGTTCCGGGCAGGCGCCAGAGCGGCGCGGTGGGGCCGCCGGGGCTGCTCCGGGCTGGACAGGCCGCAGCCCTGACCTCACGCCGGCCTCCCCGACCCCAGCTGCAACTCCGAGGTCACCTACGCCTCCGAGAGGCGCTTCCGGGACAAGGTGTTCTACGCGCCGGTGCCCACGGTCACGGCCTACAGCGAGACCATCGTGGCGGCGCCCGACTGCACGTGGCGCCGCTACCGCAGCCAGCTGACCCTGGAGCCGCGGCCGCGCGCGCTGCGCTTCGGCTGCACCACCGTCATCTTCCCCAAGCGCGCGCGCCGCTCCTTCCGCACCACGCTGCGCTGCGGCCTGGGCCGCGCGCGCCGCTGCTTCGCCGCCAGCCTGCGGCTGCAGCCCGGGGCGGCGGGGGACGCCGCGCCCTGACCGCCCCGACCGCCCCGGCCGCCCGGGCCTCCGCGCCCTGACCGCCCCGACCTCCGCGCCCCGGCCTCTTCGCCCTGACCGCCCCACGCGCCCTGGCTCGGCCCGGGCTCCGCGCCTCCGCCCCCCCCCCCCCCTGCCTGGCGACCCGGCTGCGCTGGCCCGGGAGATGGGGACCCCGGAGTCCCCCGGCAGGCTCTGGGCTCCGGGACAGACAGACACCAGAAGCCCTGCCATGGCCCTGGCCTGGCGCACCGGGGCTGCAGCCACTCACTGAAGGCCCAGGCTAGACCTGGGGAGGGACTGACAGCGGCCCGGGGAGCCTAATAAACCACGAAAGCCCGAGGCGTGAAGTTGTCCACCATCCGGGCCGCTGGCCGGGTCGCCGTGTGGGGAGGGGACAGCGGGGATCTCCTTGTCACACAAGCCCCCCCCCCAGCCAGGGGGAGGCCAGGGGAGGGGGGCCCCGGGGCTGGACCGGGAGGCCCGTGGCTGGGTCGGGGATGGAGAGTGTGGCCGATGCGGAGCAGCAGCGGCTGAGACGGCCGCGGAGTGCGCGGCTCTCAAGCGAGGGCGCCCCAGTAGCTCCCATCTTTGGAAGTGGGGTAAACGAAGTCCAAGGGGAGCGAAGGCCGGGGGGCTGCTGGAGAGCTGGGCCGGGCAGCACGAGGGCCACCTCCCGGCCGGGCTGCCACCCGCTGGACGCCTGGCATGCTGCAGCCTGGCACAGGCTGGAAGGGCACAGGGCCCCCGCTCCTCAGAGCGCACCGGGCGGGCCAGCTGGCTAAGGCTCATGCCACCCGATCCGGCCGGGCCCTCCCGACAGCTGCTCCCCTCCCTCCTGCCCTCCCCGCCCGCTGGAGAAGAGAGCGGCTTCTGGCTGGAGTATGATTCCATTTTTAATCAGAACAATGTGTGTGAATGACAAGACCCCACCACGCTGCACGGTGGCGGCCAGAGACCACCCTTCAAACTCCTCTGCCCAGGGGGAGGAGGCCGGGGGCCCCCCCGCCTCGGTCCTGGGGGCCCTGGGGTGCCCTCTGGAAGGGCACGCAGAGGTGGAAAAGCACAGCAGTAATACTGGGTAAGTCCTTCCTTGCGGAAAAGATCTGAATTCATTCACGGCAGGTATCAAAAATATACCCTGTAAACCAATGCATCGCTTACACTGCCTGCCCTCGCGGCAGTCCCGCTCCTCCAGCCTGCTGGCCTCCCCGCCTGCTCTGCCCGGCCTCCGGGCAGTGTCGCCAGCCAGAGCCACCCGTGGGGTCTGTGGACAAGAGCGCTGGGGGGACAGGGCCTATGTCTGCCTGTCCGGAGCACGAAGCGGGGTGGGAGGCAGCGGGAGGGGCTGAGACTTTGGTTCCAAGTGGGAGGGGTGGTGAGGCATGGAGGTGTGTGGTCGTCCCGGCCCCAGCCTGCCGCCTCCCCTCCCTCCCGTCCCGAGCACCAGGCGAACATCTCCTGAGTAAGGTCGCTGCACAGGGCCAGCCCGGGGCGGGGCTTAGTTAAGGCGTAAGACAGGCAGGAGCCGGCGGTGGACGGACGGCAGGACGGCAGGCGGAGGGGGGCGCAGGCCGACTCCGGGCCCCACGCGGCCTGCACCGCAGAAGTCACTAGAAGTCACTCGCTGTCGGACAGCGTCTCATACTGGGAGCACAGCAGCGGCTTGGGCTCGGCGTCCCAGGGGTGGTGGGGGCCTGCGGGGAGGCCGGGCGGGGGCGGGGAGGCCATGGCACCGGCCTGCAGCCGCATGATCAGGGGGTTGTACGGGAAGGGCGTGGAACCTGCGGGAAGCATGGGGGGCTGTGGGCGGCTGGAGGGCGGCCACCCGCCCACCTGCCCCTCGGCCCCTCACCCGGACCTCAGAACTGGCTGGGTCGGCCCCTGCCCCCCACCTGCTGGGACTGCAGCAGATGCATCGGGCCACTTCTGCTAGGCTGCTTTCCCCTTTCTCGGCTGCCTTTGGCCACCTCCTCCTCCCCACAGACACAGACTGCCCCCTGCCTCTCTCTGCCCCTCCTCCTCGCTCCCTGGCTGCAAGCGCCCCAGGCCGGGGTGCAGGCCAGGCCGGCAGGCCCGCGGGGGCCAGCCAGGGGCGGGCGGAGCACTGAGCCCACCTGCAGACGAGGGCCGGTCCTCCCACACGCGGTTGGTGAGGGGCGTCCGGCGGTTGCAGTCCCCCTCCGAGTGCACGGAGGACACAGAGGGTGGCCGGTCTCCGGAGGCCACGCCGGGGGCTGGGGACTTGGCTTTGCGGCTGCTGGGTCTACCGGAGGCTTTGGCCTTCCCACCACCACCTGCAGGGAGCCCGGGGGAGAAGGCAGCGTTGGACAGTGAAGGGTCACCCAGCCTGGAAAAGGGCATGGGGACAGGGTGGGGGCAGCTGCTCCCAAGGCTGTCAGAGACAGAACTGGACGCCACCTCTGCCCAGACAGCGGGGCCCAGTCCTCCAGTGGGAGCTGGGGGCTGCACCATGGGCCCCCCCCCACCCCAAACTCCTAAGACCAGAACCTAGTATGGCCCAGAATTGTATAGGGGCTACTACAGCCATGTAGTACCCTGGGGGCCCCAGGCCTCGTGAGACCCCCAACACAACCGTAACTTCTGGGAGACTCAGAGTCTACACTGGGCAACTGGGCCCAGGCACCATATGCTTGGCTCCCGCTCGTGAAAGGCGTGGACGGGGCCTGGACAGCAGGGAACTGGCCTTCAGGTGTGGATGGGGCCTGGACAGCGGGGAGGCTGACCCTCAGGTGTGGATGGGACTGACCCTGAGGAGTGGACGGGGCCTAGACAGCGGGGGCCAGCCCTCTAGCTGCCTGGTTTTGGAGGTGACACGAATCCCTCCTCTCAGCCCCCCTCCAGCCTCGGCACACAGGGCAGGCCAGGCTGGAGATGGCCTTTGCCCAGAGCGGGTGGGCCCCCCAGCCGACCTGGGGGCACGGCCAGGGCCCAGCGGGGGAGGGACGGGCAGGGCGGCAGTGTCCAGGAGCAGCGCTGGGGCAGGGGCAAGGGCAGGGTGCCAGCGCTAGCCCAGCTTCTGATTAGCAAACTCACAACAAGAAACAAGCACAAAAATCAAGTCACAAGCTCCAAAGCTGGAGGGTGAGGAGCGCAGGGGGGAGGTTAATGACACCGCGCGGGACAGACGGGCGGACGGGGGAGGCCTGCAGACCTGGCGAGGTGAGCGCGTGGTCGCTCCGTCCGTCAGCAGTGGTTACGGGCAGAGCGGCAGCGGGCAGGCTGGCACTGGCACTGAGAGGGTTAAAAGCACTGGTGCCCAGTGGCGGGGGCTCCTCCCACTGCTCATATTTACCCATGAGCGCCTTTCTAATAATGGCCTCCAGCCCCATGCTGGTGCCCGCATGCTCCTGCACCGCCTGGCTTCTACAGGTCATGAGGCCTGGGAGAGAGACAGACAGACGGACACACAGGGGCGGAGCCAGAGGGGCGCGGGAGGGGGAGGGGGGGAGAAGAGAGAATACACAGTGAGCACATTTCAGCAAAGCAACATGGTTATGGTTCTCCCCCCTGCTCCCGTCTTCCTGCCGGTGGAGATGAGGGGGTGAGGTGATGGGGTGACAGGGTCTCCTAACCCGGCCCCCCTGCTCTTGGCCCTGCCCCGTCTGCGCCACACTAGGAGGTCAGAACCCCCTGTGCCAGTCCTCTGGGAGGCTGACTTCACGCAGCCTTCTAATAAAGCGGAAGGATGGGAAGCATCCTGCTTAAAGTGGGGGCTCAGAGCCTCACGGGAAGGGGTGTGCGGACACCAGCCTGGCCCAGGACCCATGGGAGCCCCCCCACCCCGAGCCAAGAGAGAGCGGTGCAGAGGCGTGGGGGCGAGGGCACAGCCATGCAGTTATGTGCGGGTGGGGCCAGGGCGGGCTGGACGGGACAGTCGCGCTTTGGAGTCTTGGGGCGTCTCCTCTGCTCTGTGGGGCTCCTTCCCTTGCTTGCTATGATGGCTGGTCTGGGGGGACTACTGCACAGCTCGGTCTCTTTAGCCAGACAGCTTTCAGATCCCAGCGCTGGGGTTGTGAAGGGCTGGACACCTCTGCTGAGGGCAGCCCTGGCGGGGTCTGAGACGGCACAGGGAAGCCAGTCTGTGGGCTGGGTCTGGGCAGCTGGGGTGACAGACTCTGGGGCCTGTGAGGCTGGGGGCGACAGCCTGGGGCCTGCATGCTGCCTGTCCTCTGTGTTTCTCCATTCCCTGTGTTCAGACACACGGGCCCAGATTCCCTAGGGACACTGTCTTCCGTGGTGTCCAGGACAGTCCAGGTGTCCTTCAAAAAACGGCTGTGCTGTGCACATCAGGCAAGTGTGCAATGCCACCAGAGAGGAGCACCCCAAAATACAAAGATCCCCGGGAACAGGTCCGCCCTCCTTGTTCAGTGCCCTGGCCAGCAGCCAGCACCGATGACCTGGCCTCAAGGTTATGACCCTGACTCCATGGAATTGAGCCATCATGCCTGGCCCCCCTCTTCAGTGTGCCACCCGGTTATTCTCTATAAATGGGTACACTTGCTATCTAGTGCCAGCGTCAAGATTTGGAACATTCTGGAAACATTCTCCTACATGAAGCAGCTCATCCAGGACCCCCTGGGAAGGGCTCGTGTCCCTGCAACATCCTAAAGGCCTCGCCCGCACAGTACCAGCCTCAGGGCCTTCTGCCCTGGGCCAAGGGCCAGCAGAGTGTACCCCAACAGAGGGACGGACCACCAAGGGCCAGCAGAGTGTACCCCAACAGAGGGACGGACCACCAAGGGCCTGTTTTCTGCTTCCAGAGGTCTGTCCAGCCCCAACACCAGATGTCTTCTGCTTCTGTTCAAACTGCCTGGGTTTTATGTTTCACTTTCTCACACCTGTGCATTTGATTCTGCAAAAAAACCCCACAAAGCCGGGAGTGTGGCCTGGTGGTGGAGTGCTTGCCTAGCATGCATGAAGACCTGGGTTTGATTCTTCAGTACCACATCCATAGGAAAAAATCCCGAAGTGCGGAGGCTCAAGGGATAGAGATCCAGTCTTGGGAAAGTCCAGGGACAGTGCCCAGGCCCGGACTGGCCAGACAAAACAAAAACCAAACAAAACCCTCCACAAAGTCCCCTGGCCTCGTGGGTGGAATGATGGGGAGAGCTGTCCTGACCTGACTTTAAGCCCAGGGGCCGCCTGGTATGGAAGGGAGCTGGCCACGGGGCCTGGGGGCCGCTGTGGACCCGGAGCCGGCAGGTGGCAGGCGGGGCCGGGACCTGTTACCTGCTCCGGTGATGGCGGGCATGTTGAAGATCTCTGTCCCAGGCTGGCCGATGTCTGGAGGCAGGGGAGACGTGGGTGAGGCCCAGGCCCACAGACCCCAGGGTACCAGCTCCTGCCCACCCTGTGCGGTCCTGGCCAGGACAGGGCCTGATCTGGGTGGTCCAGCTCCTTCCAGGGTCCGCGAGGGAGGCGCACCCACTCCTACGACGGGCAGCCATGCTTACGGGGTTAGCTTCTAGAGTTCCCAGCTGGGCAGGGCCACTGGCCGTGCTGCTTCTACACCAGCCTGGGCCCCTGCACAGACCGCCGGGGGGGGCTTCTGGGGTGTCACTTTTCATGGCTGGCTGCACACTATGCCAGCCAGTACCACGTGTGTGCTCGGCCGGGTGGGAAGCCGGCTGGTGGAGGCCACAGGCTCTCAGGCGAGGAAGGGTCTGCGTGCGGTGTGCAGTGTGAGGGCCCCCCCGCCCCCCTCCACCCCCCCCCGGCTCTCACTGCACTCCGGCTCGTTCCCGCCCCCCTCCACCACCACCACCACCATCCCCCCCCCCCCCCCCCCGGCTCTCACTGCACTCCGGCTCGTTCCGGTTGTGGGTGTGGAGCTTCTTGTTGATCTCTTGCTTCTTGGACTTGACCATGGCCGAGTTGCTCTCTGTCAGCTTGCTGAAGAAGGCAGGTGGCTGGCTGGTGCTGCCCGGAGACTTGGAGCCCATCCTGTGGGGATGGAGAGGCCCCGGGGTCCTGAGCAGGCATGCTCCCGGGAGAAGCCCCGCGCCTGCCACCCTCACCACGCTGCTCCACAAGCGCCACCCCGCCAGAGCCAAGGCCAAGGCTGGGCACCTGGTCTCCATCTGCTCCCCGTCCCGGTACAGCAGCGGATACACGGAGCTCCGGGGATGGCCGGGCTCCGGCAGGCCCTCCGGCGGGGACACGGGCTCAATGCCGTCCTCGCCGCTGCCGAGGACCAGTGCCTTGCTTGGCTCTGGAGACCTGGGTGAGAGAGCGGGGGCTGCGGTCAGAGCGGCCCTGCCTGCGGAAGGGGCTGCCTGCCTCCCGCACCCAGCCCAGCTTGGATCTGCCCTGGGACTAGGGCGCAGCTCCAGTGGTAGAACACCTGCCCAGCCAGTGCAAGGCGCCTGCTCCATCCCCACGGCCACAGCCAGGCCTTTCCTACAAGGACGGGAGCTGGGGGCTCTCCCCTCACTGCTGGGCTCACAGCATGCGGGGCCCACGGCTCTGCATCTGCCCCTCACCTCTTGCCCCCCTCGCTGTGGGGAGAGCCGCGGGCTGGGGTGCTGTGCTCAGGGGCCGGGAGGTAGAGGTCACTGGGTGGGCGCCGTAGGTCCAGCACAGGGCAGCTGGCTCCAGGGAAGGAGTAGAGGGGCGCGGGGAGGGGGGCGGGGAGCTGCTGGGGGTGGTGCCGAGTGTAGTCCTGTGTGATCACCTCCTGAGGGCGGAGAAGGCTGGTTAGGGGGACACAGCCTGCTCCCCTCCCCCAGGCTAGCGGGGGACACAGCCTGCTCCCCTCCCCCAGGCTTGTGGGGGACACAGCCTGCTCCCCTCCCCCAGGCTTGTGGGGGACACAGCCTGCTCCCCTCCCCCAGGCTAGCGGGGGACACAGCCTGCTCCCCTCCCCCAGGCTTGTGGGGGACACAGCCTGCTCCCCTCCCCCAGGCTTGTGGGGGACACAGCCTGCTCCCCTCCCCCAGGCTTGTGGGGGACACAGCCTGCTCCCCTCCCCCAGGCTAGCGGGGGACACAGCCTGCTCCCCTCCCCCAGGCTTGTGGGGGACACAGCCTGCTCCCCTCCCCCAGGCTTGTGGGGGACACAGCCTGCTCCCCTCCCCCAGGCTTGTGGGGGACACAGCCTGCTCCCCTCCCCCAGGCTTGTGGGGGACACAGCCTGCTCCCCTCCCCCAGGCTAGCGGGGGACACAGCCTGCTCCCCTCCCCCAGGCTTGTGGGGGACACAGCCTGCTCCCCTCCCCCAGGCTTGTGGGGGACACAGCCTGCTCCCCTCCCCCAGGCTTGTGGGGGACACAGCCTGCTCCCCTCCCCCAGGCTTGTGGGGGACACAGCCTGCTCCCCTCCCCCAGGCTAGCGGGGGACACAGCCTGCTCCCCTCCCCCAGGCTTGTGGGGGACACAGCCTGCTCCCCTCCCCCAGGCTTGTGGGGGACACAGCCTGCTCCCCTCCCCCAGGCTTGTGGGGGACACAGCCTGCTCCCCTCCCCCAGGCTTGTGGGGGACACAGCCTGCTCCCCTCCCCCAGGCTTGTGGGGGACACAGCCTGCTCCCCTCCCCCAGGCTTGTGGGGGACACAGCCTGCTCCCCTCCCCCAGGCTTGTGGGGGACACAGCCTGCTCCCCTCCCCCAGGCTAGCGGGGGACACAGCCTGCTCCCCTCCCCCAGGCTTGTGGGGGACACAGCCTGCTCCCCTCCCCCAGGCTTGTGGGGGACACAGCCTGCTCCCCTCCCCCAGGCTTGTGGGGGACACAGCCTGCTCCCCTCCCCCAGGCTTGTGGGGGACACAGCCTGCTCCCCTCCCCCAGGCTAGCGGGGGACACAGCCTGCTCCCCTCCCCCAGGCTTGTGGGGGACACAGCCTGCTCCCCTCCCCCAGGCTTGTGGGGGACACAGCCTGCTCCCCTCCCCCAGGCTTGTGGGGGACACAGCCTGCTCCCCTCCCCCAGGCTTGTGGGGGACACAGCCTGCTCCCCTCCCCCAGGCTAGCGGGGGACACAGCCTGCTCCCCTCCCCCAGGCTTGTGGGGGACACAGCCTGCTCCCCTCCCCCAGGCTTGTGGGGGACACAGCCTGCTCCCCTCCCCCAGGCTTGTGGGGGACACAGCCTGCTCCCCTCCCCCAGGCTTGTGGGGGACACAGCCTGCTCCCCTCCCCCAGGCTTGTGGGGGACACAGCCTGCTCCCCTCCCCCAGGCTAGCGGGGGACACAGCCTGCTCCCCTCCCCCAGGCTTGTGGGGGACACAGCCTGCTCCCCTCCCCCAGGCTTGTGGGGGACACAGCCTGCTCCCCTCCCCCAGGCTTGTGGGGGACACAGCCTGCTCCCCTCCCCCAGGCTTGTGGGGGACACAGCCTGCTCCCCTCCCCCAGGCTTGTGGGGGACACAGCCTGCTCCCCTCCCCCAGGCTTGTGGGGGACACAGCCTGCTCCCCTCCCCCAGGCTAGCGGGGGACACAGCCTGCTCCCCTCCCCCAGGCTTGTGGGGGACACAGCCTGCTCCCCTCCCCCAGGCTTGTGGGGGACACAGCCTGCTCCCCTCCCCCAGGCTTGTGGGGGACACAGCCTGCTCCCCTCCCCCAGGCTAGCGGGGGACACAGCCTGCTCCCCTCCCCCAGGCTTGTGGGGGACACAGCCTGCTCCCCTCCCCCAGGCTTGTGGGGGACACAGCCTGCTCCCCTCCCCCAGGCTTGTGGGGGACACAGCCTGCTCCCCTCCCCCAGGCTTGTGGGGGACACAGCCTGCTCCCCTCCCCCAGGCTTGTGGGGGACACAGCCTGCTCCCCTCCCCCAGGCTTGTGGGGGACACAGCCTGCTCCCCTCCCCCAGGCTTGTGGGGGACACAGCCTGCTCCCCTCCCCCAGGCTTGTGGGGGACACAGCCTGCTCCCCTCCCCCAGGCTTGTGGGGGACACAGCCTGCTCCCCTCCCCCAGGCTTGTGGGGGACACAGCCTGCTCCCCTCCCCCAGGCTTGTGGGGGACACAGCCTGCTCCCCTCCCCCAGGCTTGTGGGGGACACAGCCTGCTCCCCTCCCCCAGGCTTGTGGGGGACACAGCCTGCTCCCCTCCCCCAGGCTTGTGGGGGACACAGCCTGCTCCCCTCCCCCAGGCTTGTGGGGGACACAGCCTGCTCCCCTCCCCCAGGCTTGTGGGGGACACAGCCTGCTCCCCTCCCCCAGGCTTGTGGGGGACACAGCCTGCTCCCCTCCCCCAGGCTTGTGGGGGACACAGCCTGCTCCCCTCCCCCAGGCTTGTGGGGGACACAGCCTGCTCCCCTCCCCCAGGCTTGTGGGGGACACAGCCTGCTCCTTTCTGCTCTCCACTCCCTTGCCTGCGGGGCAGAACTGACTGGGATGCCCCGGGATGCCCCCCCGCACCCCCCCGCCCCCCGTATCCAGGGAAGAAGGGTAGTTGAGTTACACTGATGTGCTGGGCCAGGGTGACCACCCGCTGGTGACCTTTGACGCCCGGGGCGGCTTGGAGCAGCGCGCTGGAGGACACGTGGCTCTCTGGCAGCGGCCGCAGGTGGGGCAGGTGCAGGGCCTCCCCGCCGAGCTTCCCAGGACCTGCGGGCACAGCCAGTCTTCAGGGCCCGGGCTCTGCTGGGGCTCAGCCGCCCAGCCCGGCCTCTTCAAGACCCTGGCGTGGCCCCGGGGGGCGGCGCCCACCTGGCTGCCTGTGCCGCAGCTCCCCCTCCAAGTGGCTCTTGTCCAGCTCCTCCAGGTGCCTGGGGACCCCCTTCTCGTGGGCCAGGCTGGGGGAGCTCACGGGGCTGAGCGGCTCCACTCCCTCGGGGCTGTAGCTGGCAGCGTGGTAACCTGGACAGGTGGGCCAGGGTCAGGGCCACCTGGACTCAGGGGCAGGGTGTCTCTCAGCCCGCCCTCCACTGCCTGCGCCCCAGAACAGCCGGCCCTGAACTGGGTGGAGGATTTGAACCCCAGAGATGGTGAAGGGGGGGGGTGAAAGAGAATGGGGACAAGAGAGCTAGAGAAAGAGAAGGGAGAGGGAAGGGGAGGGGGAGAGGGGAAGAGGAGAGGGAAAGAGAGGTGAGGGCAGAAGGAAGGAAAGGGGAGGGGGAGGGTGGAGAGGGAAGGGGAAGAAGGAAGAGGAACTCCTCACAGGCTGCTATACAGACACCAAGAGCCAGCCACAGCCGGGCAGAGCAGGGGCACAGGGTCAGATGGAGTGAGGGAGGGGCAGCAAGGAGGGCGGAGTCAGAGAATTGGGGTCCAGTGTTCTCCCTGTCCCGGGCTGGGCACGGCAGAGCCTGCAGGGCGGGGTGGAACGGCCTCGCTCTGGGTACCCTGGGCAGGCAGAGGCGGGGTTCCCGGCCTCCAGGGAAGGGTGGTGCCCTGCCCTCTCTGGCTCACACCCCATACCCGCTCCCCCAAACCAAGGTGCGAAGGGGGATGATGGGAGGCGTGGTCAGAGTCCAAATCACAGATCCATTCATAAAGGAAAAAAAGCGAAAATTCAAAAACAAAACCATACAACAATGAACAGGTGATGTGCCTGGCCGCTGGCAAATCGACGACGAGACAGTTTCAAAACAAAATACCAACAAAAACCAAAAAAAAAAAATGGGGAAAATAAAAAGCAAGGATCTGAAAATATCTTTAGGCCACGGATGGGCGGCGGTGGCTGAAGTCTTACCATCCAGAGGGGAGTCCTCGGCCAGCGAACCTCCTTCTCGTGGCCCCTTATCGTGGGCAATTTGACGCGTGATTATAGCGTCTATGAAGGTGGCCGCTGTCAGGGTGGTCTTACCCAGAGAACGGAGCTCCAGTTCCTGGATGGAAAAGGGTTTACTTTGACTCTTTTCCCGGTGGGTCTCTGAGGCCGAGGCAGGTGCCGGAGGGTCTGGGCTGGCGTGGTGGGGCGCAAGGCTCTTGGCAGGGGTGCGGGTGACGCCCAGGGGGCGGGGCTCGGAGCTCTTGTGGGGCGAGGCAGTGGGCTCCCGGGCCGGGGGCTTGGGAAGGAAGGCGTGACCAGTGTCCGCACGAGGCCGCTCGGGCCGCGCCACCCGAGGGGCGTCCTTGGCTATCAAGACGGGCTCCATGAGGGTGGGGTAGACGCCATCCAGGGCACTCCCCAGAGGACAGTGGGTGGCAGGGGGGAAGGTGGCAGCTGGGCGCACAGGCGAGGAGGTGGAGGTGGACCTGAGGGAGAGGAGAACCAAGTGAGACAGCCCCTCCAGCACCCGGCCTGTGGCTACTTCCCGTTCTGGCTGACTGCATTGCAGTTGCTTCTTCCTGGCTCACCAGGTGCGTGACTCCCAACTGCTCTACGAATACCTACGAGACGCTGGGCACTGTTCCAGCTCTGGGTAAGGCTGGCAAGAGCATGGACTTTCTGACCAAGCCGGTGGACTACACCAGAAGATGCCTAAAGCCTGACCCTGCTGGACTGAGGCTCAGCAGGCTGGCACTGGGGTGGGGTAGGGGGAGGACATCAGGCAGGCTGAGCTGTGCAGACTGGGTAACGGGATCCAGCTCCCCTTGTCCCTCTCTGTGGCCTCCTGCCAATCTCCATGTCTGACTTATTGGTTCCCTCCTCTACTCGTCTATGCTCACCTGGCCCCAGCTACCCACCAGCCTCACAAACCCAGGGTTTAGTCTTTTTCTCTCCTTCCTTCTTTCCTTTCATCATCCATCCACCCACCCACCTACCCACCCATCCACTCACTCACCTACCAGCTTCACAAACCCAGGGTCTGGTGTTTCTCCCTCCTTCCTTCTTTTCTTCCATCATCCATCCTCCCACCCATCCACCCATCCATCCATCCATCCATCCATCCTTTCTCCACCCATCCACCCACCCATCTACCCACCCACCCATCCATCCGTCCATCCACCCCCCCACCCCCCCACCCCCCCACCCCACAAACCCAAGGTCCATCCTTTCTCCATCCACCCACACACCATCTACCCATCCTTCTACCCATCCACCCATGCTCTGCCCTGTCCATGCCTGCACTGCCTTCTGTATCGACCCCTTCCCTGTCCCCACCACCCCCATGCCCCTCTTTCCTGGGCACCCACCTGCCTACTTACCTGCCCACCACTCACCCTCCCGGCCACCTCCCAGCCCGTGGGGCCACGTGCCCGGTACCCATCGTGCCAACCTGGCCCACCTCAGGACCGTGGGCGTGCTGGGCTCCACGGACGCGATGACGCCCTTCATGCTGGTGTTGTGCAGCACGCTGGGCCTCTGCTGCAGGGCATCCTGGGTCCGTGGGGAGATGGGAGAGTGCTGGTGGGCATGGGTGGCGGGCCTGCTGCTGCTGCTGCTGCTCTGCTCGGTACCTGCGGGTGGGAAGGGGGTCAGAGGAGGCGGGCCTCTGGCCGAGGGGCCCGGGGGGCGGGGCCTCCGCTGCGCACCGGGCCTCCAGATGGGCGCGTGCTCCACCGTGGCACTGGACGTGAGGATGGATTTCTCCCGCTCCCGCTCCCGCTCGGCCGAGGACGCGGCTGTGGACTTGGTCAGGTGGGCAGGGCCTCCTGGAAAACGCAGAGCGGACTCAGCCCCGGATCTGGGGTGTGGACCTCGCCCGGGAGGAGGGGGGCAGCAGGGAGGGGGCGCGGTACCTGGGGAGAGCGGGGAGCTGCTGTGGCGGCTGCTGAAGGGCTGGGGTGCCGTGGGGAGGTAGGCGAGGCGGTCTATGGCGGTGGCGGGGGCGCCCGGGGTCGGGGGCACCAGCACGGGCAGGTGTGGCACTTGGGACAGGTCGATGATGCCTGCGGGGAGCGGCAGCCGTGCTCGCCCTGCCGCCCCGAGACCCAGCGGATGGCGCCGACCCCCCTCCCTCCACCGCTGCGGCCGGCACCCCACGGCCAGCAGGCCCTGGTCAGCAGCACTCCGCGACTTCTGCTTCTTTGGACCCTGACCAACCCCTGGTCCCTTTGATCTCCCCGATGGTGCGCTGGCCAGGCCGTCTGAGCACCCAGACGTGAGCGCTCAGCACGCCCCCCGCCACATCCACCCACGCACCTCGTGGGCCCGTGGCGTAGTTGAGGGCCAGCGAGGGCTCCCGAGGTGACAGGCCGCGCAGCGCGTCAGCCCGCTGGGCCATGGCGGAGGCGGCGTTGTGGTGCATCTGCTGGGAGGTGATGTAGTCGTTGATGATGGTCTGGCGGTTCTCCAGGGCGGCGGTGTCGGGGTAGCCACGGATGAGGTATGGTGGGTACAGGTGGGGGTACGTGGGGTTGGGGGCCAGGTGCCGGGGCAGGTAGTAGGCAGCAGCTGTTGGAGGAGGGGAGAGGAGGTCAGGCACCCCGTCTGGGACCGTACTGGGAGGCCCCGGCCATCCCCTGCCCCCCCCCCCAGCTCACCGGCATCCAGAGGGACCCCGCGGGGGATGGAGGTGGGGTCGAAGGCCAGGGGCAGGTGACCTCGGTACAGGTCCACACCACGGAGCAGGTGCTCATACGGGGAGATGGGGTGGGGGTGGTGCTCAGGCACCGAGCTGTGGGGGGACTTGGCCAGCTCTCGGGGCGTGGAGGTCAGCTTCCGGTCGGAGGTGGCCTTGCCGGACAGGAGGCCGCCTGCGGGGGCAGGTGACGCGGCTCAGCCCCGGGTCTCTGCGAGCCTCGGAAGCCCAGACGGCCCTCTCCCTACGTCCCCTTCCCCTTCTGAAAACACATCCACACTTCATCCTTGGTTCACACACCCAACATACCAGCAGATATTTATGCAAGATTTATGCCAACTGCTGTTCTCAGAGGTGGGGTCACCCCAGGAGACAGAGAAAGACCCCAGGCCCTGCAAGCTGACGCGAAAGCAGGAGATGGGTAACGAACCCGTCTGCAAGGTGACAGACCGTGCGCACGGGAGGACGTCAGCCTCTCGGTAAGTGACCAGAACAGGACAGGGTCGGGGGTGTGGGACGGAGCGGGGCTTGGGGAGGAGACAGGCCTGCCTGGGCGGGACAGGTACCAAGCCCTTGTGCAGAATGAGCAGAGTGCGATGGAGGGAAGAGGATGGGCAGGACAGTGGGGTGGAAGCCTGTGGGGCTGGGAGGGGGACGAGCTCACCGAGGCTGGGGGCAGTGGGCGTGGGAGGGTTCGGAACAGTGTGTAGGGAGGAGGTCTGGGCTGAGCGGGCCCGTCGCCTGACTCAACTCACCCTCCTGCAGGCGAGGGGTGGACTCCCTGGTGGTCACAGGAGAGCCCCGCGGCAGGTGGCCGGTGAAGGGTGTGGCATGCTCCTCATAGGTCAGTGGGCTCTGGCGTGGTTTGCCCAGCTCGGGCACCACCACGGGTGCACGGGGGAGGGTGCCCCCAGCGCTGGCCGTGGTCCCCGGCCGGCTCTTGAGGCTCTCCTCGAAGCAGGCCCGCTCCAGCGCCCGCGCATCTGCCATCACGTCCAGCGCATGCACGGGCGGGAAGGTGCGGCCCGGGCTCCCGATGATGGAGCGCACGTCGTGTTTCTTGGAGCCCGCCGAGGCTGCACTGGTGTCATACTTGAGCGGGGTGCCCTGTGGAGGAACCACGGGGCCACCTGGACTCAGGCTGCAAGCCCAGGCCAGCCGCACGGCTCTGCCATGTCCCCCTCCCCAGGGCAGGAGATGGGCCCCGTAGGGAACGCTTGCCGGGGCTGTAGGTGGCCGTGCTCTGGTCTTCTGAACAGGGGTGGCAACCCTCCCCATACCACCAGCTCCAGGCCTTGGTGTGGCAACTGAGCGACAGGACACAGTACCACTGGTGCTGTGTCACAGCCTCTGTCCAGTTATCAGCATGAGAAGGAAGAAGGCCCGAGAGCTTGTTTTTTTGTCAAGTCGTGGGGCTTGAACTCTGGGCCCGGCACTGTCCCTGAGCTCTTCAGCTACCGCCCTTCTCCTGGAGCCACAGCCCTGCTTCTGCTCGGATCTCAGCTCCCAAAGTAGCTAGGATGACAGGTGCAAGCCACTTGGCCTGGCTTGGCTCCAGGTTTTCAAAAGAATATTCTGGAGCCAGGCCCTCTTGGCATGGGAGCTGTCCTGACCGCAGCTGCCCCTGGCCGGCTCTGGTTCTCCTGGCCGGCTCTGGTGCCCCTGGCCAGCTCTGGCCCTGCCTCCCTCGCACCCAGACTGGCTGGCCCACAGCCGCCTCACCTGCGTGATGGAGCCCTCCTTCAGCGGCCGCGGTGCCAGGGGCAGCTCCGGCGTGTGTCGCAGCTCCTCGCGTGGAATCTCATGGATGGAGCGGCCGGCCTCCTTCACCGTGGCCACCAAGCCCTCGTGGGTGGGCTTCAGCTTCAGGGGCCCCAGGGGCTTGTAGGCTTCCGTCAGGTCCCGCGGGGGCGGCGTGCCCTCCCGCTTCAGGAGCTTGGCCTCACGCCGCAAGTAGTCCTCCTGGGCCTCCACGTAGGATCGCGGGGTCCCTGCGTGCGGGACAGCGCCCACCTCAGCCTGCGCCCACCACCTGGCCCAACCTGGGCCTGCCTGCCTCTGCTGTGCACCACATGAGAGGAGGATGTGACCAAACCAGCTCGCGAGCTGAGCACTGCCCACGGCCACAGTGTGAGACGCTGTGCGCTGAGATGTCCAGAGCTGCACGGCTAGCCGAGGCACTCGGCAGCTCCCCCATCCACCCGTCTAGTACGCCCGTCTCTGCGCGTGAGCCTGGGCCAAGGCGCTGCCCTGGTGACACACCTTGCGTGATGGAGCCTCGGATGTGGGGCTGCTCCTTGAGATGGTGGGGGCTGTGCCGCTCGGAGGGGATGGCGCGGCCCATGAGTCCTGGGGGGGGAGGGGAAATGTCATCTCAAGGGCCCCGAGCTATGTCCACAACGGAGGCAGACACAAGCAAGGCCCCGCATTCTGGGCCTTACACTGCACACAGACTGAGCCTCAGAAACAACGGCCTCAGGGTTCTGCTCTGTGAAACAGGGTCCAGCGTGCCACCACCTCCCTCCGGGGGGTCCGAGTGGGGGTCTCACCCTCGATGCCAGCCGAGGAGACCGTCCTGCTGATTCGGCCCTCCATCATGTCGTAGGTTCGCTTGGAAGCAGCCATCTCGTGGGGTGGGTTTGAGCCGCTCCTCCCCTCCTCCCTGGAGCTCTGGACCCCTGAGAGGCCACCTGGAGACCAGACGGCAGGCGTGAAGGGGGCACTCCAGTGCAGCCGCAGCCTGCAGTCCCCAGTTCTAGGAGGACAGCACAGTGGCAGCGTGGGGCCCAGGTTCCTACAAGCTGGAAGGTCAGGGGCTGGGCCAGGCCAGCTGAGGCCTCTACACGGAGACCCGCAAGCCAGGGCCGAGCAGTGGGCTCTGTGCGTGGTGGGAGATGAGCATACATCTGCATGCCCTGTCTGGCCCCACGTGGCCACTGTGTGCACAGGAGGACACACACGCACCCAGCCGGGCATGCACATACGCTCCGCTGCGTGCAGGACGGCGTGCACTGGGACATGTCCACAGGGGCGGGCATTACGGCCAGGCCCCCGGGGAGGCCCTTGCGTCCAGCGCTCACCCTCATAGGACAGGACATGGCCCTTCTTGCCCTCGTAGATGACATGGCCTTTGAGCTGGGTGTCCTCGCGGGCACGGTCCAGGCGGCTGGGGCTGTCCTCGCCGATGATCCTGGTGATGGTTCCTTTGTAAAGGACGTCGGCCGGAGTGCCCTGAGGGGGCAAAGGGGAGGGGTGAGTGCCCAGGACGGCAGCGTGGAGCCAGGTAGTACATGTGCAGTCTCTACTGGAGGTGGGCCCATGAGAGCTCACTGCCCCTCGAGGGATGGTGAGGCCGGGCCGCCATCACCTGGCAGCCCTTCCTGCTGCCATGGTGCTCGGTGAGAGCAGTCTGTCCTAGAAATAACCTGGAGACGGGTGACATCCTCATCCTGCTTCACGAAGGGAAACTGAGGCACAAAGCGGTCTGCTGACTTCTCCCGGTCACGTAGCTAACGGGTGGAGGTGCTGCCTTGACGCCAGGACCCACCCTACCCTGACATTACTAAACATGGCAGCCTGCAGTGGCCACGGGGAGACTACACACTCAGCCCAGACTCCGTCGGGCTGGGCTCTCAGCCACGGCTCTGATCCCACAGGGCTCCACGGCAGAGCTGGACCTGAGCTCAGCTGGCCAAGATTCGCTCTGCGTCTGAAAAGCTTGACCTCAACATCTCGAGATCCAGAGGTGCCTCTGGGGCCTGAAGCCAGGAGTCCCGCCTTGTACATGTATGTGCACGGTGCACAGGCAGCCACCCCATAATGCATACTAGGCTGCACATGGCTGGTATAAAGCCCAGGGGCATCGCTTGCCTGCATGTGCCAACACCCTCTGAGCTCTGGGCCCAGAACCTTCCTGTTTTCCCTTTTTCTGTCGATCACAGGCTTGAACTCTGGGCCTGGGCACTGTCCCTGAGCTCTTCAGCTCAAGGCTACAGTGCTACTTTCAATTTTCTGGTGGTTATTGGAGGTAAGAGACTCCAGGACTGGCTGAGAGATCTCAGCCTCCTGAGTAGCTAGGATTACAGGCATGAGCCGATGCCCGGGTAATCCCGTTTTCTTCCAAGGCTGCCATGTTACCTCTCCTGCCTGAATGGCATTTTTGCTGGCCTAGGCTGGCCTCAGAGAGCAATGGACCCATATACGCCTGCCCCCCGGATACTGGCTGTACAGGTGTGTGCTAGTGCTCTGGACAGATCTGCAGCCCGAGCCTCCACTGTCCCAGCTCACAGCCCTGCCCAGCATGCCACGCCCGACCCCACGGTCCCATGCTTCTCAGAGGCTTACGTGGGCAATTGAGCCGCGGTGGGCACTGGGGCTGTCTGCGGGTGCCCGTGGTCCAGGGAGGCCTTTGCTGATGCTTCCACTGGCAGCCGAGCCCAGCACTGTCCCTGGAAGACACAAGAGCCATGCTCACAGCCCTGCTCCTCCTCCTGCTGTCCACATGGATGGACGGCACACCCTCTTCCCAGGGAGAAGACACCATGCCACTTCACCTCTACAGAAGTTAGGGTGGGGCCGGGGCCTGGGGGGCAGAGGTGCCCTGGGGCACAGGGTAGGGCCTTACCTCTCAGTACAGATGTCTCCTGAGCTGTGGGCACCCCAAGGCTTTCAGGGGGGCCGACTTGGCCCCGTGGGGACAGCTGCTCCTGCTTCACGCCGCCGAAGGGTGCTGAGGGCCACAGGAGAGGTAAGCAAGGCCATCTGTCCCCTCCCCACCCGGGCTGAGGCTGGCCCCAGAGGGCTGAGAGCTCAGGCCCTCCTGCTACCTGGAGCCCAGGGGCTGGCTCCCCTCTCTGCCCCACCATCACCAGTGGAGAGCCACGGCTACCCAGGGTGGGGTGCTGTCCTTACCCAGCTTCTTGGGGTCCAGGGTCACGGGCGGCCCCACGGTGACAGGGCCCACGGGGGCCTTGGCATGCTCTGAGTATGGGACGTGGAGCTGGACTGACATTCCCTGCAGGGCAGAGGTGTGGGGTCAGCTGTGTGGCCAGGGCTGGCCATGCCTCTTGTGACCCTGGTGCCCTCAGCTGCGCGGTGGGTGGCCCAGAGGGGAGGGAGGCCGGTGGTGCCCCTGTGTGCTGGGGGGAGCCCGCACCGTGGAGATGGAGAACCGGCCTCTGCCTCCCAGGAAGCACACCAGCCTCACCTGGGAGATGGTGCCCATCTGCCGCTCGAGAATGCTGGGGTGCTTGGTGGAGGAGATGAGGGGTGGTGGGTTGGAGATAGTGGGGGCACGTGGCAGCACGGACCGGGCGCCGTCGTGGAGGCCCAGGGGCAGCGCGTGGCCTGTGTGGGCACAGGTTAGCGTGAATCACGGCCCTGTGCTCAGGCTGCCCTCGGGGCCCCTTCAATACACACCTCCCCCGTGCCAGCATCTGAGGACACCGAAAGCCCACTGCTTCACCACCTCCCTCAGCCGCAAGCCCCAGCGTCCCTGCCTCCCGGGAGACACCCAACCCAGCTTCTGTCACCCGGCCCACCCCTGGGGCTCCGAGCATCAGTGCCACTCAAGCCCGGCACGCTGCCCCCACTCCCCAGCTCCCTCTGCCTGGCCCTGCTGGTCAGCTCTACCCGGGACAGTCTACCTGCACTCAACCCTAGCTGCATGGCGTTTACGAATGGCTTGGCCCAGCTGGCTGGCCAGCACGTGTGTGCAGGCCGGGGCGGGGCAAGGCGGGGTTCATCTGCTCACCGGGAGGCGCATAGGAGAAGGCGGAGGGGTCCACAGCATGGGGGGAGGCTC
This sequence comes from Megascapheus bottae, assembly GCF_031878675.1. Classification (NCBI taxonomy): domain Eukaryota; kingdom Metazoa; phylum Chordata; class Mammalia; order Rodentia; family Geomyidae; genus Megascapheus; species Megascapheus bottae. The sequence goes on along the minus strand of NC_143536.1, from coordinate 2,341,569 downwards.
TGATCACCTCTCGAGGCGGCACAGGGAAGGGCAGGCCCGATGTCCAGCGCGGGGGCTCAGCAGGCAGCTTCGGGCCCTCCGCGGAGAAGGCCGGGAAGAAGGTGGGCTTCTCTGCTGAGGGACAGTGAGGGGTGTGGTCAGGGGCATTAGCCGCCCAGATGCCACAGCCACGCCAGCCCGTTCCATCTGCAGAGCTGGTGGCAGAACGGGCCAGACCCCGACAGCAGCCTCCAGCAGCTCAGCCCTGCAGAAATCCCCCAGGACGTCTGCTCGGCACGGAGGGCACAGGGCACAGGGCTCTCTGGGCCATCGGGCCCTGCAGAGGAGACACAGTTGGTGCCTGGGGAAGGCCCACCATGCACTGGCATGTTCTGCTCCTCTGCAGCCAGACCCTCTTATTCACTGCTCACCTGCCACCACGCTGTTGCCGACCTCGACGGGTGAGTGAGGAAGGCAGGCGGTAGTGGCCAAGAGCCAGCCTTACAGCGACCGTACGTGACCGTACGCGTGGCCACTTGCCAGGTACTCCCACACAGGGGCTGTGCAGACCCACAGCACAACGAGGAGCCAGGCCCTGAGACCAGGTGACCCCCAGCCACCACCACCACCAGCCAGATTGGAATGTGAAGCTGGATGGCCGTGGAGCAATGGCAAGTGCCCCGAGCCATTTCCATGAACCAGCGCAGCGGGAGGCCCCGGCTCCAGCAACGCCCGGTGACCCTCAAGGCTGGGGTCCAGGGTCAGCTCTGTGTTCACGGCCTGCTCTGCTGGCTGCTCCCTGTGGCACGGTCAGAAGCCACCCCCTGGGAGATCCCAGGGCATGGGCTGCCGAGATTGATTCATGAGGCCTGCTGTGGGCACAGCACATGGAGGTCCTGAGACCGGGGAGCTGCCTGCAGCCGTGACACCTGGGCCCTGTGCAGCCCTCCTCACCAGACCCCAGAGAGGAGCCCCACTCGGAGACAGGAAGTCCCGCCACTGCCCCAGCCCTGGCCTGTGTGCACTGCCCCAGCTGCTCCCTGAGGCCCGGCCCTTGGGCTGGGGTTGCACGGAAACTTGGGGCCAGGCCAGGCCAGACAGGTGGCGGAGTCTGCGGAGACAGCCCGTTCCTCCCGTCCGGCCCAGGGGAGCAGGGGAACAGGCCTGGCCCAGCAGCTGTGTGCAGGAGCCAGGGTGGGGGAGGCCCGGGTCCTGTGACCAGAAAGGTTGCTGTGGGCGTGGAGCGGCCCCAGGGGCGAGTGTCTAGGAAACAGCGGAGCCTGTGACCCGGCCAGGCCCTGGCTCCTGCTCAGCACCGACCCAGCCACAGCTGTCCAGGCCTGACATGAGCAGCCACGCCCCTGGATGGAATGTCCCTCCACATGCCCTGTGAGTCACCCCACACCTGGCCTAGCAAGGCGAAGCCTGTCCCGGGACATCCCAGCCCAGCAAAACAGCCCCTCCTCCACCTTCCCACCTCTGCAGTCCCCTAGAGTCCAGGCTTCAGGAAACTGCCCGGGCCCAGGCCTGCACCACACACTCTTCCCAACAACACACTCTTCTGACGCCTTCACGTCTGGGGGCTCTCTGCTGGGGCCACCAGCCCTCCATTTCCCTCTGACCCCATCTCTTCCTGCAGCTGTAGCTGCCCCCTGGCAACTCCTCCAACAGCCAAGCACACTCTCACCTCAGGGCCTTTGCATGTGCCTGCCACCCCAAATGCCTCACCAGCCCTGCCCAGACTCCAACATCCCCGCTGCTGGGTGTTCACCAGACACCCTGGGTAGGGACCCTCGGCCAGTCCTTGTGGCGGCCAGTCTCCCTTCACACCTCTGCCCATGGGCCAGGCTGGGGCCCCGGGACTCTCGGCCAAGGCTCCTGCATGGCCAGGTGTGAGGACAGATGTGGGTGCGCTGCTGTGCCACCCTCCCCACGGCCTTGCCCTAGCGCCGGCCACTCACCTTCCTTGTCGGTGGGGGGCACAGGGCTCCTGCTCTTGCCCCGAGGGCTGTTGCTGGCAGTCAGGGACGGGTCACTCTCTGGCTGCAGGTGTGGGGGGGGCGGGGCCGGCTTTGGGGGGGCCACATCCTCCCGGGACACCTCGTGGGCCTTGGTCACCTGTGAAGAACAGTAGTGGTTTTGGCACTGGCGGGCGAGTCAGTGATGTGGCCAGCCTGGAACCCGGGGTGACCTCCCAGGGCACAGCATGGTGTGCCTGCAGCGGCACTGGCGGGCACCAGCCCCAGGTTACAACGGATGTCTCCGCACTCCTTGCCAGGGGCCATTGCAGCGCAGCATCTCCAGGCCTGGTGGTCGGGAGCCTTGGCAGGGGCAGCCAGCAGTGCAGCCTGCTTCCCCCGGCCAGGTCAAGATGGGGGGCTGGGCACCACGGGGCCTCACAGCACAGCACACTCACGATCGGGGGGATGGCGGCCGCACGCTGCTTCAGCTGCTTCAGGTCCAGCGGCTTCTGGGGTGACGCGCTGGCCCTGGGGTCGCCTGCCGGAGTGAGGAGGCTGGGTCTTGGGGACAGCAGCCTGAGGGGGAAAGGTCAGGTTAGAGCGGGGCTGTGGCAGCCAGCACTCCCCGGGACTCGCCGAGGAGGCCTCTGGTCTCAAGCTCTGGACAGCGGAGCCTGCCAGAAAGACCCTGCAGGGCCACCCAGCCATCCTCGGAGACTCTCGGCCGGCTGAGACTGCCTGCAGTCCAGCCAGGGACCCAGCCAAGATCAACAGTCTCCAAGACACCAGGCCAGGGGCATCTCGGGAGAGCGGATTCCGCAGGCCTCCAGGCCTCCGGGACCGCGGCAAAGTCAACGCCTCAGCCAGATTAATGCGGGGAGAGATTAAGAGATTTAGCAGGGCTTATCCACTGCCTAGCTAGAGCGGAACAGCGGGGTGCCAGGCGAGGAGAGCAGGGCGGAGGGCGGCTCTGTGCCCTGGGGCCGCGCCCTGTGCTGGATCCCCATCTCTTCCCAAGTGGAGGGAAGGTGTCTCTGGGTGTCCTTCCCGCATCCTCTGCTTAGACCCAGCGCCAGCAGCCCTGTGGGGTCCGGCGGAGCCTGCGGCAGGGCACAGCGCCGGCTCCACCCACCAGCGGCTGCTTCCTTCAGGAAGCCACCAGAGATGTCCAGGACACCCAGAACGGGTGTCCCTGTGAGGCCGCTCAGCTAGCACATGGCCTCCAGGAGGTGCCCCTTGCAGGGAGCCTTGGGGCAGAGCAGGGCCAAGCATCCCGCGAGGGCCCCAGGATCACAGGAGGGGGTCCCCAGGCCAGGCCGGGCCCCCACAGCCTCTGCTCCAGCCTTAGAGGGAGGGAGACCCCTCTCCTGTTCCTCCTCTCCTACCCAGCCACCCAGCCCTACCTCCTGCCTTGACCCGGGGCAAAGCTGCTCTCTGCCCATCATGCACGCACGCGCCATGGAGGAGCTCACGCCCCGTATCTGCAGGACCGGGCAGGCACCACGCTGCCAGTGCAGCCCAGGATAGGGTAGAGCCAGCTTCCACTGCAGTGCTGCCAACCCCCAACACAGAGCCAGAGCCAGAGGAGGACGGAGGGGCCCAGAGCCACCGCAGGCTGCGGCAGGCTCCACCACAGACCCCACGGCTCAGGGCTGTGTGGGCGGCAAGAGTGGTGAGGAACCAGAGAGCACTGAGGCACAGAGTCTAAGCCACAGTGACACGAGCGTGCCTGTGCAACCACAGACACAGCAAGCCTGCCCTAGCTCTCCACCAGGGCCTGTCCACATGACCCTCCCATCTCCAGCTCCCCCAGAACCTCAGACAAAACCTCGACTCCTGACCTCACCCCAGCTCCAGCTCACCCCTCAGCTGAACTGCCACTACACATACTGCTGGCAGTCACTGCTGGCAGTTAATCAATACCACAGGGCCTTTGCACAGCCTGGCTGCCTGGCAGCTCCCTCATCCACTTACCCCAGGCTCAACCTCTCCCTCCTGCTCTCACTCAAGTGGGTGCACATAGCACGGCACAGGTGCCAGCAAAGAACACAACAAACTGCCAGGAAGCATCTTGCAAAATGCAAGGCACTGCGGCTCTCTCCAATGTGGGAAGGTTGGGGGGCAGGAGGTAGGAGACAGCATCTGCGGTGCCCCCAGCCCTGGGGGCATTTTATGCTAGCTGGAGCCCAGGCCTGCTGGGAAGCCTCAGGCCTCCTGTCTGGGGAATGGGCTGGGGGAGGACGGGGGGGGGGGGAGGAGGGGGGCTGTATTTGCAGCTCCGACCCAGGCTGTCTGCCAAATGAACTCCAGGAGGAGTGGCGGTGGGGAGAGCGGGGGAGTTCACTGAGCAGATGCTGCTGGTGGGAAGGAGGGCAGAGGGAGGGCAGCCAGGCCGGGGGGGGGGGGTGCAGACCCCCGGGGCCAGCCTTGTGGGGAGCCGTGGCTCTGAGCAGACAGGCTCTGACGCAGGTTGCCTATATCCCCCACGCTTGCTCCGTGCGGTCATGGCTGGCAGAGGGAAGGGTGGCGGCTTCCAGGCAGGAAGCGGTCGGCACGCTGGCCTGAGTCAGTCTCCTTCCCGGGAGGGCAGGGCAGGCCTGAGGGTGGGTCGGCCAGTCAGGCAGTTGGTGACCAACCAGGTGCCCCGGTTCTAGCCTGGAGGGCCGACTGCCGGAGAGCAGGCAGGGTGGCCCGATGCCAGTGCAGAAGGCGGGGCCCCTGGCATGGCAGCCTGGCTGGCCACGGAGACCACGAAGAGTCCGCTCAGTCCACCACCTGGCACACCAGACCCAACCAATTCTGCCTCCAAGTCTGCCCAGCCAGCAGAAGTAGAGGGCTGGGCCGGTTGCCAGCAGCCGGAGAGGGGCCCTGAGCCGGGCTGACTTGCTCCCCAAGGCTCTGGGCGGCTGGGACAGGGAGTCAGAGGGACACATGGGGGCCTGGACAGCTCAGGGCACGGGAGGGCTTAGGAATCCCCACCACCACAGCCGAGGCCTCCTGGGCCACCGTGCTGTCAGAACGGAGCTTCCAGAGAGCAAGGCCTCGGCTGCCGGGACAGGGACAGGACCCACGGCCTCCACACTCTGTCCTCGAGTGCCCACAGGGCCCATCGTGGAGGAGCGGCTGAACGGGCGGGGCACCCCACCTCACACGGGGCCTGGTCAGTTACCTGGCCAGCAGCACATGGCCCAGGAAGACCGCTACCACTGAGAAGCAGGTGGCGCCAGGCCTTCAGCCCCTGAGCCCTGGCTGCGGCCTTCCTCGCGCTTGTGCCAAGGCCGAGGGCCCATCACCAGCAGGCCGTCCCAGAGGGCGGGTCTCCCGCCCAGCCCTTGGAGGCAGAAGCTGGAGTCTCCTGTCCCACGGCCTGGAGGGCCTACAGCGCCGTCCCGCAGGGCAGCGAGTGTGCACCCCCAGCCTTCACACGTGGACGAGAGCCCAGGCCTCCCCTCCACATAGAGCCCCACCATGCCTCCCGTGTGTCTGTGGGGTGACCAAGACGGGACTCAGGGAGAGGATGGGCCGGGATCCACTGAGAGGCACAGGGAGATGGCTGTGTGGCCTCAGGTGTGCAAGCACGAGGGCTGGAGGGCATGGCTGGTTCCCTGTGCACACATCCTCTGGCTCCAGAGCACTGAGACGGTCTGGGGGCGCAGGCAGTCGCCACCTCCCCCTCCCTCTCCCCCTCCTCCTCCTCCGGGGTTCTGTCCCCCTCTGGCACATACGGGCCAGGCTGGCCCAGGGGCTTCTGCAGACAAGTGAGGCCCAGTGTTTGCACAGTGAGCAAGAGAAAGGAGGGAGGTGGGGAACAGGGCCGTGGTCACCACCCACCTGCTCTTGTCACCTCCCTCGGGCTCGTCCACCTCGTCTGCGCTGCAGGTAGCGCTGGAGTCGCTGTCCTGGGGGGCACCCAAGCCCTTGGCGGAGGGGGCCTTGCTGCCCCCTGCGTCCTCCTTCTCCGCCTTCAGTGGCCCCTCGGGGCGGGGCTCAGGGGCCTCGGCGCCTGCACCCTGGGCCGGGGTGGAGCTCTGGGCCTCCTCCGCCCGGGCCTCCTCTGGCTCGGCCTCCTCCTCACTCTTGCTGCTCCTGCTCGGCCCCTCGGGGGCCCCCGGTTCCTCCACCTTCCCTGTGTCCGGCGCAAGCTCCTCAGCCGCGAGAGGCTTCTGGTCCTTGGCCTCGTCCCCCAGGGGAACCCTGGGGGCTTCTGCCCCCTCCTCAGGAGCCACGGGAGGGGTGGAGGCTGGCGGGGCTGTGGTGGAGGCACTGGCCTCGGGGCCCGGCTCTGCGGGGGCTGGGGCGCCCTCTGGGGTTGGGGCAGCAGGCTCAGTGCTGGGGGCCCCGCTGGCGCCCGTGGGCTTGGGTCCACTCTGTCCGGCGTCTTTGGGGGCCTCGGCATGTGGGGAGGGGACGCTCTCCGTGTCCGAGCTGTGGTTGACTGTGGCTGCGAGGGGTGGAGCAGAGCGTGAGCCATGAGGGCTCCAGGCCCTGCCAGCCTCCACTCCACGTGGCCTGGCCCCTGCCCAGGGCAGAGCCAGCAGGGTACCTGGCAGGGCCCCAGGAACCCTGACTGCCAGCCCACTGTGGTCCTGATGGTACCACACTGCCAAGCCAGCCCCCCGCCCGTGGTTTGTCAGGGCGAGCTGGGCAAACATGTCCCCTCAGCTCCACGTCTCTGTGACTGTTGAGCACCCTCCCTCCACGGAGCTGCAGGCCGGGCCCCAGGACACGCCGACGTGAGCGGGGGGCACGGGACAGGGGACACGGGGGCTGCAGCAACACAACAAGAGGCTCACGGGCAGAAGTGTGGCGCTAGAGAGGACAGGGGACCTGAGAGGCCCTCCCAGGGCTGGCCCGCCCCTCCCGGGCCAGGCAGCCATGTCTGTACCTGCGCCACTGCAGTCCCCTCGGGGCACCTCATTTCCGGAGGCCTGTAAGGCTGGAAGAAAGTGATAGAGGAGTTATAAGGCAGGGGGATTGCAGGTGTGAGGCAGGGCCAGCCCGTGGACTTCCCATAGCTTCTGTAGGGCGCCTACCACCACCCTGTCCCCCAGGCCCCGTCTGCTATGGACACAGCCTCCAGGTGGCTCTTGTCCCAGAAACCAGGAAGGGTGACGTTGGCTGGGGATCTCCCGGGCCTGGGCTGGGATAGGATGGCAGGGGCTGCTGTGGGCCAGGACTCAGCACGTCTGACACTGCCCTAGCCTGTGCAAGGGGCTTTCTCTGTGCAATACCCACACACAGTAGGACTTGAGCAAAACTTCCAATCCCAGAGGCTGAAGCAGAGATCCTGAGTTCAAACTCCAAGGCACCAAAACCAACCAAACCAAGACAAACCCCCAACAGCCACCAGCAAGGCTGACAAGGCGCCACGGCAAGCCTGGAGCCCAGCACAGAGCCAGCCCACCTCTGGGCGGCAGATAGACGGCCACACCACTGCCTCCCTGGCCTTCTGCAGACTGGGCCTGGCCACAGGGAGACTGCAACACAGACGTGGGGACGGGTGCTGGCCTCGGGGCACCTGAGCCCTGATGCCCCCAGGCACAGGGAGAGCTGGTGACCCCCCTTTCCCGCCAGCCTCACCCTCGGTCTCCTCGGCCATCTCCTCCTCGTTCCCGCTGGCGCCCGATGCCTCCATCTCCTCGTCCTCGGCTGCGGGGGGGAAGGCCGCCTCCTCACTGGCTGCGGCCGGGGTCTTCTTTTTCTTCCGGCGTGCGTTCCTCTCCTTCTCCTGGGACACAGGACAGGGTCAGGGCCAGGCCAGCCTGGGCTCCCAGCACAGCTGTGGGCACCACTCGCCTGGGGCTGGGGTGGCCAAACCTGCCAGGGCTATTTTTACTCAGGGCCTCATTCTCCCCCCCTCCCCGAAACGCCGCACACAACCCTGCCACTGCAGGGGGGCCACAGGGGGGAAGTGCACAGGAATCCTGGTCTCTCCCGCTCCCTGGGGCCCAGAGGACGGGCTGGCTTGGAAGCCAGGTATCAGGGGAGTGCTGGGTGTCAGGCCCCGACAGCCATGAAGCACAACGTACCCTGAAAAGACTGGGGGGTAGGGGCCGCAGAGGGGTCAACGAGAGGCCAAAAAAGCAGGGGACACCTGGGCAGGGTAGCCAGGTAGGGCGTCTGCAGGAAGCAACATTTGGCCAAGGCCTGAATGGAGGGGGAAGTGGCTAGGCAAAACTGCAGCCTGAGCAGTGGCGCACGCCTGCCATCCTAGCTACTCTGGAGGCTGAGATCTGAGGATCAAGGTTCAAAGCCAGCCAGGTACTAAAGACCACTTACCTCCAGTGACCCTCTAGAACACTGGAAGTGGGGCTGAGGCTCAAGAGGCAGGGGGTAGCCTGGGGCTGAAGAGCTCAGGGACACGGCCCAGGCCCAGGGTTCAAATCCCATGACCCACAAAAAAAAAGCTTGCGTGTACACGTGTGTGTGTGACATGTGCAAGTTTCTGTGGTACAAGCCAGGCAAGAATCTTAGCGGAACAGAAGGAACCCTGAACACACACACACGGGAGCCAGGGCCCCACCAGCTCCCACGCAGGCTGAGCCAGACACTTGAAACCAGCAGGTGGCTGAACCTTCTAGAGTCGAAATGCAGGCAGCAGGGGGCAGAGGGAGGAGAGGGGTCAGGACAGGCTCTGGGAAGGGAGCTGGCAGCTACACAGAGCCTGAAGGTCCCCCCCTCCACTCCTGTCAGACACAGCCTGGCTGAGTGGAACAGGCCCTCCTGAAGGGTTTGCTAGATTGGCCCATGTAGGTCTTCTGGGGAGACTTATGTTATTAGTTGGATATTGTTTATAGGCGGGGGTCTAAGCCCCTCAGGTGAGGGTGACGCCCAGAGCCCACCCCGTCCACGCCAGCCCACGTTCTGGGAATGGTGGGTATCAGCCCACACCCTTCATCTGTGGACAGCAGCCCATGACAGTGACACAGCTGACACCCACCAAACACCTCCTAGGCCAGGCCTTCCCTAGGGGTTCACCACCCTCTATGGCTCTTGGGTACCTCAGGGCCTGCCACCCCAGTTTTACCCTCTCCAGGGTCCCCACACCTGGAGGAAGTTCCCAATTCCCCATCCCCACCCACCTCTCCAAGTTACTTAGAATTTCCGTCACGGGGCCTCTGCACTGCTGCCCTGGGCTCGGGGAGCCCGCGGGTCTTCCCCAGACACTGAGGGGTGCGTCTCACGCCCTGGACTGCAGCATGGCCTCCCCCCGCTCCTGGAACAGGGCCTGCCACAGAACAGGGCTTCTGGCTCAGAGAAGCAATGGCATCTGCCCAAGACCACACAGCCCAGGGGCAGGGAGCCCTGCAGGGAAGGCAGGTCAGGTTCAGCACCTCCCAGGCTGGGGGGCTGGCCCTGGGGAACCTTCAGCCACAGGAGGGAGGACATGGTGCCAAGTGTTAGGTAACTCAGACTCCCTCCGCCCGCACCATCCTGCTTCCTGCTGACGTCCTGAGGTCTCCTTTGGGCCGGGCCTGGGGGGAACGGGAGGGACAGTGCCAGCCAGACTCTGCCCCTCCCCCCTGCACAGGCTCAGGGTACCTCACAGGGGCCTGGCTGTGACACCCGCTGGCACATTCCACCAGGACAGACAGCCCAGCACTGAATCCAGCTCCTGGGGTCCAGCCTCACTCAGTTCTCCATGGCTCAGGCCCAGTCCCACACCCCAGGGCCGTGTGCTGTCCAGCTGCTGGCCCCAAGGTCCCCGCCCAAGGCCAGAGCATGAGGCGCCCCCGCCCCACCAGAGGCACTCCACTGTCACTGCTGCTCCACTCCCCTCACTCAACAGCCTTCCTTTACTGCTCCCTCTAGTCACCGTGCTGACCTCCCCTCCCCCCAGGCCCCTCCTCCCACCATGCTGACCCCCATCCCCCCCTCCAGGCCTCCCCTCCTCTGTGCTGACCCCCCTCCCCCCAGGCCCCTCCTCCCACCATGCTGACCCCCATCCCCCCCCCGCCAGGCCTCCCCTCCTCTGTGCTGACCCCCTCTCCTCCCTTAGGCTCCTCCTCCCACCATGCTGACCCCCATCCCCCCCCGCCAGCCCCCCTCCTCTGTGCTGACCCCTCTCCCCCCTCAGGCCCCTCCTCCCACCATGCTGACCCCCATCCCCCCCCCGCCAGGCCTCCCCTCCTCTGTGCTGACCCCTCTCCCCCCTCAGGCCCCTCCTCCCACCATGCTGACCCCCATCCCCCCCACCAGGCCTGCCCCCTCAGGCTCCTCCTCCCACTGTGCTGACCCCCCCCACCAGTCTCTCCAGGCAGGCAGTAAGGCTCTGCTGAGTCCCCAGGTCCCCACAAACATGGTCATGTCACGTGGCTCTGGAGGAGCCCACTGAAGAGGTACCAGAGATCTGTCAGGATGACAGGGCCAGGCCACCACAGGCAGCGGGGCAGGCTCGGCCTCTCTGGGCCTCAGCAGGCTGCACCTCCTCAGAACAAGCTGCACAACTTTAACCCAGCCTGCGGCCACCCAGGGAGGCCCCATGGGCCTCTCTGCCTCAGTAGCTGTGAGTAAACAGGCAGCTTGAGCCTCAGGGATGGCCCCTCCACCCAGCCGGGGCTCGTGGAGAGGGGGGTGCTGTCAGTCACCGTGCTTATGCCAGAGGGAAGCCAGTGGGGGGCAGAGGTCCCGGTGGCCAGGGTGGGTTCCTGGATGTGCTGGGACCCCCGGGATCTGCTCCTCCTTAGTACCAGCCTGGGCCGGCAGGTGAGAACCCGGCCCAGGTCCCCAGCTCATGACTCACCATCTTCAGCCGGTGCTGCTGCAGGATCCCATCCAGGTTCTGCCGCTTCTTGTAGTTAAAGTAGAAATTCTTACACTGGGACACGGTCTTGGAGCCCACCATGCGTGCGATGGCCGACCAGTTCCGGCCATGTTCCAGGAGCCCTGAGGGGCAGAGGGCAGTGAGGGGAAGCAGAGGGCACTGGGGGCCCCACAGCTGCCGGGCTGGATGGACCCAGCCTCCTTGGCTGCAGCGTGGGGAGCAGACCTGCCTGATCCCTGCCTGACACTCCTCCAGCTGCAGCCGAGGCCTCCGAGGCCAAGGTACACACAGGTGGGCTACGCCAGGGTGCAAGGTGGAAGTCAGGCCAGGACACGGGGCTCCCAAGGCACTGCCAAGGCCCCAACTCCCCAAAGACTCCTTAGCCCGCACCAGACTCAAGGGTCCTCTGCCTGACCACTGCCGGGGCCCCCTGAGCTTCCCGGCACAGGAGAAGCCCCGACCCCACCCACTTAGGTTAGACCTGCAAAACACCAAACTCTAAGGCCTTGAACCCTGGGCTCAACCTTCACCCCCACTAAACCTTAGGGTCAGTCTTGAACCCCTTGAACTTCAGGCTCAGAAATGAACCCGGGACTCATCCTTGAACCTCAAGGTTGGTCTTGAACTCCTTAAACCCCCAAAGCGCCAGGGGGTCCAGCCCTCCCAGCTGGCCTGCGGGCGTGGGGGCAGTCGGGCTCCCATACCCTTGCGGGAAGGACTAGCGGTGACACTCCAGTGCTGGCAGCCAGGGCTGGGATGAAGCCCTCATACTAAGTTCTAGGCCATTTTCCTGAATCTCAACCTGCAAGGAGCCAGCGCTCTCGTCCATTCACCCCTGAAGATCACCTTTTCTCATTCATTCACCACTCAAGAGCAGCCCTTTGTCATTCATTTGAGGTGGGGCCAGCAGTTGGCAAAGCTCTAGCAGCAACAGCAGGAGGCAGAGGCAGGCCTGCCAGTCCATCCTGCCCCCCAGGACAGTGGAGGGGACTGTGGGGCTCTGCCTCGGGGAGGCCCGGAGGCCACGAGCCCCAGCAATCACCAGGGCCACGTGGCTCCACCAGCTCCTTGAGTTCCTCAAGGGCAGGGGGGGGGATCAAGTACAGCTCGGCCTCCTGACCTTTCCCGCCGCTGCGCCAGCAGCAGCTGCCACATCCAGAACCAGGCGGACAGGGACATGCGTTTATTTATATTTCCCAGCCTGGGCCAAGAGTGCCAAGCAAATGTCAAGACCAGAGGGAGCTTGCCGGAACCCAGGTGGAGGGGGCTCCCAGGAGGGCCTGCTGGGGGGCCTGGGGAGCCCCGACCCTGGGGAATAAACAAGGGGGTGGCTGGGAATGGGCTGGAGGGGAGGGAGGGGCGCCCACCCCCCTGTGCACCTGAAGCAGGGCACCAGTCAGGGCAGGAAGAAAGACCAGGACAGACAGAGGTGACTGCCACATGGTCCTGGCCTGTTTCCCATCTGCCCAGACGCGGGGTGAGGGGGGGGATCCCTCGGGGCCAGGTCTGTCTGGGAGCGCCCCAAAGGCTAGGAAGCCAGGCCCAGGGAGAAGCACGGTCTCTGGGCCCTGGAGGCAGCCATCTACAAGCTGGCTAGACGGATGGACGGAACGGGGGCATCAGTGCAGGTCCCTTGACGTCCGCACCCACAGCCCGTTCCCTTGAGGGGTCACTCACATCCTCTCATCGGTGGCTCCCCCTCGGACAAGTTTTCTGGAAACATCCGCCTGGGCTGTGAGGCCGCTCGGCACCGGGAGAAGGGAGGAGGTGCCGGCTCTGGCTCTGCCTCACCAAGCTCCTGGCTGGCGTCTGCTGGCTTGCAGGCAGCACAGCCCACATCCCGTCCACCCAGGGAGGGGGAGGAGGAGGGCGGAGAGGAGGAGGGAGGAGGGAGCAGGGCGGGGCAAGGCTGCTCTGCGCCTGCCTGAGGCCGCCCGGCTCCTCCAGCGGCCGCTGTGCCACCTCGGATGCGTCCCCAGCTGCTGCAGCGGGTCGAAGGGGAGTGGGGTGAGGTGCCCTTCCTCTCAGGGGAGGGAAGCTGCCAGCTGTGCATGTGGCATGTCCCTGTGCCAGGCGTCACCAGGGTGCACAGGGCCCACAGCTCCTCCAGGCACTGGTGTGCCAGAGATCATCCACAGGGGTGATGCCCACAGGGCAGCGGCTCAAGGTGACCTCCAGACGGGCTGCCGGAGGCCCCGTCCAGCTTGGGGAGGGTGGGCCAGCTGGCCTGGTTCCCTCTCTGGCCTTGAGCCACACGCAGCACAGCTCCGCATCTCGCAGAGCAGCCTCTAGCCGCCCCTCCATCCTCACAGGACAGGGCAGTCCACCCCCGGGCTCCCTGCCCACCTGCAGCCGCTCAGGGCTGCACTTTGGAGCCAGCCACATCTGGGCCTGGCTGACTTCCGAGGCACCGGGCCACTGACCGCTCTGCCCTAACCCCTGGCCTCTTAACCTGCCCTGGGAAGTTTCTGGAGCAGCCTGGCGCTCCGATCCTGCCCCCAGCCGGGGTCTAGGGCCCCGTGGAGAGCAGACAGCAGGTGAGCTCCTGCTGGAGCTCGGGGCGCTGCTAGGAGAGGCCCAGCGCCCCTGCGGCTGGGCTTCCATGCTTGCTCAGCACAGGCGCACACAGGAAGGGCGAGCACCCAGCAGGCTCCCACGGGACTGACAAGGTGGCAGGCCACACACACCATCTCAGAGGCCTGTGGTGAGGATTCCCTAGCTCAGCTCTTAATTTTTTTTTTTTTGCCAGTCCTGGGCTTGAGCTCAGGGCCTGAGCACTGTCCTTGGACTTTCTCAAGGCTAGAGCTCTACCACCTGAGCCTCAGCACCACTTCTGGCTTTTTCTACGTATGGGGTACCGAGGTGTTGAAACAAAGTCTTTGTGCATGCTAGGCAAGCACTCTACCACTAGGCCAAACTCGGGGCCCCCGCTCCTAATTTTCTTCTGACACTAGGAAGAGGAGGGAACCAGTAAGTGACAGTGAGAAAGTGGGGCAGGGTCTGTCATGGTGGCACCTGCGTACAGGAAGCTGCCCCAGGGGGCCAGCACGGGGCCTGAGGACCCGGGCTCAGGGTAGTGCCCCTCCCCACACTTTCCCCAGGACCACCCTCCCCTCAACCCCCACCAGCATCGTCCCTACCCATGCCCACCCCCCAGGAAGCCAACAGGCAGGCAGCCCTCACCCCTACATCTTCTCAGAGAAACCCACCTGCGCCCCACACCTCAAAGGAAGAAATGGGCTTCTGAAGCCCCAGGGGTCTCAGGGCACCAGCGGTGTCGTGTGGAACTTCCCTACTTGGCCTGAAGGCCCGGCCCCACTCCACCTGCCTGAGACCCCACCTCACAGCGCCAGCCCAGTGCCCATACAGGCCTGGCAATGATGAAAGGCACCCGCGTGGGTGGGGGAGGCTGTGGCCGGCGTCCTGTCCCTGACCCAGGCTGTGCACACACCACTCAGGGCCCTGCACACTGCAGGCTCCTGAGAAAGGTCAGCTGGCCCGGCCCAGAGGGGGCACCGGCAGCTGGGGTCCTGGCCCATGCCACCACTCTGGGCTTTCGCCCCTGCCAGTGGCACAGACTGATCTCCAGGAACGGAGACCAGCCTGTGCTGCTTTGGGGGTGCTTGACTTGGCACCCCGGAGGGGCAGCCAGGAGACCTGCCAGCTGGGCCCTGGGCAGGGCCAGGACCCTGGGAACTCCAGGCCCTTTGGCCTGGCCTGGCCTCCTCCCTCCCTGCCCTGCATGGCCCTGGGCCTGGAGAGACAGCCAGCTAGCTCCCCTGGGCTGTCCAATTCCTGGGTAGGCTCAGACTCCACCCCAGCCTGAGCTGAGGCTGGCAGCCTGACACGTAAACATGCCATGCTCACCGGGAAGCCACATGGCCGCCACGTCCACCGCTTCACCTCCCAGGCCCATGCCATCCCTGTAACTGACACCCCCAGGCCCTGCTGGCACCCCACCACCGCTGCCCTGGGGCCTTGGCACGTGCCATTCTTGGTCCCCTGGGTCACTGCTGCCAGGCCTTGGGCTAACTCATTCAGTCATCACACCACCTCTTGGTCCCACTCGGCAAGGGGAGGCCAGGGTAGCAACCCGGCTCCCCTGCCCAGAGATTTGGCCCAAAGGAGCTGAGAAGCTTCATCTCAACACAAAGGTCAAAGGTCAGGGGTGAGGGTGTTAACAAGGCTTGACTACCTCTGTGCTGGGAACTGGAGCCGAGGAGCCAGCCCAGGGCCCCTTCCTCCAGGAAGCCCCCTTCCCCACCAGGACGGGCTGTGGCTCCCTCCCCTCTGTCTCCAGCAGACACATCCTGGAGGCAGAGCTGGGCCCCAGGAGGCTGGACCCCAGGAGCCTGGCGTAGCCTCCTCTGTATATAAAGCCCCCACTGCCTTCCTGGCGCTGGGCGGCACCACGCACCCGGAGACCCCTTCCTGGGAGGAGGCAAGAGGGGCCGGCCACAGCCACACCCTGGGGACAGTGCTGCTGGCTCTGTGCACGGGCTCGCGGGGACAGTGGGAACCAAGGAGCACGAGGGGTCTGGTGAGGAGAGTTGGGCACAGGCACCTGATGGCCAAGGCCAAGAATAGGGACCCATGGGCACAGACTGCCATGCAGGCTGGGCGGGCAGGCAGACCCCCCTCGGGCTCTGAGGAGCCCCACTCCCGACTCTGGAGGGAAACAGAAGTATCCTGTTGCCTTTGTGTCAGCAGGAATAAAGTCCCACTACACAGATGCAGAAACAGGCCCAGAGAGGGCGGGCAACCTGCCTGAAGGCACACAGCTGGGAGGCAGCGCGGCAGATGCTCTAGCCAGCCACAGCCTGGTGCCAAAGCGAGCCTGCCAGGGCTCCAGAGGCCGGAGGAGTGCCCCAATGTGGGCATCGCTGCCTTGGGTCTTCTTCTGCACCTGCGGCTCTGTGTCTGGAGTGGGCCCCGGAGCACCCTAGCCTTCCCACGGGCTGCGAGAGGAGCCCTGGGTCTGCGTGCACCTGCCTCTCCGCCCCCGCCGCGGGCACACAGCTGTCAGCAGGCACCCTGCGCAGTAATTGTCCAGATTGCTCTAATTCATGGCAGACGAGCACGCCGGCACTCCTGGCATTATTAGAAATGTCACTGAGAGAGCTCAGGGCCGGGTGCTCGAGCTGTCACTTGCTGCCATCTCTGTGGGTAGGACGCAGCCAAGCTTGAGATGAGATGGTTCCACTGGGAGCCGCCTGGCCAGGAGGGGAAGAGGGCAGCGGACAATGTGAGGGGACACCAAGCCCCAGGCACTTGGAGTGTGTCTGAAACCTTGTTTAAACAGACAGGGCCCGGCTCTGCGGCTCTGCACAACAGCCAACGTCCACCCACAGACGACGACCCGCTGAGCCAAAGGGGCCATCACACAAAGAGGGAGGCCTGACAGGCAGGGCCCAGCGAGAGGCCCCACCCACAGTCCCTCAAGACAGAGCCCATTAGAGCCTGTCAGAGCCTGGGGGCGGGGGGGGGGCAGGAGACTGAAGAACGCCTGCTAATGGCTGAGGGACTTCCCTTTGGAACTAGAGGCGGAGTGATGGTTGCACAAAACTGGATGTATTTAAGGCTGCCAGATTATTCGCTTTTCCACGGCGAACACAGCATGTTGTGTGCACTTAAGCAAGGTGAGAGAAAGCAGCAAGTACCTGTTTCCACAAAGCCCCCGGGATCACGCCAGCCTCCAAAGAGGTCACAAGTGGCCGAGAGCACGTGGAGGGGGACAAGTGCCCACAGTGCCAGGGCCCCCGGCCCCTCCTGCCCCCTGAAAGTGGTCACAAGAAAGGGCAGAGGGCCTGCCGGGGGCCTGGGCCATTTGCAGGGAGGAGCACCCCCGCCCCGCCCACGAACCTCAACAATGAGGCCCGCGCTGGGGTTTCAGTGTGGGACACATGTGCCCTCCCACTGGTGACAACCTGGAACCTTTGGCTGAGGTGGGGGCGGGGAGCACCCCAGTGGGCGTGCCAGGAACAAGGGCTTGACCTGGGTCAGGTGCCGGCCCCACCTCGGAACCCCACAGAACCCCACGATGCTGATGGCCTCATGGAGAGCTGCCTAGCCAGGGAGCCTCGCGTCCCCTCCCATGGCCCGGACACCACCCTCTTCACAGACAGACACGCCAAGGCCCAGAGACGGGTCCCTAAACCGGGCTCAGAAGCTCAGCTGTTCTGGCTCCAAGAATCTGGCCAGGGTTCCAAAGAACCACGTGGTGGGGGCCCAGGCCTGCCACGCCAACGGCCACGTCAACAACAGAAGCCAAGAAAGGCTTCCGTTCACACCAGGACCTGCTGACCAGGCAACTGCCTCGGGCCTGTGAGCCTGGACCCCGGGACCAGACCCGCACCCTCTGCGCCTGCCTGGCTCTTCACGAGACACAAAGACCGACCAAGGCCTGGGGGCCTCACAGGACAACAGCACCCAAGGCGCCACCCACCCACCCCGGCTCTCCCCAGCAGCCCCGTGTCCCAGACCCAAGCCTGGCCACACAGCCACAACTCCACTTTCCAGGGGTCACACGGAAGCTCTGAGATGGGACCCAGCCCCCGGCTGAAGCAGACCTCTCACCTTTCTTGGCTGTCTCCATCTCTTCTTCCGTCCAGCGAGAGCTCTCATTCATCTCAATGGAGGCTGGGAAGGAAGACAGGCCGTTGGCTGGGTGGCGGGGCCATGGTGGGTCCCTGCAGAGCTGGGGGACACACCTACTTCTTTGGGGCCACTGTCCCTCTCAGCACCACAGGGCTGGTTCTCCAGCCTCCTCACCACTCCCACACCACACACTTACAGATAGGGAAACCAAGGCACACCGCTGGGCCCATCTGGCAGGGCAGCCACCTGGGCCACAGACCTACGGTGAGCACCACAGGGGGCAGAGGCTGCCAAGGTCCCCAGTGGGTGTGCATTCCATTCCTATCCACCCTGGGCAAGGCAGGGCAACACCAGGCCACAAAGGACGACCCATGTGTGCCAGAGCTCCTGATCCCGCTTCTTCCCCATGGAGCCCCACGGGGAAGCCCATCAACCAGTACCAGCCCGGGTCTGACGCAGAAGTAACCCTTCCACCCCTCCAGTCCCTCCCTCCACCCAGGGGCGGCTGGTGACCACTTGCCTATAGGACCTGCACAGGGCTTGGGACTGAGTTCAAATCCTGTCCACACCCGGGACTCTAAGGAGAAGTGTTTCTTTTCTGAGCCTCCAGCAGCCTATCCATAAAGTGGGTCCACACTGCCTCTCTCCCAGGGAGGGAAGCTGGTGCAGGCGCCCAGCCAGCCCTGAACAGCCTGCGCCCCAGAGGGGACTGAGCACACTGCTGCCCCCAGCGGCCACATT
Organism: Megascapheus bottae; assembly: GCF_031878675.1. Taxonomy (NCBI): domain Eukaryota; kingdom Metazoa; phylum Chordata; class Mammalia; order Rodentia; family Geomyidae; genus Megascapheus; species Megascapheus bottae. Next base: position 2,323,527 of record NC_143536.1, on the reverse strand, counting down.
GGGAGACTGCTGCTCAAGCTGCCCTGGCTCTGCCCGTGGGGAGAGGACAAACAGCTCCTGGGTGGGAGAAACCAGGGCCTATAAAGGTGAGGTCTCCAGGCAGGGACCCGGCCAGCCACGGAGGGGCCTCCACTACTAGGCACCACAAGTGGCCAGATCCATGGTGTAATGGAAACAAAACAGGTGCCAGGCACGGGCGGCAGCTCACGCCTATAATCCAACTGTCATCCCAGCTACTCGGGAGGCTGAGATCTGAGGATCACAGTACAAAGCCAGCCCGGGCAGAAGCTGATGAGACTCATGTCCACCAAAAAAAGCCAGAGGTCGAGAAGCTAGGGCTCAAGTTGTAAAGCACTAACCTGAACAAAAAAAGCTCAGGGACAGTGCCCCGGCCCTGAGTTCAAGCCCCAGGACTGGCAAGAAAATAATAAACACGTTAAAATTAAAAAAGATAAAACGAGCTGGGTGCCAGCAGCTAACGCCTATAACCCCAGCTACTCGGCAGGCTGAGATCTGAGGATCGTGGTTCAAAGCAAGCCTGAGCATGAAACTCCCTACTCTTCGCTCCAATAAACTACCAGGAAATGAGACATAGCACTGTGACTCAAGTGGTAGAGCTCTAGCCTCGAGCTGAAGGGCTCAGAGACAGCAGCCAAGCCCAGAGTTCAAGCCCCAGGACTGACCAAAACAAAACAGAACAGATGAAATAGGCTGCGGTTCAGTGTGGTGGCCAGAGCGCCAGCTGTAAGGCTGGGTCTCTTGCACTCTGGAACCCTCAGGAGGTGCAAGCTCCACAGCCAAGACTGGGTTCTGAACTCCACGGGCTACAGCCAGCCTGTGAGCTGCAGGCAGCCACGTCTCTGCAGCGAGCGCCCTCCCCACGCCGCCTCACCCAGCTCAGCACTCTGCTGCGGGGTGACGGCCTCCTCGTGGTTGGCCTCGTTGGCCATGGAGCGGGTGATGCGGCCCTTGCGCCGACCCTGGCTGTTGGCAGTTTTGCGGCCCTTGGCGGCCACGGCCTCCTTCTCGTCGTTGTCCTCCCCAGAGGTGTCATCAGCCTTCTCCCTAGGGGGACGGGATGCAGTGGGAGGGCTCATGTGGGGGTGCTTGGAAAGCGTGCCGTGCTGAAGGAGGAGGGGTCTGTGGGCCCCCCGCCTATGTCCAGAGGAAGTGGGGAGCCACTCGCTGTTCTATGCCCCAGTAAGAAAGGAAAGCAGCCCTTGGCTGTGTAGCCAGTTTCACTCATGTCCAAGCAGAGGTGCTTTTCTTCCGGGGGCTCCACACAGCAGGGCCGCGGTCACTGCAAGACCTCAGCTACGCACAGGAGCTGTGTGTGCCAGAGCTGCAGGCCTGCCTGTGGCCCCCAGAGCTGAGTTCCCAGGGCTATGGGGCTGGGGATGGGGAGCCACCTTGGGGACCCACCCTTGCCCTTTTAAGCAGCCTGGCCCAGGTGTGGGGTATCCAGCCAGCAGAGCTGAGCAGAGCCTCCTGGGCCGTTCAGGAGATTTATGGCCTCTGCTGCCCATTCTTCTTCCTGAAAGGCCCCGGCTGGAGCCAGGAGACGGAAAAGCAGCCACATTCCTGGCCCATTGCAGGTACCTGGCGCTCCCCTTCTCCAGCCCCAGCTGGCTGCCTGCACTCCCCCTGCAACCCTTGGCAGGCAGGGTGGGGGCTCGGGCTGGCCTTGATCGGCACGGGCTTGGCTGCCGCCAGCTGCCTGCTTCCACCTCCCGCTCCAGCTCCCCCCAGACCTCGGGAGGTGGGGGGGCCGGGGGACAGGCAGAGTTCCAAAGCTGATGCCTGGATGTATTAGCTCTAAAGCGCATCCCAAACGAGCCATCAGTCTCGCAGGCCCAACAGGGCAGAGGTGGCGGAGCAGCTCCAGAGGAAGGAGGCACTGCCCCCACCTGGGCCAGCCTCACTTGTTAACTGCCCTCCACGTGTGGGGATGGGGGGGGCCTGGGGGGGTGATCTGGTGGGGAGGGTTGGGGGTTGTTAGGTGACACCAAGCAGTGGCAGCCTCACTTGCTGAGCTCTTCCTTGTCATTTCCATCCGCCTCAGGCTTCTCCTCCTCCTTCTCAGCCTCCTTCTCCTTCTCCTTCTCCTCTTCCTGGCTGGTCCTCGTCATCTGCTGCTGCTGCTGCTGCTGCTGCTGGCCGAGGGGTGTGGAAAGTAGGGAGAGGGTGAGGTGGGTGAAGAGTCCCATCTGGGCGCCGTCACCGGGGAGGCCCAAGGACCGGGGCAGCGGCCATGGCCGGGGGAGGCTGCCCTTGCCTTCGCCAGGTGGTGGCTGTGGGGCCTAGGAGAACCTTAACCTCTCCGCGCTGACTTCCTCAGGTTCGCAGCAGGGGTGCACTTGGCATGCTAAGGCTTTGGCAGGGCCTGGACACTGGCCAGAGAACCTCCCAGAGCAGGTACTGAAATGGGGTGGAGTCACGCATGGGGAGGAAGCCCTTGGCTGGCCCCACACACGAGAGGTGAGCCCCGGGCAGCCGAGAAGGGTGCTGGCTCTCAGGCGGCCTCTCAGGCCTCCAGTCTAGGAGGAGGAAAGGGGGAAGTCCAGGCCCCAGGAAAGACCACAGCCAGGCCAAGGGCCCCCGGGAGTTCTATCCCCTGGCTGGCACCCCCCTCCTGCTGCCCTGGAGGACCAAGAGGCCAAAGCTGTCCCCCTCGCTCAGCCTCACGCCCAGCCTCAGTGGGCCCAAGGCAGCCCCAGATGCCCAGGACAGGAGGCAGGGTGCAGCCGGCTCCTGCTGGCTTTTCTTACTTTTGTTTTGGTTTTTTTGCCAGTCCTGGCCTTGAGCTCAGGGCCTGAGCACTGTCCTTGGGCTTTCTCAAGGCTAGAGCTCTACCACCTGAGCCTCAGCACCACTTCCAGCTTTTTTCCTATGCATGTGGTACTGGGAAATCGAACCCAGGTCTTGGTGCATGCTAGGAAAGCACTCTACCACTAGGCCACACTCCCGGGCCCTCCACTGGCTTTTCTGAAGGTGCAAGCTGGTCTTCCTGGCGCCCAAGGGCCCCCTGCCAATCCAGATGCCTCCCAGGCCCAGGGCCAAGGAGGCCATGAGACAAAGCCTTCTGGGAGCAGTCACGCCAGGGCTCAGGCCGGAAAGGCAGGAAAGGCACTGGGAGGGCTGGGCGCGATGGCAGCACAGCCAGGGCTGAGGCGCCAGTACCATGGTCCCCAGGCGTCCCCAGGCGCTGTGTGGGGAGAGCGGCTCCCCTCCCCCACTCCTCCCCACCCAGGCCTCCCAGACAGGCAGCCAGGGGCACTGGCCAGCACACAGGCCTGACCTGTGCAGGCCACATCTCTGCATCTGCCCTTGTCTTCCTCATCCCTGTCCCTTACAAACGAAGGGTGAGGGCAGGGAGGACGGAGAGGGAGAAGGCAGGACAGGGTGGGGCGTTGGCTGGCCTAGGAGCAGGCAGGGGCTGGAGGGAGGAGGAGGTGGGGGCGGGGAGGAACAGGCAGGGGCTGGAGGGAGGGGTGGGGGAGGGCAGGAACAGACCCTCTGGACTGCAGCTCCTCGGAGACAGGTGTCTGAGCCCACAGCCCTAAGACCCCACACCCACAACCAAGCCTGTGACTCTGAGTCCAGGCTGGGGCAGAAGTCCAACCAGCACCAGGGCCTGGTGACTTCTGTCCCCTCCCTCAGGAGGGGGTCACTCCAATCCTCAGTTCCCAGCTCCACCTCTCAGCCCAAAGCCTGAAGCCCTGACCCCCCACTGAGGCCTCCCTCCCCAGGCCATCTCAGGGGAAGGGGACAGCAGGGAGAAGCAGTCGGGCAAGCACGCTGAGCCCAGGGCTGTGGGCGGTGGAGGACAGAGCTGGACTGGCTGCACTCCGGCAGGTGTGGACTGGCTCAGAGCTGTGCAGCGCAGCGGCCTGCTGCACACAGGGTTGCAGTAGGCACTCGATTGGAGAGCAGAAACCTTAGCTGAGGCTGGCAGACGTTCCTGACAGACCCCGAGAACCTCAGGAAGAACAGTCTCCCTGTGCTTAGGTCTAGGGGAGTGTGACAGCAAACTCTAAGTGATCAACTGGGCATGGGCAAACGCCAATAAAACTTTGTTTTACGATGGCTGGAGGTGCAGCTCTGATTGTAGTGCCATCCAATGAACAAAAGCATCAAATACCAAGTTCAAGTACACGTTTCAGACAAAAGCAAAAACAAACAACGACAAAACTACCCTAAAGCCTGGCACACTGGCTTGCAGGAGGCTGAGATCTGAGGATGCAGGTTCAAAGCCATCCCGAGCACAAAGGAACCTGAGACTCTTTTTTTTTTTTTTTTTTTTGTGCCAGTCCTGGGCTTGAGCTCAGGGCCTGAGCACTGTCCTTGGATTTTCTCAAGGCTAGAGCTCTACCACTTGAGCCTCAGCATCACTTCCGGCTTTTTTCTATGTATGTGGTACCGAGGAATCAAACCCGGGTCTTCATGCATGCCAGGCAAACACTTTAACCACTAGGCCAAACTCCCGGCCCGGAACCTGAGACTCTTATCTCCAATTAACCCCTAGAAAACGGGAAGTGGGGCTTGGCTCAAGGATAGGGCAGTAGCTCAGGGACAGTGCCCACGCCAGAGTTCAAGCCCCATGACTCACAAAACAAAAACAAAACAAAACAAACTACCCTATGGGATGGAAATGTGGCTTAGTGGTAGAGTGCCTGCCTACCGTACAGGAAGCCCTGGGTTCCATTCCTAAGTACCACATATACAGAAAAGGCCGGAAGTAGCACTGTGGCTCAAGTGGTACAGTGCTAGCCCTGAGCAAAAGAAGCTCAGGGACAGTGCCCAGTCCCTGAATTTAAGCCCCAGGACAGGCCAAAAAAAACAAACAAACAAAATTTTAACAGAAGAACCCACCCTCCAGGGGCCGGGAGTTTGGTCTAGTGGTAGAGTGCTTGCCTAGCATGCACAAAGACCCGGGTTCAATTCCTCGGTACCACATACATAGAAAAAAAGCCGGAAGTGGTGCTGAGGCTCAAGTGGTAGAGCTCTAGCCTTGAGAAAGCCCAACGACAGTGCTCAGGCCCTGAGCTCAAGCCCAGGACTGGCAAAAAAATAAAAAAAATTTAAAAACCCACCCTTCCAAAAAAAGTGGGGCATAGGTAGCCATGCTTATAATCCTAGCTACTCAGGAGGCTGAGATCTGAGGATCAGAAACCAGCCTGGGAAGGAAAATCCAGGAGATTTACCTCCAATTAAACACAAAAAAAGCCAAAAGTGGGCCGGGAGTTTGGCCTCGCATGCACGAAGACCCGGGTTTGATTTCTCAGTACCACATACATAGAAAAAAGCCAAAAGTGGTGCTGAGGCTCAAGTGGTAGAGCTCTAGCCTTGAGAAAGTCCAAGGACAGTTCTTAAACTGTGAGCTCAAGCCCAGGACTGGCCAAAAAAAAGCCAAAAGTGGAGCTATGGCTCAAGTGGTAGAGTGCTAACCCTGAGCAGAAAAAGTGCAAGGACAGCACCCAGGCCTGGAATTTCAGCCCCAGGACTGGCACAAAATAAAGACAAAGAAAACTTTACAAAGCAGGTGGAGGGCCAGGTTGGGGGGGAATCCAGGAGCACCTGAGGCTCTTGATGGGACAGATTTCCCCTCGGGGCCTCCGCATCTCTCCCTGGCAGCCTGGGGGGGCCTCTGCTGGTCTCTGAGCCTCAGTGAGTGGGGGGCCTCTGGGGTGCCTGTCTACAGAGCACATGACCTCCCGGGGGGGGGACACTCCCCGGGAAATCCCAGTGGCCCTGGAGGAAGGCTCCACCGTCCTTGCAGGTCACCAGCCAGGCCTGCTGTGGGCTCGCTGCCCAGTGCTCCGTCAGGAATGTTCCCACAAATCCCGGCCCAGCTCTGGGCTATCAGCGCATCCCTCAAGGGACCTTGCGTAGAAGAGAAACTCTGCTGGGGACAACAGGCCTGGGTATCACTCCCCCACACGAGAGTGCAAAGACACGACGAGGGAGGGGAAGGGGCCCGAAGGCACCCAGCACGCCCGCACACGGCAGCGGGCGCGCACAACGAGCCTGGAGGCCGCAGCCCTGGCACCGAGGGCAGCTGGGCACCAGGGGGAGGGGCCCGGGCCGAAGCTGCCCTCCGAGGGCACAGCTGTGACTGCCTAAGATGGGCTGCGGAAGCTGCCAATCACAGAGGCCATCACGCAGGCCCCGCGCACGCTGGAGCGCAGGCAGCCTGGTCGCCCTCTGCCGCCGGCGAAGCTTCCTGAGCGCCCGCTTGGATACACAGGAAAGGCACCTTGTGACGGCTGCGCTGGCCTCCCAGGAGAAGACAGTGCCAGCTCTGCCACCTCCCTCCATCTCTCAAACTCCAACCACAGGGACCCAGGCCTTCGCCAGCCACCGGAGTATGCATTCGTTCAGCATCTGCCCGTGCCCCCGGCGCAGGGCTCCATGGCTGTCTCAGTAAAGGGAACGGAGGAAAGCCCGCGCCACCTGCTCTCCCTGGCCACGGCATCAATGGTGCTGGCCGAGCTCCAATAAAACTTTATTTATACAAACAGGAGGCGGGCTGGGCTTGGCCCTCGAGCCACCCAGGAAGCAGTGTTTTTCTCTCAAATAGCCACTAAAATAAACACACGCTGCTATTAAAATTTAAAACACTTGCGCTGATAAACCACTCCGAGTCGTCCCAGAAAGCCTTTGCTTCGGGAATGTGGCCTTTCGACCACAAAGGACCCTGCACCACACAGCCCGGGGCCCCGGAAATTTCCAGGCTCAAAAGGAAATGACTACATCTCCCAACTCAATTCTAGGAGGGTCACCACAGAGGAGCTGGGAGGGCAGCCCCCCAGCTCACACAGTGCAGCTGCCCCGGGCGGGAACCGCCCCACGACGCTCACCTGGCTCTTGCCACGGCGCCGGTAGCTCCGTCTCACCAGACTCTTGTAGTTCTCATTCTTCTTGGTCAGGTAATAGTAGAGGACACACTCAGCCACCGTCTGCAGGACAGAGAGAAGGCTGAACAGGAGGCAGAGGCCTGGGTTCAAATCCAGGCTCCCCTGTGGCCCAGAGGAAACGCTGGTGCTGAGGCTCTGCCTGCTTTGTAACTTCCGACTGCTGTGGGGAGGTGGAGGAATCGCTCACTTCCACGTGAGGGTGAGGATGCCCATGGTGCCCTGCTGCCTGCATCCATCGTGTTGTAAGGGCATCACCGCGACCCTCCCGGGTGAACATGAACAAGCTGGAACCCAGGGCCCTCTCCTGGTAACACCGGGCTCCTAGCAGCTGCTTCCAGCCTTCACGCAGCAGGCCACGGGGACAGGGTGAGGGCACAGAGCCCTGCCCAGGTAGCAGCTCACTAATGTCCCAATAGGCTGGAAGAAGTTCCCAAGATCGTCTGGCCAGCGCCAAGCCTGGCACTGTCCCCTCCTGGTGAGTGTGGGCCCCCAGGTCCCCTAAATACAGGCGGCGGCCACCACCCAGAATGCGTCTCCAGTGGAGGCTGCTCCGGCCCCAGCAGGACCCGCAGGGGAGAACATTCTCTAACCACAGGCCCACGCTGGCCAGCAGGCTGGGCGAGTGCCCAGCTACTGCCTCCGGGCTGAGACCTGGCCCCAGCAGCTTCCCTGCCTCACTGCCCCTGCCAGCCCCTTGGCTGGCACCTGCAGCGCTGCCTTCTCAAAGCTCCCCTGAGCATCTATCTCTTCAGCCTCCTACCACAGTTCCCCCACCAGGTGGGTGCCCCAGGCCAGAATCTGAGCCACAGGTCTGCCTCCTGGTCATCTACTCCTGGCAAAGGAAAGGGGAGGAAAGGAGGGAGGGGAGGGGAGGGGAGGGGAGGGGAGGAGGGGAGAGGAGGGGAGGGGAAGAGGGGAGAAGAGGGGAGGGGAGGAGGGAAGAGGAGGGGAGGAAGGGAGGGGACAGAGGAGGGGAGGGGAGGGGAGGAGGGAAGGGGAGGGGAGGAGGGGAGAGAGGAGGGGAGGGGAGGGGAGGGGAGGGAAGGAGGGGAGGGGAGGGGAGGGGAGGAGGAGGGCTCTTTCTAGGGCAGGCTGTGCAGGCTTGGGGAGCCAGCAGAGGACAGACACTGGGGGTGACTGCCACCCTTTACAGTAGCTGCCCAAAGCTTAGGGGTGGGTGCCTCTGGTGAGGCCTGCACAGTCTCCACAGGCAGGCAGGCAGGCAGCAGGGCAGCCAGCCTGTTACACCAGCACCGCCTCTGGCGGCCTGTCTTACTGCCTGCCAATGAGCCACATGGCACACAGCGAGGAGCAGCGGCTCCAGGGACGCCTGTGTCCCTGCTGACGGGAGCTGCCCCGGGAATCGCTGCAGGCTTGGGGCTCAGGGACAGGGTGGGGCTCAAGAGTCACTTCTGCATGAGGGTTTAGCCACAGCAGATGGAAGGACATGGTGGTGGCATGGGCCAGGAGTGGCACGAGGTGTCAGAAGAGGCAGTGACCACAGAAGGGCCCTGGCTTCCTGGACGCAGACCACGCCCTAGGGCCTTCACTGGGCCTCCAGGTGAAGCGAAGCTCTCAGACTTGGCTCCCAGCCTGAGTGGCGCTCCACAGGCATGCGGGGCTCTGACGCCTGGCCTGGCAGCTCCCCTGAGTTTTCAGGGCTCCTCCCCATCCTGGGTGGGGCATGCAGATTCTCCTGAGAGCGGAGGGAGGGGGCAGGGGAGCCAGAGCAGGCCAGCAGAGCAGGGGCTCCTCCCCCTGCGCAGGCCGCTGGGGGGGGCGGGCAGGCCACTCACCTTCCTCTCCAGAAATGAGGCGATGAGGCCGAAGTTCTTGGGATGCTGCGTGAACCTACAGACAGAGAAGGGTGGGCCGGAAGTCAGCCCTCAGGGGTCCTGACGCCCGCGTGGAGCGCAGGGCCATTAATCTGGGGGTGTGGGAAGGGCTGCAGCAGGCGGGCGGGCGGGGACCAGGGTGGAGGGCGTTCCTTAGAGTGAGTCATCAGCTGCAGTGCCTTTGAAAATATATTTGTTTGTCCTGCCGGAGGCTTCCAGGAAAAATGAGGACATTACATGCCTGTCTATGGGTTCCCCCCCCCCCCCAAGAGCTGCTATTGTTTCTCTCCCAGCTGGATCTGGGAAGCCGGCAGGCTGGCAAGGTGGTGGCCAGTCACGGTGGGGCATGCCCAGGAGGGTGGGCCCTGCGCCAGTGCCCAGGCAAGGCTATGGGAAGGGCCTGAAGGGAAGAGGGGGCAGGAGCTGGCCCCGTGCCACCAGCTTCCTGCGAAGCCAGGAAGGTTACTGGGAGATCACTCAACTGCTGAAATGTCAGGGCCAGGGAGCGGGCAAACGGAATGGTGGGGGCGAGTGGGGATGTGGGTCAAGGGCCACTCGGGCCACCGAGTGCCCGTCCTGGCATACCCACAGCCTGTCACTACCCGTGGGCTTCCACTTGTGGAGACAGGGCTGCCAGAAAGGAGCCCAGCAAGTGCCCGGACCTGCGGGGCCTCCAGGTGGCTGGGCAGGAGGCCAGCAGGTCCCTTCTGTTCCTGGCCAGCTACTGGGGAACCCACAAGAGCCTCTTCCTCTCGGGGAGGAAGCAGCAGTGCCAAGGAATGCAGGTGGTGGTGGCTTCGCCTGTCCTCACGGGGTGGCAGAGCCAGCATCATTCGGCCCTTTCTCCTCAAAGACCCACAGGGCTCCCCAAACACAGCCCGGAGTTCAGACGTCATTTCTGCCCGACTCTCTGCCCCTCCACCGCAGCCGAGGGGGTCAGCATCCCGCCTGGGGAAAGCATCTGAACCTCTCGGGCCTTCGGTTGCGTGGCTTGTGTGATGGCACGGTTTGGCTGGGCAAGGGGACAAAGGAGCCAGTGCAGGAGGCCCCAACCCAGACCCGCGGCTGCGGTCCCGCGTGGTGAGGGCTGAGCGAGGGGAGCAGAGGAGCCGGGGCAGGCAGGGCGCCTCACTTCTCGCGGAAGGTCTCCTTCTCCTGCTCGCTCCACAGGTTCATGACCTGCCGGTCTTTGTACACCTTCATGGGGTCGTCCATGAGCCCGTTCATGTTGATGAACTTGATCCGCTGCTGGTCCGCGTCGTACAGCATGGGCGGGATCACAGCCAGCTGGCGCATCTGCTTCTCCAGGTTCTGCAGCACAGGGCTTGGGTCAGAGGGCCCAGCGGGCCGCGTGGCCAGGGACAGGAGGCAGTGCTCTCCTGGGAGCCAGGGACACGGAGGACATGGATGCTCCAAGGAGAAAGACACTGGCAAGTTAAAAACTACCAATGGGGGGCTGAGAGTTTGGCCTAGTGGTACAATGCTTGCCTGGCGTGCACAAAAGACCCGGGTTTGAGTCCCTGGTACCACCTACATAGAAAAAAAGCCAGAAATGGTGCTGTGGCTCAAGTGGTAGAGCTCTAGCCTTGAGAAAGCCCAAGGACAGTGGTCAGGCCCTGAGTTCAAGGCCCAGGACTGAGTGGGGAAAATAACAACTACTGATGGCTGGCGCAGGTGCTGGGAGAATTTAAAGACACTGGGACAGGTTTATGGGGGGGCAGAGCCATCAATTAGAAGCTGAGGGCAGCAGCTGCCTTATCTGCAGCAGAAGGCAGCCATGAATTTTCCCTTTGGAAAGGTAAGTGCCATAAAACACCATAGGGAAGACACTCAGCCCAGCTGGCCTCACACGCGGGATGGCACTGCCAGGCAGTACGCCTCTGGGCCCAGCTTCCCCAGGGGGCCTGCAGAGGGGCGGCTGCGAGCCCTGCTGCCTGCCCGGCCCCAGCCCGGCCCACACAGCAGAGCCAGGCAGAGGCCCATCTGCCCCGGCTGGACCCATCTCCCAAAGCCCCACAGCCAGCTGACCACTACAGACTAAGTACATGTCCCCAGAGGTCAGGGGACCAAGGCGCCCACTGCTGCCAAGGGACCTCCTCACTCAGGGCCCGCAAGGCTCAGCTGACAGCAGGGCAGGCCAGCTCAGGGCCCACATAGCAAGGGACCCACGAAGCCTTCACGGTGACACATCTCTGGCCCGCCTTGGCGGCCAGACAGGCAACTGGCGCGAACCACAGATCGCCCTGTAAGCTCCTCCTGCTGCGCTGTCTTCACCGGACAGCTTCCCACTGGAAATGGTCCTGGAGGGGGACGGCATCCCTCTGGCCTGTGCCCTCCTCCCTCCCGTGCTCCCAGGGGAACTCAGGAAATGTCTTTTCCCAACCTCACTCCCACAAGCAGCTCCCTGGACAGGCTGTGTGGGCCCAGGCTCCAGCCAAGGGTCCCTGCTGGTGTGGGTGGCACTCAGCCCAGGGACCCTCAGCTCTAACCCACAGAGGGGAACTTTCTTCCTGTTTCCCTATGAAATCCAAGTCTATACCCATGGGGCCATCCACAAAGCCCACGTCCACAGGACGTCCACAGGACAGGACACCCAACAGGCACAACTATGGCTTCCCCAGCTCTGCTTCTGCCCAATGGGGGCTTTTTGAACTGAGTATAGCACATGGCATTAAAATGAAGGTTCTTTTTTACACCAGTCCTAGGGCTTGAACTCAGAGCCTGAGCACTGTTCTTGGTCTTTTTCAAGGCTCTACCACTTCTGGCTTTTCCTACGTATGTGGTACCGAGGAATTGAACCTGGGTCTTCGTGCATGCTAGGCAAGCACTCTACTACTAGGCCAAACTCCCCACCCAAAATTAAGGTTTTCTTAAAGGCCTGAAGACCTCTAAATTACCTGCATCCAAATCACAGGGCTCAGCCAGGCCCTCTGGACGGGACTCCAGGGACAGCTGAGATCTGGGCTAGCCATAGGTGCTAGCAGGTGACGGGACGTAGGCCCCAGGAGCTGCCACTGGGAAACCATGCTTTTCATTTCATTCCATCTTCAAGATGGAAAGCCAAGAGCAGCTCAGCTGCCCCGGGCAGAGGGCTCGAGGGTAGAGGCTGCCCCTCTGAGCCAAGTCTCCAGGGAGGAAACAGGTGGCTTTCTGTGCTGAACACGGGGCTTATAGATAGGAGAACAGAGGGGTCGTGAAGGGGCCTCCTCTCCGTGTCCTGGCCACATCTGGACCCCAGTGAGCAGAGTCAGTGTCACTGCGGCTGGCCTCTAGGTGGCCAGGAACCGGGAACGTCTGCGAGAACACTGGTCGGAAGACAGGCTCCCCAGTGCGTGCTCGGCCCCCGCTCCCTACTGCTGAGGCCCCAGGGGCCACACAGGCCAGTGATCCTCTGCCCCTCCCCAGTCCGCTGGGACCCCTCTGTGGTCCCTTCTGCAGGCTGCCACTGCCCGTGGCTGCTGGCTCCCGGTGCCTCCACCTGCATCCCACAGTCCTTCTGGCAGGCCTCAGTGTCTGGATTTAAAGTAACTGCTTCCTGCTGGGAGCTTGCTGCTTGCTGCTTGCTGCGGCTGGGGCTGGGGCCAGGGTGGGACTCACCTCCTGTTCCGAGAGCCCGTCAATGATCTCAGACACCTCGTGCTCACTGCGGGCGGCCGACATGGAGAGCCCGCTGCCCCGCTGCCCCACCCGGCTGTGGACCAAAAGGACATGGTCAGGACGAGCCCGCTGGCCAGAACCCTAGATGGGCAGTGCTTCAGCGGAGCCTGAGCCCACAACGCCCAGGAAGGGGACAGAGCTGGACGGTGGGCAACAGGGGCTACTGCACTGCTGTTCCCAGACTCAGGGACCCAGAGGAGGCTGGACCCCCCACTATACTACTTCCTAGATCACAGACACCCATCTCTCTTCTGCCAGCCTGAGCGTGCACGGAGTGAGATCTGCCACCAATCCTGGTCGCAGCGTCACCCTCGTGCCTCTGTTTCTCCATAACAATGGGGGTGAACAAGTGGCTGCAGCTGCCTGTCTGGTTTTAGGCCACTGTTCCTAGTGGGCAACGCCTGACTGCTGAGGATAAATAGCAACCCTCATCCCTAAGCCCCTGCCCACACCCCCCTCACATCTGCCCAGGTCACAGTTCCCACGCACAGCGCACGGGCAGAGGGCACTCAAACACAGCTGCCCTGGGTCTGCACAGGGCAGCGAGGGGCAGGTATGAGCTGCGGCCACTAAAGGGGCCATGTCCCACCAACACATGGCGAGGTTCCGAGCACCCAAGAGGCCAAGCAATCTCCCAAGCAGGCCCTGGGCCTGAGACTCCCTGTGCTCTGCCCCTCTGCGACGCTCTGCCCTAGGTCATACCTCTTCCGGCGCTCACAGTCCAGTGTATGGACATGCCCCCCCCATGCCAATCCACCTGCTCTGCACAGCCACGCCTCCACCCTGCAAGGCCGTGCTGCTCCTCTGCGCAGCTGCCCACCGTCTCCACCATCCATGTCCCATCCTAAGGTCAGCTGCTCTGCATGGCCGTCGTGGCCCCACCCCTTCCGCAGGCCTGGTCAGCGTGGGGGGCTCCCTGCCCACCTCTGCATGCGCTCCTGCAGCTCCCGCTGCTTTCGTATCTCGGGGAACTGCTTCTCGTAGTATTCCCGCACCCTGCTCTCCTTGGCCCGCCGCCGAGGGTTGTTCTCAATGCGCTCCACCTTCTTCTCCCAGGCCTCCATGAGCTGGTCGTAGCGCTGACAGAACTTCTGCTCCTGCGGCCAGGGCGGGGGCTCTGAGCACAGGCTCCTAGGGCCAGCTCCCACTGTCCTGCCACGTGCTCAGCACACCACTCACACTTCCACGCACGGCACTTGCACATGCACATGTGCTCGCCCATCCATCCACACACACACACACACAGCATGGACTGGAGACCAGCACAGAGGCCGGGCATCCCAGACTGTGATAAGCAGACCCTGGCTGCCATCCCCGCCTCCTCGGAGAGGCCTCACCAGCACAGCGGCACAGCCACTGTCGTGCTGGCCCAGGATCCGGCGAAACTCCAGACTCCTGCCTCGGGCCCTGGCTCAGGGGCCGCCAGGGGCCACCAGGGGTCCTCCAGCATGGACACGCTCTCCCGCCCCTCCAGGGAGTTGTCTGGATAAGGGGGCTCCAGCCATCGCCGTGGCCAACCAGGGACCCTGGGGGAGTACTAGCCCTTCTAGGCACTTCCTGCTCCCTGCCCTCGAGGGCACAAGTCCCAGGGGGCCCCGCCATCCTTTCAAGACAAGTCCCTGTCCATGTCTACCCAGCGTGCAGCCTGCTGCACAGCCCTCAGTCAGCCGGACGTGCCAGGCCTGTCCTTCCTCCCCAGGAGTGGCCCAGCCTGGCCTGCTGGGCCCTGCCATCCACAGCTGTCCACCTCCCCTCACAGGCCTCTTCTGGCTGCTCAGGAGAGGGGCCTGCAGTGTCCCGGGCCCCAGCCTCGGGGCCCTGGCACCTCATGACTCACCCATTGCTTGCGGGCGTGGTTCCTCCGTTTGAAATACAGGATCAGCTTCTTCCGCATGGCCTGGTTTCTGTGTGGTGGGAAAGGTCAGGAGCGGGCTGCAGAGCGGCCTGCCAGCCAGCGGGGGCACCCCCAACCCTCCTCACACACCCCGGCCCGTCCTGAGGCCCCACACACATTTCAGGCCCCCTAACTGGAGTCCAGCCACAGCTGCTGGGGGAGCCTGGCCAGCCCTGGGGGCTCGGCCCCAGCCTCCAGGGCATCCTATCCCATGCCAGGCTCAAGTCTGGGGCGGGGTGGCCGGGCGCCCTCAGCGTGGGGAACAGGCTTGACTGCTGGCAGGGAGTGTGTGGAGGTGAACAGAGAAACCAAGGCACAGGGAGTCACAGAGACCAAGAGACAGGATCCAGAGAGACGGGGACAGAGACTGGAGAAACCGAGTAGAGAGCCAACGAGAAGAAGGGCAGAGACCTCTGGACAGACACGAGATTCAGAGGTGGAGCGACAAAGGGGGGAGGAGACCGATGGGAAGTCACAGAGTCAGAGGACCGACCTGAGGCCGGACACACAGCAGCCAAATGAGGAACACAGAAGGCCTGGCTTTATCCAGCCCGAGACTCCAGACCCCAACCCCAGTGCTGAGCATCCTGGACTCGGGGGGCCGTCATGTCCCCGAGTCTGCCCCCAATCCAGGTGCACGCAGGCGTTCCTGGGGAGAGGTCCCCACATGTCCCAAACAGCAGGAAGCTCAATACAGTCAGCCCCACTCCACCCCGGGCCTGGGCCCCAGGACCCTGACTGTCAGGGACAAGGGGACTAGTAAAGCACCCGCACACTGGCAGGCCGCCGGGCTTGCACCAGTCTTGGCCTCGGGTCACGCACGAGGCCCTGCCCCACCCCATCCCACCACACTGCATCTCTAGCTCATCTCAGAAGCTCTCCAAGCCTCAGCTTCACCATCGGGTGGAGACCAAGTTCCAGGGATGCGGGGGTGAGCTTGGAGAGGTGAGGAGGGGTTCAGGGGTGTACCCTTGCCTGCTGGAGCAGACACAGGGGGGAGCAGAGCCCCTGTGATGCTTGGAGCACCCTGGACGGGCCCATGGGCCCGGGTGAGAGTGACAGAAGACATCCACGGCCACCCCGGAGGGGCTAGCATGGGTCTACAGCTCTGGCCACCCCAGGGCCTGGCTGTGCCGCTCTGGGCCAGTGACTTTGACACCTCTGAACCTCCACCAACCAGGAGTCCTGCTCACAGGGATGGGGTCCTGATGGGAGGCAGATGGAGGGGGCAGCCAGGCCAAGACACAGTGGGGAGGAAGTGGCAGGTTTGGGGGCTCAAAGGGCCAGAGGCCAGGCCCGGTGCCAGGCAAGGAAGCCCAGTCTCCTGGTCAAAGCCAGCGCTCAGGTCCCACCTGGGCAGAGGCCAAACACCTGCCCAGCAGCCCGTGCTCGCCTCTCACCTGTCACACCAGGCTCGGGTGAAGCTGGCACGCGGGATCGGCTGGCTTGGCAGACACCCATGCCAGGCCATCCCTGCCATGGACTGGGCGGGGGGGGGGACAGGACAGCGGCGAGGTGAGCACAGGTGACCTCCACATGTCCCCCCCTCCCCAACAGGAAGCCGAGCGTGAAATTAGCTTTAACGCCATGCGCTGGCACACAGACACAGAGAAATTAAAGTGACAGGGCCAGGTCCCGGGGGAGCCCATGACCTCCCACCTAGAGGCAATTACAGCAGCAGGGGAGGGGGGCTGCTGAGTGAATGAGGAGGGGTTGGGCAAGCCCGCCAGGAGCCCTGCAGATCGATCCGTGTCCTTGTCACTGTTGGTGTCACGGCTGTCACGTGCCACGTGCACAGCAAGTGCATCTGTCCCCCTCACTTCAATGTCAGGCTCAGTCCCCTGCTGTCCCCTCCAGGCCGTGGAGGAGGAAGGAAGGAAGGGAGGAAAGAGCAGGGGGAAAGAGAGAGGAAGGAAGATAAGCAGTTCTACCTCTCCAGAGAAAAACAGGACCACAATGCTCCCTCCTGCCAGGGTCCCAAGGCAGGAGACCTGCCATGCTCAACTGCGACGCGCTGTTAGTCAGAGGGGCTGGAGCTGAGAGCAGAGCTGTACGCAGACCTACATCCACCCGGCCTGCGGCGGGTCAGCTGGCACCACCGCTGAGCCTCCGCCCGATTCTGCTCCCCAGGCCTGTCCATGACCACAGGTGTCTACAGTAAGTGCAGGAACGACCACCGGCCTTTAAGAAATGATCCCACGAACTTAAAATGGTGCCGGTGGTCTGGAAGAGCCCAGCCGTCACCAGGGCAATCAGCTGAGAGTCGGCTTACACGCGGGTGTAGAAATGTCACAGCGAGCCTCCTGTGGGCTCAGGTGGACCAACAGAAAAAGAACCCACTCACAGACCGAGACTGACCGCCCACCAGAAATCCCACCAGCTGGCTATGTTCCAGACACGAGGGCGCCCCTGCTCTCCCCAGTGCACGAACTCCACAGAACACTGCCCCTTTCTTCACTTGTAAAACAGGCCTCACTGTGCAGCCTAGGCTGCAGGAAGCCCAGCTGTCTGCCTCAGTCCTCGAGCAGGGATGGGGAGGGGAGGGGGCCAGGGGCAGCGACCACACCCAGCCGGAGCGCTCTTGGAGACAGCCATGAGGGGCTTGAGATCCTCTTCTGAATTCTTCCAGGACCCAGTACCCAGTGAATGAGTGAGTGAGAGAATGAATGAGCAAACGAATGTGTGTCCAGGCAGCTCAGGTTGGGAGGAAGGCCCTGCAGTTCCGGTTGAGGGGACACCCCTACCCCATGGCAGCCGTGACAAAGCCCTTCACCAGGGCAGGGCGGCCGGGGGGGCGGCAGTGCACCTCTGGTTGGAAAGGCCTGGCCTCTGGGACCCAGCACACTGACCTCGGGAGCCCTGGATGAGTCTCAGGGACACCACTGGCCATAACAGAAAGTCCCCTCCGGCTGGCAGGAAACCCAGTCCCCAGACCGCATGCCCCAGTTCTGCACTGGGACGCCCCTGACCCTCCCCACGCAAGGCTTGTTCACACCCCAGGCTTTCCCTGGGCAGCGCGGGGTCTCAGCTGACCCTGTCCCATGCCAGCCCCTGAAGCGAGCCCAGAGCCTGGGTCCCCGAGAATGGCTGGCACTCACATTTTGATGTTCTCATGGTACTGCCGGGTGTCAGAAGGCTGGTTGTACAAGGGCTGTGGATAGAGAGAGAAACAGGTCAGAACTGCAGGCCTGGGGCACTGGGGGCTCTGAAGCCGCACCCCAGGCCCCGCAGCCCCGGAGCAGTCACCAGCACATGGCCAGGCTGGGGCCGTAGCCTGTTCCTCCGTGGGGTGCAGTAGTGCCAGGCTGTGGGGGCCACAGCTTCCAGGAAAAGCCCTCAACCCTGGGGAGCCACAACCAGCCACAGCCACGGCACACAGGGTACTTGCGTGCTTCTCAGTCTCTGTGGACTGAAGCCACCTTTCGTGTCCACAGGTGGAGAGGGTTACAAGACTATGGTGGCCACAGGGCCTGTGTTGGGGAGGGACTGTGCTCACGGCTCAGTGCCCCTTGCCGGGGGCAGCTCCATAGCTGGGGGATGACAGCAAAGCCTGGGTTCAAATCCTGGCTCTGCCTCTCGTGCTGACGGCCCAGGGTGTGTGACCAGGTACAGCCACTATGCGAGCTGTGCAGACTTCCGGGCCCCCCAAGCACCCAGAAGCTGGGCAAGAGCAGAGGTGTGGAAACGCGGGTCTCAGAGGGAGGCAGGCAGAGACAGCTCGGGGCAGAGCCCCGCAGGCCCGCCACGGCTGAACCAGGACCACCACCATCTCCTGGCTGGCCACAGGGCAGGAGTCACTGCCCGGGTGGGCGCTGCGGCCCGCTGGTAAGGGCAGGGCCTCTTGTTACAAGTACGGCTCCCAAACATAGTCACAGCCTGATTCAGCGTGTGAGCTGGAGTCCGGAAGAAGTGGAAATACGTGCCGACAGTGGGCACGAGAAGTCTATGGAGAGAGCAGCAGTGGGGCAGGGTCTACACTGCCTTTGTTAGTCAGTCAGTCAGTCTGTCTGTCCCTATACACTCACATGCCCAACAAGCACCTGCAGGGGCTGCCACGGTGGGGTAAGACTGAGCGTAAGAGTTCACACAGAGCAGACGGGGAGGGAGGTCCTGGCACTGGGCCCCACCCGCTGTGGACGTCTCCCCACACCCCAGCACCTGACGTATCCTGATCCACTGCCCAGGTCTGCCAGGCAGAGGGTGAGGAGGAGCCCATGCAACCCCAAGGGGCCAGCGGTCCAGACTTACAAGGACAAACAGCCACCAGGAGCTGGACGTAGCTGAAACCCTGGGTGCAAGTGACCAACAGGGGGGAGACTCCCAGAAGGCAGCAGCAGCAACTGCCCTCAAGCACCAGAGCCCAGAGCTGCTGCCCCTTCCTGAGGCCACGGGCCAGGGACCCCAGGGGCGGCAGGGGACACCACAGCCAAGGCTCCACAGCCATCTTGGAAAGGACAGAGCAGACGGGCGTGGGAGGGACGTGGGCATGCCTGTGCTGAGGGCACCCCAAACCTCAGCGCCAAGGCCCCTCTGTGCCCGAGGCCACTGCCAACCTGGTGGCCATGTGGGGTAAAGGCCTCTGCACCCCGCGGGGTCCACCCACAGCCCAGGAGCGCGAGGAAGCCCCAGGCAGGCAGGGCACGGTGACCACGAGGCCAGGAGCACAGTCCTCACGACCAGGAAGGCGTGGGGGGTCTGCCCAGCGTGGGGGTTACTGAGGAGACAGATGTCCCAGGGGCTCAGCTGGTAACAGACGGAGTGTCAGCTGGGGCCTCTGCCCTCGGGTGACACCAGGCTCTTAAAATAACACCTCTGAGCAGGAAGGAAGCAGACCGAGAACAGCGCAAGGCCACACCTGCTCGGCCCCGGCCTCCGGCCACCTCCCTCTCCCAGCCAGCCAGCTCCCTCCTGCCCAAGGCACCAAGGGGTGGTGCCTCCCAGAACCAGCTCGCCTTAGCCCAGCAGTCAGTCCTTCCCCGACTGCCTGTCCCTCCCTGGTCATCACCCCTCCTCCTGGGGTCACAGGGACACCCACAGGCCGACTCATCTCCAGACCCGTGAGGCACAAAGCAGCCCGGCCATGCTCCAGGCAGGGATGAACAAGACCAAAGAAGCAACACGAACTCACACGCCCTCCTCCCCTCTGCTGTGTGGCCTCCCCGTGCCTCCATCATAACCGCGGCCAGCCGCTCCCGTTCCACCTCCCCACACCCCTGAGCTGAGCTCCACGACTTCAGCAGACAGCCCTCGCGAGGCCCAGGGGAGCGCTGGAGACTGCGCAGAAGAGGGGTAAAAGGGGGAAACTGAGGCCAGATGTCACCGGTGCAGAGGAGGACGGACCAGCCACACCGGGAAGTGGCTGGGGCGCGGGCGAGGAGGCAGAGGAGCCAACAGCAGACCTGGCAATGCCACTGAGGACACCCGCAGGAGGAAGAAGAAACCTCTGTCCACGTGGCCGACAACAACCCCGCTCACCAGCAGCGGACGGGAAACAAAACGGGGTCTCCACACACAACTCTGACAACAGAGAGGAGGGACCAGCCTGCCGGGACAGCTGCGCCTGCCGGCCCCGCTACAGGGGAGGCAGAGGCAGGAGGACGGCCCGTCCCAGCCAGGCAGAGCACCGAGGCCCTGTCACAGAACAATTCAAGGCGAGCGGAGGCTGAGCTCAGGAGGTCCAGAGCCTGCGGAGCGAGCTTGGGGCCGGTGCAGCCTGAGCACTGCAAAAGCAAACCACAAGGGACAAAGTGCCCACTCGTGTCCCCAGTCCACGCCCGCGGGGCCACACACAGGTGACCAAAGGGCCTGTTGGGTCCCTGCTGGGTGGTCCTGCAGGGCCTGAGGTCCAGGGCCGGTCCCCGCCCAGGGCCCAGGAGCTTAGGCTGAAGGCATCACCACACCCTCCTCGTCCACTCTGCCCACGCCTGCAGTCCACGCAGGTGTAACAGATCTGACTGGGGGATTCTGGCTCCCGCCCAACCCATGCCAAGCCCTCTTCACCTGTGATTACCGTTACCTGCCGTGTGACAGCGACAGGGACAAGGCCACTGCCCCCCACCGGCTCTATCCTGGGTGCCACACAGACCAGTCCCCTGGGCCCCAGCAGCGTGCGTGCTGTAGCTCCCATTACACAACGGAGCACAGAGAGGCCACCATGAAGTGACAGCCCTAGCAGCAGAAGCCGGGTCAGCTGGCCAAAAGCCTGGGCAGGAAAAGTGGGCCAGACTTGAGACACGCAGCCCAACGAGCCGGGCTTGCACGCTCCATGGCCCTGCGGTCACTGTCAGCCAGCAGCTCCCCACTATCTGCAGTCCTCTAGCTTATCAGGACGGGGTGTCTCCTGCCCCCTCAAGAGCTGCCCACGCAGTGCTGGGCCAAACACAGCTTCCTCCTCCCCACCCCTGCCCCCACCCAGGCTCACCAGCTCCACCTGGGGCCCCAGGCCTTCCAGGATCCGATGGGCAGCCTCGGCCTTCTTCTGCAGCGTGATGAGCCGGGGGAGGAGAAACGAGATGTTATAAACCAAGGCAGTGCCCGCGGGGGAAGCCCCAGCCCTGGGTCCCCTCCAACCCCCCCAGCCTGGACGTGGTGCAGGAGCCCCAGCGCCCCTCACAGCCCTGGCGAGGCCTTCTGTGTCCTCTGCGCCTGCTCCCTGAGCCCAGGGCCCCCACCCCCTCCTGCTCGGTGACGGGGTGCCGCTGCTCGCCAGCTGCCTCTGCCAGGCCTGGAAGCCAGAGTGACTGTACGGGAGCAGCCTCCATGCCCTTTCCAGGATTCCTGCGTTTCACAATCGTGAGCGTCTCCCCGGCGGCCAGCCTCCCCTCCTCCTCCTTCACAACCAGGGCTTCTTAGGAAGGCGGGCATGTGGCACTAGGCTCGCAGCTAATTCACTCGTCTAGACCTCCGGGCCAGCCATGAAGGCGGCACTGTGCCTCTGCCTGGCCCCCTGCCAGGCCGGGGACCACCAAAGTGGGCACAGAGGCGCAGAGAGCGGGGCCCAAGGCACAGGGTGGCTCCAGGAGGGGGAGCTTTGCCGAGACTTGGGGGCAGAGCCTGGCAGCTCTGACTGCGGCAGCCAGCCTGCCCAGTCCTGGGCGGCACAGTAACCACTGCCCCCTCGCCATGTCTAGGCCAGCGTGGGGGATGGGGGCCATGTGGTGGAAGTCAGGCTGCAGTAATCTGTGCCATCCATGGGAGCTGTTCACCAGTGACCCCGACTCAGAGGACAGAGCACGGGGCTGAAGAAGACACCTGGCCTGTGCCATCATCACACAGGAGGCAGGCGGCTGCACCACACCGTGTGCAGGGAGGGAACCAGACCCAGCCATTGTGCAGTGACACTGAGTGACGGCGCCGGCGCCGGGACGCCAGCCATGCCGGGACTCCGTGTTTCCTGGGACCTTGGTGAACCAGATAACGTGCATGGTGACACAACTAGATTTAAATAATGCATTTACCCATGGGGAAACTGAGGCCTGGAAAGGGTCCTGCTAGAGGTGGCTATGCCCACCGTTCCGGGCGAAGCCCCAGGGCTCCCTCACAGCTGCCCGCTCAGTTCTGCCACAACCCCACCTGCAGCCCCTAGGCAGTCTGATTCATACCCACACTCCTGTGCACCATCACCCACGTGGACGTGGAGGAGATGACCACATGCACGCGCGTAACACACGCCACACGGACGTGAGCAGAGGCACAGACACACGCACCGCACAGGAGCTCCAACACAATCACTTACCTGTGTGTGCACAGCCAATCCATGCAGGCAGGCCAAGCGCACATCACACACGCACGCACACACACACATGCATGCACGCGCGCGCGCGCGCGCGCGCGCGCACACACACACACACACACACAGCTCCCCTCTGGGACAGAGGGCGGGCGGCCTCTGCTCTGACCACCTGGAGTGCCCCTTGGCTTGTGGACTTGTCCTGGCTCGTGGGGGAAGCCAGGGACCCTGCAGGGCTCCCCGCTGTGGCTCAGCTCCTGCGCCCAGGCCCCAGGCCCGCTGTCTGGGAAGAACACCAGGGGGAGGCCACAGCCGAGGGCTCCCACACTGGAAGTCTCCGCAGGGAAGCCCGGGTAACACCTGGCCCCAGTCGGGCCAGGCAGAGGCGACCAGGGCTGCGGCAGGGGCGGGGCGGGGGCGGGGGTGGAGGAGGGGATGGGACATCAAGATTCTGTGCTTGGAAAACTCCAAACCAGGACTTTGGCGCCTCAAGGACCCCCCTGCTGGGCGAGGCCAATACTGAGATGCCTTGCATGTCCCCATGGCAGGCTCCTAGGGGAGAGGGCACCGCACTGCCCCGCCCCGGTGCACACCCTGTCACCCACACTGAAGGGCAACTATGCCCACCCCTCCCAGCGGCCCGGCCCTCCTCCCCGACGTCTGCCCTCTCCCGCACAGCGCTGTTGGTCACCCACTCCTACCCACCTGCTCTGCCCACCCTCTGCCATCTGCATGCACCTGCCACCGCCCACACCGCTCCGCAGAGCTGAGACCTGCCACGAATGGGAAATGAGCCCACAGCCGGCGGCGGCGGGCACAGCCGGTGGCTCTGCCCTGCTGGAGGCTGCCTTTTCCCCGCTGGCTCTGCTTTCACAGGCAGACCCCTCCTCCACCTCTCCCGGAACCAGCGGGGAGGAAGAAGGATTAAAAGAAGCCTATCGCCCCCTGAGGGGCGCTAAACCCTGGCTGCTCTGCCAAAGGCTGCACAGGGCCTCCCTTGGCCTCTGCCTCAGCCAGGCAGGGCCCCAGCCCCACCCCTCTGAAGACAAAGGCACTTCGGGGGGGCCTGGCCGCCGCCTGCCTAGCACCTGCTCAGTCAATGCTTCCTGAGCACCTCCCATGGGGGTGCAGTGGGGAATGGGGGAGGGAGACGCCAGCCCCGTGGAGCGGCTGCTCAGAGAGAAGGCCAGCCAGGAAGGAGCAGAACTGGAGGCAGGCAGGTGCTGGGGGCCTTCACGACTGGGGGGGGGCAATGAAAGGGACAGTGGAACAAAGAGACATCTCCACCTGCTCTCCTGCCCAAAACTAGTGCACTAGTGCGGCAGGTGCCCTCCCCAGACTCAGACCACAGAGCAGGTGGTGCCCTGGCTATGAGCCCTGCCCACCGCCGGAGAGGTCCGGCATCACAGGCAGGGCCCCTCCTCTGAGCCTGGGGACTGAGCAGTGAGAGGCCTCTGTGGAATCAAAGGAACTGTGAACCAGACAGGAAGGAACCTGATGGCAGAGTGGTGACACCAACAGAGCAGAGGGACTGGCGGGTGTGGGATCTGGGGCTGGGCCTCCCTTGCCAGCCAGGCACACCTGACAGTGCACACACACGCACGCACACACACACACACACACACACAATGCCCCTGGCATCGAGGAACACAGGAAGGGAGGTAAACGGTCCCAGAGCCAGGAGTAGGAGAGATGGACTCTAAACTCAGGACAGCTCAGGCATGGGTGAGCACTGGGGCTCTCCCTGTTCCCAGGCTCCCTGCATCCTATCGCTGCCTCCAGAGGCAGAGGCATAGCCTCCCCAGCTTGCACCTTGTGGTAGGCTGGACCTCGGGCAAGGCAGCTCCCTGTGTCCCAGACAGCCAGGGAAGGCATCCTGAAAGGCGCTGCAGGGCACAGGGGCACGGGAGAAGCAAAGGTGGGGACAGAGCCGGTGGCACCCCATCCATCACACTGTGTGACGTGACCTCAGTCTCCCTGACGTAGGGCACAGAGGGTCAGCCAGGCCCCCCTCCCCTGGACCCGGGTGCACTGCGCGCTCCTGAGACAAGTGGCTGGGAAGCACGGCGGCCCCCTGGGAGGGCGGCCCACAGCCACCTCAGCCTTGCCCGGAGGCACCAGCTGCAGCTCCGCCCTGCATCCCCGCCCCCCCCTTCCGGTCAAGGGGCCAGCAGAGGCTTCAGGGCTTCAGGGCCCCGAGCTGGGACTGAGGCCAGGCAAGCTGAGGGAAGTGGGGATCGTGCCTGCTGGCCAGGACATGCAGGAGCCGCGGCTGCAGAGAAAGGGCTCAACACAACACCTGGCCGCGGTGTGTCCCTCCGCCTGCCGCCCAGCGAGCTGAGAGGGGGGGAGGGGGAGGGAGGGGGCGGGCCCACATACCCTGTTCTCGTCGTAGATGATCTGTACCAGGCTGCGGTGCTTGGACTCGATGGGCGGGGGGGACACGGGCCCCTCAGGCTCGGGCGGCTTGGCGGCCTCCTCCTCGAGCTGTTGCTGCGGGAGGGAAAGGACCACCGCTCGAGGCTGGCCACCAGTGGCCACACAGGAAGTCAGGCTCCTCACCACTTCCTGTGAGTCAGGCTGGGACTCAGCCCAGCCCCGCCCCCCTGGCTGCAGCCTCCCGCCTTCCCGGGTTCCAATCCTGCCTTGGGCACAGGCAGCTGGGATAAGCACACCCGCTCCCTGGGGGGTGCCAGGACCGCGGGTCCTGTCCACACGCCACACCACGCCACGCCACGCCCCAACTGCCAGCTCAGGTGCTACTTCCCAGGTGCCGGCCAACCACCGCCACCACCATCACCGTCCTCGTCACCGTCCCCACCATCTGCCCTGCTTCCTCACCTGGACCCCCTTTCTCCTACACTCATGCTCTGTCTGCTTTACACCAAGACCAGAGCGCTCAAGACACTGGCCTAGGCCACCCAGGAGGGCACCGGGGCACCTTCTCAGGGGAGATGCGCCCAGCCCGCGCGTGCAGCCAGGAGGGACCCGACAGAAGGATGGCGTTGGCAGAGCCTGGCTTCCCTGGCCCAGCCAGGCAGCAGTGAGACGCGACCCAAAGGGCACTGCAACGATGTCACAGAACGGAAAACAAGCAGGGACAGAAAGGGCAGGGGAGGCAGGCTTCTCCTTCCGAGCAGGACCCTGCCCAGGCGCCAGAGAAAGGCCCAGGCCAAGCCGGGTACAAAGACCAGCTGAGCAGGGGCTCCAGTCACGGTCCCAGAACAGCCACCCCAGCTCAGCACTGCGGCCCTGCGGCCCGGCCCGGCATCCCCACTGCTCTCAACTCCAGGTCTCCTTCCCGGAGAGCCTGGGAGAAGGCTGCCTGGAGAGCGCTGGACGCACGGTGAGCCCAGAGCCATGCACATGTCTACCTCAGCTTTCCTCCAAGGCTTCACCACCACCACAGCTGCACTGTGCACGCTGGGGTCCCGCCCTCCTCCCAGCGCTAAGGTAGAGGGGAGGGCCTCAAATAGGCTGTGTGCGTGCTCCTGTGCACGCATGCCAGGTCTGGGCTTGAACTCTGGGCCTGGACACTGTCCCTGGGCTCTTCAGCTCAAGGCTACAACCCTACCCTCGAGCCAAGCCCCACTTCCCATTTTCTAGAGTTTAAATGGAGATAAGAGTCTCAGGTCCTCTTGTGCCCAGGCTGGCTTTGAACCCTGATCTTCAGATCTCAGCCGCCTGAGTAGCTAGGATTACAGGCGTGAGCCACCATGCCTGCTGTCCCTAGGGGGTGTTTTTTCCCTCCTTTTTTCTTTTAAATAAAGGTGGTACACAGTCCTTGAGTTTTGTTTTTTTTTAAATCAAGGCTGGAGCTCCACCACTTGAGCCACAGCTCCACTTCTGACTTCTTGGTAGTCAGTTTTTCCTGGAACCACAATCCATAGACTTCAGTCTCTGGTGTGGCCAAGAAGCCAGGGCTGTGACCTGATGACTCCTGGACTCCAGATCGTGACCTCCGCCCAGAGCCCACCTCCAGCTCGCACAAGCCCGGCTGTCCCAACCACAGTCACTGTACTTAAATCAAAACACAGCTTGCAGTCACGAGGCACGCCTTACGCCGAAGAACCAAGCAGTCAGAAGCCACCAGGGTGCCTAGCCTGGTCCTGTGAGCCCTGTGCACATTCACATGGTACACACACACACACACACACACACGCACACACACACGGTGCATGCCCACACAGCCACGCACGCACACGCACACATACGCACGCTGGGTCCCGCCCTGGTGGCACCTGCTTCTTCTTCAGCTTGGAGATCTGCTGCTCCACCACGGTGATCTCACAGTCCACACCCGCACATGTGCGCACACACACACACACTGTGCACACACACACACACTGTGCATACACGCGTGTACACACACACCTGCTTCTTCTTCAGCTTGGAGATCTGCTGCTCCACCATGGTGATCTCTCGGTCCACGCGGTCCATGCTCTGGATCAGTTCCTCCTTGGACAGCCGGGGAGGCGCCAGCTCCAGGTCAGGGTCTGCGTGCGGGGGGCTGGGCGGGGACACAGGCTCCAACTTGCCGGTCAGGCCACGGTCCTGGGTTGGAGAGAAGGTCATGGTCAGCCCTGGTGACCCGCACCAAAGGAAGGGCAGGCAAAGTCCTGAGAAGAGGCCAGCACCCCAGTCTGGCCCCGCAGAACCCTCTACACTCCCGGCCCTGCAGGACACACACACGGCCCAACCTCCAGGACCCCAGAGAACCCCCAGCACCCCGCAGGACCCCCTCTGCAAGAAACCTGCAGGGACCCCAGGACTCCTAGGAACAGGGTGCACATCTGGGGGTGCCACCCAGCTCTGTGTTTACTGGCAATTTTCTAGGGGGAGTCTTACAAGCAGAGGCCCCTGGCTGGTTTGGCAGTTTCCTCCACTCATCCAGTAGGCGTCCGGCCATGAGAAAGGGCGTGGAAAGGCAGCCAGTCCTCACCTGCATGGCCCTGGGTTCTAATCCCGGCTCAGTACTGCCTGCCTCGGGTGCCCTGCCCACACAGTAGAGGACAGTGATGGGCCTGGCCTGGGCGCTGTCCCTGAGCTTCTCTTCTCTTGCTCAAGGTGCCACCTCTGGCTTTTTTTCTCTGTGGTGCTGGACCAGGGCTTCAGGCCTGCCAGGCAAGCACTCCACCACTAAGTCACAATCCCGCCCCTTGGCCAGGCTACCATGGCGTGAACGGTGCTGTCCACGGCTCTCCTTTCGCTCCCAGAGCCCTTCCCCAGGTGCGGGCTGGCGGCAGTCCTTGCCACGTGGCCACAGGCCATGTTAGGGTCTGGTCCTGACAGCCTAAAACCACGGGGCCACAGACTGCTCAGCTCCGTTGTCTGAGCCTACCACCAAACCGTCACCAAATCACATCCCCACTGGACACTCTGGCTTTAACAGCTCAAGGCAACCTGCGTATTGTGCACAATCACAGACTGGGGAGACGGGAAGCCCTCTGGGGTCCCCTGGCTCTGGGCAGGGACTGACTGACCCACCCAGGCTTGGGACACGAGGCTGAGACTGCAGAGGGGGAAGGAACCTGGCTTGGTTTCACCCACACTCAGTGGCGACAAGGTCTTGGTGCCGGCACACCATAGACCTGGGTCTGTGCTGGAGCCGGTTTTACACCCGTGCCGGGCTGGCGGGCTGGCCGGCCGCTCTGCCGGTGGAGGGCATCTAGAGAGGCTCCCCCTGGCAGTTCCCAGGCCATCAGGAAAGTCCACCCATTCCCAAGCAGCCAGAAGCCCAAGGCGGGACAGCGCGCCAAGGAATGTGTGCATAGGAAAAATGGACGTGGCAGGGCAGGGCCTTTGCCTCAGGTGTCAGACTCTGCTTCCAGCCGAACTCCATCTGTGCACGGCGGCCCCCAAGCCTGGCCTTGCTGCCACAACCACAGGTCCCAACCTCCAACAGCTCGAGGCAATCACACAGGCAACCCCAGCGGGGCCCCACCACCCGCTGCTCCACGAGGACCTGGCCAGGAGGGGCCAGGCAGGCTGCAGACGCACACCCTGGAAGATGAGGCGGACAGCGGCAAAGCCAGACAGAAACAGCAAGAGACACGCTGAACACAAGAGGACTGCGGTCAGGCACCTGCACTCAGGCAGGGAAACCGAGGCAGGAGGCATGAGTAGGGGTGGGGCCCAGGAGGAGGAAGGCTCCGGGACTGGGTTAGGTGCCCTGGCTTTGCAAGGAGGCCCCAAGGCAGATGCCAGGGGTCTGACGGAGGGCTGTCCCTGGGTGCATATGGAGAGACAAGTAGAGAGGTGCTGACAGGCTGGAGCAGGGTATGAGGGAGGAGGACGGAGAGGCAAGGAGAGCCAGAGTCCCTGTCGGACCCAGGCCTGCTCAAGTCTGGGTGCTAAGGCCCCAGCACAGGAGCCAACTCTGTATCTGTCAGATCCCAGCCCTCGGCAAGCCCTCATCTCTTCCCTCCTTACCTCTTACTCTAGCCAACCACAACGGCCTCAAGCCTGGGCCTGCCTCAGGACCTTTGCACACCCTCCTGTGGTCTGGAATACTTTTGTGGGGGGTCGTTGGTGGTGGGGCTTGAACTCTAGGCCTGGGCGCTGTCCCTGAGCTCTTTAGCTCAAGGCTACTGCACTAGTGCTCTACAACTTGAGCCACAGCACCACTTCCAGTTTTCTGGTGGTTAACTGGAGAGAAGAGTCTCACAGATCTCAGATCTCCTCAGATCTCAGCCTCCTGAGTAGCTGGGATGACAGGCAGAGCCACCGCGCCTGGCTCAGAAACACTTCCTTGTTCTTCCCCGCTCCTCTGCCAGACCCCCCCCCCCCGTGCCTCCCCCTGCCCAGCCCACCACGGGCCTTTCCCCAACCCCCGCCTGGTCGGTCAAGGGCAGCCTCACCTTGGCGAGGTCCTCGGAGCCTCCGGGCTGGCTGTCAGGCAGCAGGGGCGCCGGCCGCAGCAGGGCATCAGGCAGCAGCTCCAGGCGCGGCCGCTTGCTCTCCATGAACTCGGTCTCCGGCTTGCCCAGCTCGGGCAGGTACGCGTGGGACTCGGCCCGCAGGTGCAGCTCCTGCGACCTGCGGGGGCACAGACGCCCATGGCGCCGTCGCTGCGCTGGGAGGGACCTCCGGGGCCCCCGCCACCCCCCCACTGAGCCAGCCCCAGGGCAGACATCCCTAGCCGAGCACAGAACTGCCAGCAAACCTAGCTCGGCTGGGTCCATCAGGGCCCAGCCTCGCCCCCGCGGGCCTCTAACTCACCTCCTCCCCGCTTGCCCAAGAGCGCACCCAGCACACCCAGGCCAGCCTGCACCGGTCACAAGGTGTCTGGGACGTTCTAGATGGTCTCACCACCCTCCCCTGCCTTCACCCTCACCCTGGGTGATGGCCCCGATGGCCCCGCTCTCCCACAGCGAGGCACAGGCCTCTGTGTGTCCCCCACACACACGTCCCAGGGCCACGCCCTCTTCCTGCCACCCGCCAGGGCGTGTGTCCTGCTGGACTCCCAGGCCTCGGCATCCCCTCCCGAGGCAGCTCCCCAGCCCGCCAGGAGGCCTGGGCCTCTGCTCACCGCTCACTCCCCGGCTGGAACTCGGACAGCAGGGAGGGCCGCCTCCTCTGAGGCTGGACGATGGAGCCCGGCGACAGGTGCGAGGTGTAGTCGCGGGGGTGGTGCGGGTACTCGAGGAGCCCCACGTCCTGGGGGAAGGGGAGGAATGGGCAAAGGCAGGTGCCACGGCAGCCTGCTTGCTGCCGAAAAGACCCGGAGGCGCGCCCTGCCCTCCCGGCCACAGCACCCCAACCCCACCAGCCCCCGAGCCCAGCCCAGCCTGAGCGCTGACGCAGGCAGAGCTACCCAGCGCCACCCAGGCCTCGGAGCGGCTCCCACATGGCCTCCAGCTACCCTGGAGACTGAGGGGGACGTCCGGTGGGGGCCCCGGGCAGGTGACAGCCAGCACCACCGGCCCCCACCCCGTCCCTCCTGGCCCACAGCCCGCTGCCCGCTGCCAGGCGGGCACTGCAGACAGCTCGCAGGGGAGCGTGAGGTGGCCTGCGTAAGGACAGAGCGCATGCAGCGTCAGCGCGGCCACGCCGTCACCCAGGCGGGAGGCGGCAGTGCCAGGCTGCAGGCCTAGAAACTCCATGTGCAGACGGTGGGGGGAGAGGGGGCGGGGATCCTGGCCAAGCCAGGCGCAGAGCTCGTTAGCAGTGGGGGCTGGGGCCGGGTGGCCTGAGAGCCAGGCACTCCTCCCCCCCCACAGCAAGCACCACACGGGGGCCCTGCAGGGGCCACAGGCATTCTGAGCCCCAGAGAATGGGCCTAGTTCAGAGAGGAGGCCCACCCAGCCAAAAAGAGTGGGGCACCCGAGGCAGCACTCTTCACCCAGGAGAGCCCCAGGGAGCACACAAGCTGTACATGGTGTTGCGGGGAGGGATTCCTCTGTGGATTCAGAATCGCCCTCTTCTGGAATGACGGGGTCATCCTCCACAGGTCCACCCCAGGGCCTTTGCACAGGCAGTCCCTCCTCCTGTCAGGCTCCTTTCTTCCCCCAGGTCACAGCTCCAACCATAGGCTTTCCCAGACGCTCTTGACCCCCACTTTGATCGGATGTCCCCCAGCCCTGCTCCTCCCTCTACTCCCCCTCCCACTGCATCCTGCGAGGCCAGAGGCACCTGTCCACCACAGGTGCCCACGCTCCCAGGCCCGGAAACCCACACTCAACATGGGAGCAGGCTGAAAAAATAAAGGACGATGGCCGCCAGAGAAGACGGCTGCCAAGGATGGACGGGAGCGGGTGGGGGTAAACGGGCGAGTGAGGGACGGGGAAACGGAGGTCAGTGGGAGAAGAACCGGTGAGCAAACGCACGTGGGGACAACGGGCGGTCAGCGAGTCGGTGGGGGGCAGACACAGGGCTGGGCGCGGGCAGTGCCGGGGGCGTCCCTGCCACCACACCACGCAGGCCAGGGACCCCAGACGCGTCTGTGACAAGGTGGAAATCTGCTGTCTGCAGAGCCCGCCGGCTCCATCTAGGGCAGGCGTCAGAGCCCAGCCGGAGCCAGCCGGCCACGCCGCCAGGCATCACGACACTCGGCCACAGCCACACGCAGACACGCACAGCATGGACAGAAGCTGTTTGTTACCCCTGCGCCCGCCAGGGGACAAGGCACACCGGGCCTCGGGGGGGAAGATGGACGTCACACTGTGTGGCAGCTGTCACCACTCTCATCCATTCTCTCCTCCGTCTGCGCATCCTTCGTGGACTGCTGGGTCACACCCACGCGGGCACACGCTCACCACACACACAACCCCGCACACCACGCCTCTGACCCTCGCTCAGCGACGGGGAAGCGAGTGCGGGCCAGGGCCGTCGAGCCGCAGGCATGCCAAGGCAGAGGCTGGCACGGGGCACCTGCCCGCAGCGCCCCCACCGCGGGCTGTGGGCCCAGCCGGGAGGGAGGAGGAGGAGGGAGCGGGTCTTCTGCAGAGCAAGCCCGGTGCAGGGCCCTGGCTGAACCCGCGCCCCCCCCCGGATGGGGCCCCGTGTTGGGGGGGGGACTGGAGCTGTGAGATGGACAGAACTGGGGGAAAGACGGGGGCCAGACCAGACAGAGCGACCCACAGGGCACTGGCACTGGGGAGGGCAGAGCTGAGGTCAGAGCAGGAGCATGCCCACAGGCCACCTGGGCCCCAGGGCGGGCGAGGCCGGGTTCCCCACCCCCGTGGCAGTCCTCAGGCATCTGTCTCTCTGTGCCTCGCTTCCTGCCTTTGCTTGGCAGAGGAGGCCAGGCAGAGGGCAGCCGCTCCCAGGCAGCCTCTGGTCTCCAGGGCGCTGCAGCCTGGCCCACCCGGGGTCAGCATGTCCTAGAAGGGACATGTGGCCGCCCACCACTCCCCACCCAGGACAGAAACGCCCCAATCTGTGGCCACCTGGGTTGAACCCTGCTCACCCCGAGGGGGCCATGACCACTTCATCCTGTCCGCCACATCCTGCATCACTGCTGCCCCCAGGAGTTGAGGCTCCGGGGTCAGAGGCCACAGCTGGGGCAAAGGGCAGGAATGTAGGTGAAAGGGCAGGGGCCACCGAAGCCTCAAGAATCCCTGAAGCTGGCCTACAGGGAAGGGGCGGGTGAGGGGCAGACAGGATGAGAACCAAGAGGAAAGCCAAAGGCAGCGAGAGAATGGCTCCCCAAACGGGCAGGGCCCCCGCAGGCGGTCATCCAACAATGCGACAGGCAGTAGACATGGCCCGGCTCCGAGTCCCGGGCTTGCTCAGAACCCAGAGGCAGCCAGCTGCCAGCTGCTGGGGCCTGGTCCTGGGCCCCGTGCAAGAGGGCCCGTCACCGCTCGAGCTGGCTCAAGTCTTGGGAGATGAGCAGGGAGATCCTGAGTGCTGGGGCAGAAGGCCGTGACACTGTGACACCAGGCCCACCCAGGACAGAAGAGGGGTGGCCGGTGCGGAGGGGCGTGAACGCGGAGACGCCGGCACACAGGATGCGCACTCTGCAAGCCGATCCAGACGCGGCGGAGAGCGCCACGACCCGGCCACCTCCACCCCCGGTGGCCCGGGCCTCCCCACCCAACGGCTGGCTCCCCAGGCCCTGCCAGGGCCAGGAAGGGCCCCGGGGAGCAGCGGCCTCTGCCCAGGGCTCAGAGCCACAGAAGCCATGCAGCCTGGCTACAAGGACACTCAGGACAGGGCAGAAGAGCCCCCCGAGCCCACCGCGCGTCTTACCGTGTGGGGCCGGGCAATCTGCACCGGGTAGAGGCCGTGAGGCGGAT
Source organism: Megascapheus bottae (assembly GCF_031878675.1). Classification (NCBI taxonomy): domain Eukaryota; kingdom Metazoa; phylum Chordata; class Mammalia; order Rodentia; family Geomyidae; genus Megascapheus; species Megascapheus bottae. Next base: position 2,290,753 of record NC_143536.1, on the reverse strand, counting down.
AGCGGGTCTCGGTGGCCCTCCACGTCTGGGCCGCTGGCTGTGTGGATCCTGACATGGTGGGCAGGGGGTGGGGGCCAGAAGAGGCTCGGGGGCTCGGTCAACTGGTAATCCCCACGGAGGGCGAGAGGCCCGCCTTTGTCACTGGTGCCTGAGGGAAACAACAGACGGAGCCTGAGGTCAGCTGAGGCCAACGGCCCACACCAGACCAGGCAGGGGCCCCTCGGCGGGCCCCTCTGCCTGCGCCTCCCCACCCCACCTCCCCTCCCGCCCCCGGCAAACGGGCCCGCCAGGATGAGCATCCCGAGCACAGCCGCAGCCCCAGCCCACAGCTGCTTCCCACCCGGGCCACAAGCACCGAGCCAGAGCCTCTGGGCCTCTCCATGGCGCCAGGGCCAAGCTTTCCAAAAGCCCTGGGCGGCACCACCTGCAGCTGCCGGGTCAGTGCCAGCTGTGTGGGGGGCACAGACAATGGAGGCCAGGGTCTGGACCCCGGGGGACAGGCAGGGCAGACACCAGCAGGGGTCAAGGACACCAGAGCTGAGGAAGGAGGAGGAGGCGGAGCCAGAGGAGGAGGAGTGGGCGGGGCCTCGTTTTGGGGGGCTCACGAACATGGCGCCTCAGAGGGGAAAAGAAGGTCCCACCAGCACGAGGAGAACCCGCCCAGCTCACAGAGACGCCCATCAGGCACGGGGACGCCCCGCCCTGGCACGCCCAAGCCAGCCAGCCCCAGCACGTCCCACATCCCCTGCAATTCCTGCCTGCAGCTGGGGCTGTCCCCAAGCGGGTGTCCCCCGTGCTGGCCTGGGAGGGTGACCACAGGGGCCGGGCCGCGTCCGCGTCCTGCTCACGACTGCCGAGGGCTCGCGTGGCGGGGTGATGGGCTGAGGTGGCAGTGACCCAGCAGCAGCAGCGAGGCTCGGGGGGGGGGGGGGGAGTGGTCTGCCAAGGCCCCCGCCGCGAGCACTCGGGCAGGGAGGGAAGGGAGCCCCGGGAGGTCTGCCCAGGACGGGGTGGGCAGGCCCCCCCCGCAGGCTGCCAGGCTCCAGGCCCACCGCAGGGAACCAAGCCCGCGTGCGGAGGAGCCGAGCCCAGGCTCCCTGTGCCCCCCGTGCAGGCCGCTGCCCTCCTCGGAGCCGCTGCAGAGCGGAGTGACCGCAGGGCCAGGTCAGCAGCCCTGAGAACCACGTCCAGGGAGCCGCCACCCCCACCCCCACCATCGCCATCACCAGCTCCATCACCATCACCAGCTCCACCACCAACTCCACCACCTCCCACCCCACCCCCACCAACGCCATCACCAGCTCCACCACCTCCCACCCCACCCTCACCATCGCCCCCACTCCACCACCAACTCCAGCGCCATCACTACCTCCACCTGCATCACTCATCACCAGGCTACTTGAGAGTCCCCCAAAGTGAGCCACGCCCCCTTCTGTGGGCAAAGGGAGAGGGCAAGCCTGACCCACTGGAAACACCCTCACTGCCTCCGCGCGCTCCCGCTCTCCACCCCACACACGCAAGCAGGCGCTTCTACCCCCGCCCCCGGCTGGAGTGTCCGGAGAGACGCTGGGGCCGCTGCCCGCTTCCACGTCTGCCCTGGACGGAAGAGCCCAAGCCTTCCTGACAGAGGCGGCGCACGTGGTCTGCCTGCCAGCGCCGCCACCACCGCCAGAGGAGCACAGCCACAGAAAGGCCCGCCCAGGTCACAGGGCACAGGTGAGGCGGGGGTGGAGGAAGGAGAGCGTGACACAAGTATTGGGGGAGACCTGGGGAGGAGGAGATGAGGAAGTGGCAGATGCAGCCAGCAGGGAAGAAGAGGAGTCTGGACCTCAGCGGTGGAGGGCAGGGCAGGGGCGGGTGTGAGGCCAGGGAGAGGAGGGGAGGAGGGGGAGAGGAGGGGAGGAGGGGGAAAGGGGAGAGGAGAGGAGAGGAGGAGGAGGAGAGGAAAGGAGAGGAGAGGAGGAGAGAGGAGGAGGAGCGGGAGAGGAGAGGGGGAGAGGAGAGGGGGAGGGGGAGAGGAGAGAAGAGGAGGAGGGGGAGAGGAGAGGAAAGAAGGAGAGAGGAGGAGGAGGGGGAGAGGAGAGGAGGAGGAGAAGAGGAGAGGAGAGGAGAGGAGAGGAGAGGAGGAGAGAGGAGGAGAGAGGAGGAGGAGCGGGAGAGGAGAGGGGGAGAGGAGAGGGGGAGGGGGAGAGGAGAGGGGGAGGGGGAGAAGAGAGAAGAGGAGGAGGGGGAGAGGAGAGGAAAGAAGGAGAGAGGAGGAGGAGGGGGAGAAGAGAGGAGGAGGAGGAGGAGGGGGAGAGGAGGGGAGGAGGGGGAAAGGAGAGGAGGAGGATGAGAGGAAAGTCTCCCCCACCCCAGGCCTGGGGAGCATCCAGCCCCAGTGCGGTAAACAGCAGGCGCTCAATAAGCTTCCAAGGACAAAAGGCCAGGCGGAGCCAGGCTGGGAGCCAGGCTGGGGGTTCGTCACATCACCCCAGGGCCAGACTTGAGGCCCCGGCCCGCCCCGAGGGAGCCCCTGGGCTCGTGGCTGACCTGCTCCTCTACCCTGGGTCCTCCCAGGACTGCAGCCGCCTCCCGTCGTGGGGGTCTGTGAACCCATGACTAGGTGGGCTCAGAGCCCCTGCCCACACCCTCAGGGTGCTGCCCCTGGTCGCCCCCACCTCCAGCCGCGGCTTTGACTGAGCCTGGCCGATGCAGATGCAGGGGCATCTGGCGATAGGCAGTCATGGGGGTTTAAAGGCCCTATGGCTGGCGGCCAGGAGCTGAAGGTGACCAAACGTCTCTGCGGTCCACAGCAGCAGTGGCTGGGTGAACGTGGACAGAGCAAGATGGCCCGGCCAGGACTCAGGGAGGGAAGAGGGCCTGGCTAGAAGCAGGACGGGCGAGAGTGGAGGCGGGCAGGCATGGAGGCCCTGGCCCCAGGGGAAGGGACCGGGGCCACAAAGTGCAGGGACTCCAGGCAGAGGCAGAGCCCAGCGTGGAGACCGCAAACTTCTCTGGAAAGTCTTGCTTTCACAACCAGCCCCATGAATCACGCTGGCACCGGGTACACGCCAGCCTGGGGTGTGCCAGGAGTCGGTAGCTGAGGCCACAGGGGGCGGCCAGCAAGGACGGGGCTGTGGCGGAGGGGGAGGCGAGTGGGACCCACTTAGCAGGCGGCCTTTGGCAGCACACGTATCCCCTGGGGACCACTGGTAAACCTCCCTCCACTTACTGGGGTTCAGGAGCCACCCCTCCCTCCCCATAGCTCTGGCCCAGCGGTGCCTGGGGCCTCCTGGGTCACCATCAGTGCTGCGGAGGGAGGGGAGGGAGCCTGCCCTGAGGTAGCAGCCCCACAAAGCCCGATTTGAGAGCTGGGGGGGGTCCTCCTGGGGACAGGTCCACAGAGTGGGCTCTTTACCTCCAGGCTTGGGGTACTGGCTCTGCAGACACCCCGTGCAACCCTGCTGGGCACAGGCTCCAGCCTTGGCCTGAGGACCAACCTCTAAGGTACACAGGCCCACCCGGGGTCCAGGGGCAGGGAGGCCGAGGGCCAGGTCTGTCAGGGCAGCAGCTGGCAGGGTGAGCAGGGCTTCAGTCCGTTCTTCCTAGGAGCCAACTGGAACCCAATCTGGAGTCCTGATGGCAGTGCAGCCCCAGAGGAGCCACGTGGCCTCTGCAGGACAGCCATCCTCTGTGGGCCTCAGACTCCCACCTGCCACAGACAGTGGGCGCCCTGCACCTGGGCTCTGGGTGAGTGGGGGGAACTCGGACTGGGAGCCAGGCCCTCAGCACAGTGGAACTGCTGAGCCCAGGAAGTGCACAGCAAAGGGACTGGGACTCGAGCTCGGCCGGGGTGCCATCCTGTCTCCCTGGCCCTGCATCTAGCGGGGCCACCTCTCTAGTCACACTGCTAACAGGTCCCTGGGCCCCGGTGTCACATCAGGGGGGCCCTAGGAGCTGCCATTTCCAGAGCTCTCCCTCAGGGCTCTCCTGGCTCTGATCCAAGCTGTGCAGGAGAGAGAGGGTCCTGAGCCTCAGCTCCAACACCTTGCCTGGGACACCGTGGCCACGGGGCAGCGGCCTCCTTACGCTCCAGGAAGCCAGCTCCCACGCCCACGCCCTTGGCAGAGGCTGGTGTTGGTGACTCACCACACACAGGCCACAAGACTGCAAGTGGCTCTTGGAGGGTCCCACGGGGCCAGACAGCCTGGGGCTCTGGCACAGAGAGGACCTGACCCCGCCTCTGGGAGCCTGCCTGGAGGTGCTGCAGGGCCCTGGCTGGGCAGCCACAGCCTCAGCCTCGGCCTGGCCAGACCCACGCAGCAGCCCACCAGGCTTGACGGGGAGAAAGGGCCTGCTATGATGTCACGGGCTGGGAACTGTGCCCGTGGCTGAGAGGCCTGTGGGCCCAGGGACAAAGGGCGCATTGTCACGTAAATGCCCTCCCAGAGGAAAGGGGTGGATCTGGCTTCTAAGCTGCAGGAAAAATCCATCCCCATCTTCCAAAAGGCTGGGCATCCATGGGGGGGAGGGAGGTCCTGAGGGCCTCAGACCCAGGCCACCTGGGGCGCTGCCCAGAGCTGAGCCCCACCCCCACCCTAAGGATGGACCACCTGGGGGCGGCACAGCTGTCCCTCCCGGCACCAGGTGTCACCTGTGCAGTGCCATCCATTTACTGATACTGTCTGGGAAGGACAGCCTGCTGTCTGCACCCCTACCCCACCCTATGCTACCCTATGCTACCCTACCCTACCGGCCCCCACCCCACCGCCAGGCCCTGGGGGCAGGGGGTTCACACCTGCAGATGAAGCCCCCCAGGGCAGAGTCTCTGCAGCCTCCCAGCCTCCAGGGTGAGGGCCAACAGCTGACTATCCTGCAGGCAGCACTCCCAGAGGCAACCCACCTCTCCCTGTGTCCCCAGAGGTGACACCCCCCCCCCAAGAGAAAGAAGCAGGCCGCAGTCGGGGCTCACCAAGTCAGATTCACTGAGAAGCAGCACGGCTGGACGTTCATACCCAAGGTTCACACCTGGAAACCCAGTCATTATTGGGGTTCAGGCCCCCAGGGAGGACGTCGGAGAAGGAGTTCTACAGGAGGACAGTGTGAAAAGGTCCAGGGGCAGGACCACGGCTGGGATCCCAAGAGGCCCAGGAGGCCGGATAGTTCAACTTCCCTGTGCTGGCTCCACACTCCGCCAGAGTGGTCAGGACACAAGATCACGCTGTAACCTGTGCCCCCTGACATCCGGGTCCTCCCGACACCGGTGTCCCCACATCAGTCTCCAGACACAAGCCACCATTGGCCCAGATGAGTGGGAGCTCTGCACAGCAAGTCAGCATAGACGCAGGCCTGCAGGAGCTCACGGGGCCCCGCCTGGGGTCAAGCTGGCTTCCTGGGGGCCTCTGGAGGGTCCTGGGCGGAGAACGACGGGTGACCTGGCTCACGGCAGACCACCACACCTCGACGGCCTGCTGCGCTGCACTGATGGCGGCAGGAGGCGTCTGACAAAGCCAGGGCAGCAGAACCGCGGGAAAGGAGAAACTGAGGCCCTGAGAGGGAGAGGGGACAGACCGTGCTCAGGAGAGGGGCCTGGCCATGGCAAGAGTAACCATGGGGCACTAAGACCCTGGAAAGATACAAGCATCCTGGGGTCTGGAGACCGCAGAGGAGCACCAAGAGTGGGGCGCCCGGGGGAGGGGCTCTGAACCAGAACCTCACCCAGCCCAGGCACAAACAGAACAGGAGGAAGGGCCCCGCACTCCCAGGCCATCACTCTGGAGAGCGAGTCCAACACCAAGCCTCGCAGGTCAGCCGGTACCCTCGTGGGAAAAGTAAGGATCACACAGCACCTCCCACTCCACAGCTGACACCGGTGTGGACAAAGATGGGGCCAGGCGAATCGCAGAGGATGGAGCAGGATCCAGAGAGACCCCACCACCAGACACGGAGAGGGAATCTACCGAGATCCCGCCACCAGAGCGGGGATCCACGGAGATCCCACCACCAAACACGGAGAGGGGATATACCGAGATCCCACCACCAGAGCGGGGATCCACGGAGATCCCGCCACCAAACACGGAGAGGGAATCTACCGAGATCCCGCCACCAAACACGGAGAGGGGATAGACCGAGATACCACCACCAGAGCGGGGATCCACGGAGATCCCACCACCAAACACGGAGAGGGGATAGACCGAGATCCCACCACCAGAGCGGGGATCCACGGAGATCCCGCCACCAAACACGGAGAGGGAATCTACTGAGATCCCACCACCAGAGTGGGGATCCATGGAGATCCCTCCACCAAACACAGAGCGGGGATATATCAAGATCCCACCACCAGAGCGGGGATCCACGGAGAACCCGCCACCAGACATGGAGAGGGGATGTACCGAGATCCCACCACCAAACACAGAGAGGGGATATACCGAGATTCCACCACCAGAGCGGGGATCCACAGAGACCCCGCCACCAGACACGGACAGGGGATATACCGAGATCCCCCTCACGATCATGGAACAGGAGACGTTGGGCTACCCTCCATGGCACTTCCAAACACACAAGCCACACTGCATAGCTCGTGAGGAAGCTGCCCCTGGGGTGCAGGCCCCTCCCTAGAGCAGCACCAAGCTGGACAGAGTGGGCAGCCTCACATGGACGTGTGTTCACGGTGTGCAAAATGGAGCCAGGCGCCAGGACAAGTCCTGGTCCCAACATTTGCCCCGCGTGGGGTGGGGCAGGCGCCCCGACACCCAGCCCAGGGCTGCTACACCCAATCAAGTGAGAGAGACTAAGAGGACAGCTCACATCCCCCAGAGGACCCAGAGAGGCCTGGGGACGGCCCCTGCCAATTCCCACTGGTCAGCCTGGCACCGTGTCACTTACAGACACAGGGTCACAGCCACCCCTGGTAGGGGCCACTCCAGGCCACAGTGGGGACCGCTGGGCACCAGGCTCAGGCCTTGGCACAGAGCGGCTGTGGCGCTGGCTCCCAGGGGGAGGGGAGGTTAGGGCAGAGCAAAGGTGCTTCCGAAGTGTAGGGAGCCCTGTCCTGTCACCCAGGTCCACGTCCCCAGCACGAGAGCACCCTGTAAGAGTCAGGGGCTGGAGACCAAGGTGGAGCACACCGACCCCCCAGTGAGGCTCACAGGGCAGCCTTGCCCCGCGGTGGTGCCTGGCTCCAGGCCGGCCAGGACCTGCCTGAGGCCACATTCCCGGCTTGTATGTGAATCCAGAACCTTCACTGGAACACCACGATCTCTGGTGCCCCATCATTAGCCACAGGGCCACTGCCGGCCACGGCAGACCACGGCACACCCGACAGGTCCCCTCGGCTACTTAAGGGTGTGGACTGGCGTGGTGCCCACCATCACAGGGAAAAAGCAGGCCAGGGTCACAAGGCTGGGTGGGGTGAAACCCAGCCATCTACCTGAGAGCCGACCCCCAAACTGCCACTGCTTCTCCCTGGGACTCCAGCCCCCACTTCATAGACAGGGAATCGGGGCAACACAGCTGAGTCTGCACACCCAAGAAGAGGCAGCACAAGGGTCTGAGTGGGGTCTAAGGCGCTCGGCAGCCCGGCTCAGAGGTCCCCACAGACTCGGGAGAAACCCCAAGTTCCTCCCTTGGCCCGGCTCACAGCGGAGGCCCCTGTGTGCTCAGAAGTCCTTCCAGCTTTCCAGCACTGATCCCGCCCACCGCTGCCAAGGCCCTGGGCAAGCCTGGGCCGGTGGCCCTGATTTCAAACCAGACAAGGCACCAAGCCAAGCGCCACCTCGGTGGGGAGCCCGGCCCGGCGCTGCCTGCACCTGGCCTCCCAGTCTCCAGGGTCCATGGCCTCCAAGACCACCAAGACCCTCAACTGGACAGCCCCAGTGTCCTTGGGGGTGCGTGAGGCTCGGGGAGGCCCCGGAAGGGCGTCTAGGCACCCCAGCCCTGTTCCTGTACTTCAGCAACTTCAGATAAGATGACGCCTAGGTGGGGCCTGCCACATGTCCACCCCATGTCCACCCAGCTGCTGACCACAGCCCACAGGCTCTCTCCTCAGCCAGCGTCCCCACTGCCCGGTGGCTCCCGGCAGAGCCCCTCCGTGTCCCGCACCCCCTCCCTGGCCCGGGGACCGGCGCAGTGCCTCCTGCCCATGCCGGGCTGCCAAGTTCTCTTACCGGGCACATGAGCGGTAGCTTTGACTCCAACTTGCAGGAACTACCCTGTGGGAGGTGTGGGGGGGGGCATGCCAGCCCGGGTCAGCACAGCCCACCGCCAGGGTCCCCTGGACACGCTGCCACGGGCGGCAGGCCCATACTCCCAGGGGCGCAGAGCGGCTCCCCTTCCCACGAGACCTGAGCCCCCGCCCTGGCACTGCGGAGGGGCTAGGGATCAGGCAGGCCCCTCCAGGCTTCCGGCCTAAAGCCCCCCCGAGACGGGAGCAGGCCAAGGCCCACTGGGGACCCCCTGCTGGCCAGACAACACACCGCGGGCTGCCACCGAGACGCTGGGCCCGCCTGGCCCTGCCGGTGCCGCCCGGGCCTATAAACACGGAGAATTACATAAGTCCACTCCTCCAGCTCCCAGCCAAGAGTACGGAGGGGGCCGCCCCTCTCCCGGCTTGGCAGTAAGTAATAATCCCCATCACCATGGCAACGTGGGCGGCCTGCCAGCCTCCAGCCCGGGCCTTTTTATAGCTCGAGAGAAAGGAGAAAGGAGAAAACCTCTCCTTGCTGTTGGCAGGCAGCGCAGGGCCGGCCCAGTCCTCCCTTAACGGTTTCCGACAGCTCCAGGCCTGCAGGCCAGATGGCTGGGGACAGCGGTGCTGTCCTTCCGATCTCGGGAACAGGACACAGGCTCACCTCTCCACACCGGGTCAGCCCAGGGAGGGCTGGAGGAAGATGGGGCCAACCATACCCCGGCAGGGAAGCAGGCGCCCGGAGCCCAGCCTGGGCTCCCGGGGTCCACAGAGCCGCATCCTGCAGGCTCTGGGAAGCCAGTCAGGTTCCTAGCAGGCCAAGGAGTTTCCAGAATGGTCTCCAGCTTGCTCCCCCACCCAGGAGCCGGGCCCAGGGATGCGGGCAGTATGCCACCCCAGGGGATTCCTGGCTGGGGAGGGGGGTGCAGGGCCATGACCGTGGGGAGGCGGAGGAGCTGAACCTCAACAGACCCTCACCACCACCAACAGCAGCGTCTTCCACGAGGACCAGGCAGGCAGAGAGAGGCCTGGGCAAGCAGGCCCCGGCGACTCACTGCTCGGGAGGCTGAGACCTGAGGACTGTGGTTCGAGGCCAGCCTGGATAGGAAAGTCCATTAACCACAGAAAGCCAGAAATGGAGCTGCGACTCAAGTCATGATGCCTCAGCCTTGAGTGAAAACACAGCTCAGAGACAGCACCCAGGCCCAAAGTTCAAGCCCCAGCACTGGAACTAAAAAAAAGACCTGGGCAACTAAAAGCCACATTTTTTGGCTCAGTGACCCGTGCCACTGCCTCTGGAACCTAGCTGTCAACACAGTCACCAAGTGGCACTGAGATGGGCTGTGTCTGCCCTGCTCGGGGCTGCCAAGCACCGGTCACACCGTGGACAGCCAGGAGTCAACCCAATGGGGGGCCAGAAGCCCGGCAGCGCTGCAAACAGGCCTCCTGCCGGCCACCCTGCGGCCAGCACATGGCAGAGGCCACTTCTAAGGACCTGCCGGCCAAGTGACACTTGTCATGGCCGCAGCGTCATGGTGACATTTTGGAGCACAGTTTGATAGGAGAGAGACACCGAGGGCTAGGCCCCAGCTTCTAGAAGAGAAAGCCACGGACCTGCCCCCCTCCCCAGCCGGCCAGCACAGCCCCTCGGGAAGGCTGGTGCAGAAGCTGCTGGCTGTGTGTCCACACAGCTGGGGAAAAGGAAGCCCACAGGGGCTGCCACGTGCGCGAACCTCAGGACACAGGCTCAGGAGCCGGACGCAAAACTCAGCACACCAGGCACACCCGAAACCCAGCCAGACCTGGAGAGGCGCGGCAGGAGGCACCTTCCAGGCCAGCCTGGGCTCTGGGGTGAGACACTGCCTCAGGATCCCCACCCCATCCCGGGGAGACAAAGCTGGCGGGCAGGGAGGGGCTGGGGAGCCCGCGGACACAGGACCTTTCGGGGTGACGGGAAGTGTGCTGGCAGTGTCTGGGTTTGTGGGGCCTCCCCGAACGCGGCACAGGCTGGTGGAAATGCACCTGATCTGGAGCGGCCTGCTGGGAAGCGAGCATGCACTGAGCTCCTACAGTATGCACTGGGCCAGCCTGCAGCGTGACCACACCCGGCTGGCGGCCAGCTCCCCCGGCTCCCCAGAGGAGGTGCTCCCTGTGCCTCGGCCCCGTGGCCCCTTCCCCGCTTCTCCGAGGACCTCCCAGGGGTCGGGCCTCATCTCCTCTCTGAGGAGACCTGGGTCACATTCAGTCAAGGCTGGGGCTGCAACCCCCACGTCCACAGTGCAAAACCCTTCCCCTCTCCACCGCCTCCCCACAGCCGGGCCAGCAGTCCCCGACGGGCTCCGGGTGGCCCTGGAGCAGGACACAGGCCAGGCACTGACCTGGCTGCCCCCGCCAACACCCGCTGACCCGCACGTGGCCCAGCTGCTTCCCCTGGGGCACCACCACCGAGACCGCCTGGAGTCTCTCCAGGGCTCCCGGTGCTGCAGGTGTGCCCGGAAGCTGGCACGGCCAGCGCCCACGATGCCAGGGGCTGTGGGCATGATGAGCCTGTGAGGGGCAGTGGCAGGGGACCGGCAGCAAGGAGGCTCCCAGGACACCCGTGTGTCCGAGGAGAAACTGAGGCATGGAGTGGTGGAGTGCCCCGCCCAAGCGCCACATGCAAGGTTTGAACCCAAGTGCAATGCCCACCAGCTCCCCAAGCGGAGCAGTGACAAGGACAGCAGCGTGCCCTGACCTTCAGGAACGGGCTGGGGTCCTGGGCCACAGCCCTGAGCCACCTGCACACGACTGAGGCTTTTATGCTTTGCTTTCTGCCAGTCTAGAGGTTAGAACTCAGGGCCTGGGCGCTGCCCCTGAGCTTCTGTGCTCAAGGCTGGCACCCTACCACTCGAGTCATAGAGCCACTCTGGCTTTTTCTAACAGTAAATTGGCAATGAGAGTCTCGTGGGCTTTTCTGCCAAGGCTGGCTTCAAACGTCCGTCCTCAGACCTCGCCTCCTGGCCGGCTGGGTGACAGTGGCGAGACCACTGGCGCCTGGCTGCTTTTAAACACGGTATTTCTTACAAAATCTTGATTTAAAGCTTTCCTTTGAAACTATCCACCACGTGGCTTAGTGCACCCTGTACCCCTCTCGCATCCAGCAACAAACACCCCCTCCCCCCCAGCCCAGCCACCTCCCCTGCGGTCACGAAGAGGAAGGAAGGAAGGCTTCCCTGACCCCGGAGACCAGTGAGAGCTGTGAGCCCAGGGCCCCGTGGGCTGAGCTAGCGGCCTGAATACGGGCAAGAACCAGTCCTAGAGAAGGAAGCGGCCAAGGCTGTCAGCTCCCCAGGGCGCGGCACATCGTTGACGCTCCTGGATACAACTGTGCCTGAACCTGCACTGCCCTGAGCTTTCCACCCACTCCTCCCCGGCTAGCGGGTCTGCAGTGCGGGCCTCCCAGAGCCTCTCCAGGCCCCTCACCCCCCTCCAGGGGGGCGCCCATGTGCACACAGCATGCTCTCTGGAGACGGGCCACGCCCCACTCCTCCATCCTTCAGATCCTACATGCGAGCACCCAGAACACCCTGGGTAAACGTAAATGAGTCACTAAAGGAGGGCAAGCCTTCACGCTGGATTTCTGGCTAATTCAGAAGCGCCCAGGCCCCAGGCCTCCCATCCTGGAAGGCCATCAGGCCCCAGCTCGGCCCAGCTCGGCCCCCGCTGTGCTCTTGGACCACAAAGGCCCCGGAGCCTGTGCTCCGACCAGCTCCCTAACTGCCGTCAGCTCTGGCTGCCCCTGCTCAGCGCTCCACTGAAGTCACAGAGGCCCCCCAGAACCAGAGTGGCCTGAGCGCCCCACCACGGCCTATTTCCCCCAACAGCTCCCCCCCAAGGCTGCACCTTGCTTGTGGTCACCCCTGGAGGCCCTGGGGACAGCAGGCCAGCAGGGAGGCCGAGGTCCAGGGAACCCCCCCCCCAGAGCGGCCAAGAGCCAGGCTGGTGGGGCCATGATTGGCCCCTCAGGCGGCTGTGGGTGGTGCTTGCAGGAGCCCATGCAGAGTGCCAGCTACGAGCCCCGGGCAAGGGGTCCCATCCTCGGCCCTCCTCTGTGCCCTCAGCCGCCTACAGAGCTGGGCACAGAGGCCAGGGAGGGCGTGGCCAGCCACTGGGGGTGCTCTGCACAGCCACTTCCTCCTCTGGGGCTGGCCTTCACCCCAGCTCCTCCAGACAGCACCCCATCTTCTCCAAGCCCAGCAGTCCCTCCCAGGGCTGTCACCCTCCCACCACAGCCAGAGCAAGGAGCCTGGCGCAGCTGACAAAAACACTCACCCCACGCCCGTTCAAGCCCCAGCCAGACCCAGACTGCAGACTGCGTGGCCAATGCTGCCTGCAGGGACACGCGGGACTCACCCTCAGAGCCCCCGCCCTGGGCTCCCGCCTGCTGGGCCCCCACACAGGCCGGGGACCCCCTGCTCCCATATCCAGAGGAGCAGTCAGAACCCCAGGGCTCCAGCCCCGTCGCCCACCGGCTGTCCAGGGTGGGTGCTGTCACCCGTCACCCGGCCGACACCTCACACCCATCTCGTGTGGCTGGCAGGGACACTCATGACGCTTTCCAGGACGATGTGGGAAGCCCCCAGTTCTGTGACCACGGGGCCTGGGCTCAAATCTCGCCTGCTGCGTGACTCCGGCAGAACACCAGAACTCTTGCCTCAGTCCCCTGTGGAGGGCGAGGGAGCGCGGACACGGAGGCCCTGTCACAGCCATCGCCACGCAACCCAAGTGTCAGCAGGCCCCCATCCTCCCCGCCACCCTGTACCCCAGCTCTTCCCTCCTCCCCGCCAGCCGGGGGGGGGGCAGTGTCAGATGGAGGAGACAGGTTGGATCTGAGGATTAAAGGCAAGCACAATTACCGGGCAGGCATCCGTCCATAATTACGAGCTGATGTAATTAGGCACCCCGCTAACTCCATTACCTATTTATTTACGGGATTGCTTATTTAATTTGCAGCCCTCCTTCCCCTGAAAAGCCATCTCAGCTGACACCCCTCAGGCAAAAGAGGAGGAGCCTCTGCCCCACCTCCCCGGGGGAGCCTCAGCCTGGCACATGCTCCCCAGAGTGCCATGCCATGGAGGCAAGGGGGCCTACCCACACTCCCCAGCCAGCACAGGAGCCCCGACCCCCAGGCCTGGCCCCTCCACGCCAGGGTGCGGCCATGGGTCCAGGAGATAGAGCAGCCTGCTGCCACTTGAGGGAGGACGTTGGGGAGGGGCACGTATGCTGAGCTCCTGTCCAGCAGCCATCCCCAGCCAATGGGAGGGACAGGGAGCACTGGCCCGGCCCAGCACCACCACTGCTGGACCCCTGTCATGTATGTCCCCCTTCCACCTGCAACCCTCGACCCCACCGCTACCTCCCCCCTTCCCTCCCCACACTGAGAGGCCCAGAGCGGCTTTGGGCTGAGGGGCCCGCCTGGCCTCCTCCCTGGGGCCTGAGAGTGGGCACTGACATGAAGGGCAGTTAACTCAGAACGGGGGGACGCAGGAGGAGGGGGTGAAGAGGAGAGATGCCCCAAAGGCAGAGGCCCTGCGGCCCGGTGGACAACTGCTGCCTGATCCCCAGCTCTGCCACGGGGCCCCAGAAAGCTCAGGACAGAGGGAAGGGTCAACACTGCAGACAGGACCCGGCGTGAGGCTGAGATCTGAGGACCCCGGTTCAAAGCCAGCCCGGGCACTACTGTCCGTGAGACTCATCTCCAATTAACCAGGAGAAAACCAGAAGTGGCGGTGTGGCTCAAGGGACAGGGCAGTAGCCTTGAGCTAAAGAGCTCAGGGACAGAGCCCAGGCCCAGAGTTCAAGCCCTACGACCCACAAAAAGGCAGGAGGCTCCACAAACCAGGGCCTTTGCACGGGCTGTGGCCCCACACTCAGCCCTCACATTCTCCTCTCTCCTCTGGTCTTAGGCTCCAATACCACCTCAAGGAAGCCCACCTGTGCCCTCCAGCACCCCCACTTCCCCACCCTCGGCAGCCTCCTTTGCTCACGGGGCGGTCTGCATGTCCACCCTCGGCATGTCCACCCTCTGCATGTGTGCAGCCAGCACACAGTCGTGCTTCAGAAAAACCACTCAGCAAAGGAAGGGTGAAATCCCATCCTCCCAGCCCGGGAGCTAAGGGTGCAGACACCCCCACAAGGCTACCCCCGACCCCAACAGAGCTGCTCAGCTCCCCAGCAACCGCCCCCCACACACACAAGACAATCCCAGGAACTGGGGTCGAGGACCAACGTGAACCTACCAGAAGCCGCTGCTAGCCAGGCCGAGCCCTCAGAGCCCCGGGGAGACCTGCAGGAGAACACAGGGCTTTGTTACTAATGTGGGCTTGCCAGGACCACCGGCCGAGGACGCCCCCACCAAGACCCTGCACCAGACTCGGAAGCCTGTGCCACAAGGCCACCGCCCGACCACTGCCCCTGGAGCAGCTGACTTGGTGGACGCCTGCCTCCATGCGCAGTCTGCCATGCCACGCCTGCAGTCCTAGGAGACCAGAGCCAGGTTCAGAGACGGCCTCCACGCCAGACACGGCACTGGCCTGCTGTCCTGGCTACCAGGAGACCAACACGGGGGGCTGGGCAAAACCCCACCTCAGAAAGCAGGCACAAAAGCCAAGGGCTGGCAGTTTGCTTCTGCAGTGAGAGCAGCCGTCTAGTGAGCATGAGGACCCGAGTTCAAACCCCACATGTTCACACAAACCCAGAGAACCTAAGTCACCTACACAGCAGTGACAACCACACCCAGGACAGAGGACCGCTGGGCTGGAGCCGGCACCCTAACAGGTCATGCAGCCAAGGTCGGCACGGCGCCCTCCTGTCCTCAGCAAGGAGAGGACGCAGGGTGCCAGGGGCGCCCGCAGTGCCCAGCAGCACAACTCAACGTAGGTGTCAGGTGTGGAGTGACGTGGGGCAACCAGACCCTCAGGCAGGGCTGGCGGCAGACATACGCCACACAACCCTTCCAGGAGGTTCTGCCACGGCTGGCACAGATACCAGCTACTCAGAAGTCTGAGATCTGAGGATCAAGGTTCAAAGCCAGCCTGGGCACTAATGTCCACGAGATTCTTATCTCCAATTAACCACTAGAAAACCAGAAGCGGCCATGCAGCTGAAGGGGTAGGGCGGTAGCCTTGAGCTGAAGAGCTCAGGGACAGCGCCCAGCCTAGAGTTCAAGCCCCACGACGCACAAAAACACAGGAGGCCCCACAAACCTGGGCTTTTGCACGGGCTGTGGCCCCCCACTCAGCCCTCACATCCTCCTCTCCTCAATCTCAAGCGCCTGTTAAAGTACTCCACCTGTGACTCACGCCTGTGGTCCCAGCTGCTCGGGAGGCTGAGCTCTAAGGACCAGAGTCAGAAGCTAGCTAGCATGAACGGAACAGTACACGAGCTTCCTTTATCTCCAGCTAACTGCCACAGTGGAGCTGTGGAGCAGCAGCTTTGAGCACAGAGGCTCAGGGACAACTCCCGGCCCAGAGTTCAAGAACAACACAAAAAGAAGTTTAAAAGAGAGAGAGGGGGGCTGGGAGTTTGACCCAGTGGTAGAGTGCTTGCCTAGCATGCAGGAAGACACGGGTTCCATTCCTCGCTACCACATACATAGAAAAAAAAAGCCGGAAGTGGTGCTGAGGCTCAAGTGGTAGAGCTCTAGCCTTGAGAAAGTCCAAGGACAGTGCTCAGGCCCTGAGCTCAAGCCCAGGACTGGCAAAAAAAAAAAAAAAAGAGAGAGAGAGGGGGGGGTGGACAGGAGCACTCCTCTAGGAGTGGACAGGAGCACTGCTCTAGGAGTGGACAGGAGCACTCCTCTAGGAGTGGACAGGAGCACTGCTCTCGGAGTGGACAGGAGCACTCCTCTAGGAGTGGACAGAGCACTGCTCTAGGAGTGGACAGGAGCACTCCTCTAGGAGTGGACAGGAGCACTCCTCTAGGGGTGGACAGGAGCACTGCTCTCGGGGTGGACAGGAGCACTGCTCTAGGGGTGGACAGGAGCACTGCTCTAGGGGTGGACAGGAGCACTGCTCTAGGGGTGGACAGGAGCACTGCTCTAGGGGTGGACAGGAGCACTGCTCTCGGAGTGGACAGGAGCACTCCTCTAGGAGTGGACAGGAGCACTGCTCTAGGAGTGGACAGGAGCACTCCTCTAGGAGTGGACAGGAGCACTGCTCTCGGAGTGGACAGGAGCACTCCTCTAGGAGTGGACAGGAGCACTGCTCTAGGGGTGGACAGGAGCACTCCTCTAGGGGTGGACAGGAGCACTGCTCTAGGAGTGGACAGGAGCACTCCTCTAGGAGTGGACAGGAGCACTCCTCTAGGAGTGGACAGGAGCACTCCTCTAGGGGTGGACAGGAGCACTGCTCTAGGAGTGGACAGGAGCACTCCTCTAGGGGTGGACAGGAGCACTGCTCTAGGAGTGGACAGAAGCACTCCTCTCGGAGTGGACAGGAGCACTGCTCTAGGAGTGGACAGGAGCACTGCTCTCGGAGTGGACAGGAGCACTGCTCTCGGAGTGGACAGGAGCACTCCTCTAGGAGTGGACAGGAGCACTGCTCTAGGGGTGGACAGGAGCACTGCTCTAGGGGTGGACAGGAGCACTCCTCTAGGGGTGGACAGGAGCACTGCTCTAGGAGTGGACAGGAGCACTCCTCTAGGAGTGGACAGGAGCACTGCTCTAGGAGTGGACAGGAGCACTCCTCTAGGGGTGGACAGGAGCACTGCTCTAGGAGTGGACAGAAGCACTGCTCTCGGAGTGGACAGGAGCACTGCTCTCGGAGTGGACAGGAGCACTCCTCTAGGAGTGGACAGGAGCACTGCTCTAGGAGTGGACAGGAGCACTCCTCTAGGGGTGGACAGGAGCACTGCTCTCGGAGTGGACAGGAGCACTCCTCTAGGAGTGGACAGGAGCACTGCTCTAGGAGTGGACAGGAGCACTGCTCTAGGGGTGGACAGGAGCACTGCTCTAGGAGTGGACAGGAGCACTGCTCTAGGGGTGGACAGGAGCACTGCTCTAGGAGTGGACAGGAGCACTGCTCTAGGAGTGGACAGGAGCACTCCTCTAGGAGTGGACAGGAGCACTGCTCTCGGAGTGGACAGGAGCACTCCTCTAGGAGTGGACAGGAGCACTGCTCTAGGAGTGGACAGGAGCACTCCTCTAGGAGTGGACAGGAGCACTGCTCTCGGAGTGGACAGGAGCACTCCTCTAGGAGTGGACAGGAGCACTGCTCTAGGGGTGGACAGGAGCACTGCTCTAGGGGTGGACAGGAGCACTCCTCTAGGGGTGGACAGGAGCACTGCTCTAGGAGTGGACAGGAGCACTCCTCTAGGAGTGGACAGGAGCACTGCTCTAGGAGTGGACAGGAGCACTCCTCTAGGGGTGGACAGGAGCACTGCTCTAGGAGTGGACAGAAGCACTCCTCTCGGAGTGGACAGGAGCACTGCTCTCGGAGTGGACAGGAGCACTCCTCTAGGAGTGGACAGGAGCACTGCTCTAGGAGTGGACAGGAGCACTCCTCTAGGGGTGGACAGGAGCACTGCTCTCGGAGTGGACAGGAGCACTCCTCTAGGAGTGGACAGGAGCACTGCTCTAGGAGTGGACAGGAGCACTGCTCTAGGGGTGGACAGGAGCACTGCTCTAGGAGTGGACAGGAGCACTGCTCTAGGGGTGGACAGGAGCACTGCTCTAGGAGTGGACAGGAGCACTGCTCTAGGGGTGGACAGGAGCACTGCTCTAGGGGTGGACAGGAGCACTGCTCTAGGGGTGGACAGGAGCACTCCTCTAGGAGTGGACAGGAGCACTGCTCTAGGAGTGGACAGGAGCACTGCTCTCGGAGTGGACAGGAGCACTCCTCTAGGAGTGGACAGGAGCACTGCTCTCGGAGTGGACAGGAGCACTGCTCTCGGAGTGGACAGGAGCACTCCTCTAGGGGTGGACAGGAGCACTGCTCTAGGGGTGGACAGGAGCACTGCTCTAGGGGTGGACAGGAGCACTCCTCTAGGGGTGGACAGGAGCACTCCTCTAGGAGTGGACAGGAGCACTGCTCTAGGAGTGGACAGGAGCACTGCTCTAGGGGTGGACAGGAGCACTGCTCTAGGAGTGGACAGAAGCACTCCTCTCGGAGTGGACAGGAGCACTGCTCTCGGAGTGGACAGGAGCACTCCTCTAGAAGTGGACAGGAGCACTGCTCTAGGAGTGGACAGAAGCACTCCTCTCGGAGTGGACAGGAGCACTGCTCTAGGAGTGGACAGGAGCACTGCTCTAGGGGTGGACAGGAGCACTGCTCTAGAAGTGGACAGGAGCACTGCTCTAGGAGTGGACAGGAGCACTCCTCTAGGGGTGGACAGGAGCACTGCTCTAGGAGTGGACAGAAGCACTCCTCTCGGAGTGGACAGGAGCACTGCTCTCGGAGTGGACAGGAGCACTCCTCTAGAAGTGGACAGGAGCACTGCTCTAGGAGTGGACAGGAGCACTGCTCTAGGGGTGGACAGGAGCACTGCTCTAGAAGTGGACAGGAGCACTGCTCTAGGAGTGGACAGGAGCACTGCTCTAGGGGTGGACAGGAGCACTGCTCTAGGAGTGGACAGGAGCACTGCTCTAGGAGTGGACAGGAGCACTCCTCTAGGGGTGGACAGGAGCACTGCTCTAGGGGTGGACAGGAGCACTCCTCTAGGAGTGGACAGGAGCACTGCTCTAGGAGTGCTTGCCTGGCATGCAGAAGGCACTGGTTTGATTCCTCTGTACCGCATACACAGAAAAAGCCGGAAGTGGTGCCGTGGCTCAAATGGTGGAGCACTTAGTGCCTTGAGAAAACCCAAGGACAGTGCCCAGGCCCTGAGCTGAAGTACCAGGACTGGCAAAAATGAAAGAAAGAAAAGGACCCTCGTGGACGCGTGGATCTGAGTCAGGCCCTGAAGCAGGGGCCGGTGTCCCGTGTGGCCTGCACTGCCCAGCAGGACGCCCGCAGCCCCGCCTCCGAGGCGCACCTTCCGCTCTCACTTTCAGACTCTCGTGTTGGTGCCAGCTGCTAAGGAGGGTAGTGGGAGCAGGCTCAGGCCACGCCTGGTGACCTCCTGGGGCTCTCAGGATTCCACCTAGGGCCAGCAGCGGGGCAAAGAGCAGAGAACCCCCACACACACCCACCCCGCCCAGGCTCAGAAGGGCGGCAGCCAGGCTCTCAGAGAGGATCTGGTGGCGTCTTCCCTGCCCTTTCTGCTGGCCCTTTTTTCCCCCCACCAGCGTGCCCCCGGCTTGGCACTGGTCCTGCCATCTGCGGCTGCTCCAGAAACAGGCCCTGCGGGAAGGCTGAGCAGGGAGGGCGGCCCAGCTCCCGGAAGCCTGGGCGGCCAGCCACCTGCCGCCTGGCTGGCATGGGCCCCGGCAAGCCAGGCCTCAGGACTGCACTCACCAGGGGGCAGCGGGGGCAGGCCTACCCCGCCGGCCAGCCTGGAACCTGCAAGGCCATGCGAGAGCAGGGGCGCCGGAACTCGGCATCCAGGCTGGGGGAGGAGGCTGAGGAACCGCAGGGCCCCCCGGGAGGGCGGTGCAGGCGGGCAGCCCTGGTCACCGAGGCCCTGCACCAGAGCCAGGCCGCCTGGGGCCTAGGGAGGAGGGGCAGGGGGCCCAAGCTGGTGGTCAAGCAGTAACCACTGCTTCCTCAGGAGGCCAGGGCGCAAGACGGGGACCCAGGACCCAAGCCACAGATGGCCAGGAAGGACGAGCCCAGCCCCACTAGGGACAGGTCAGGCCGAGGCAGCTCCGGGAGGGTGGGGGGACGCCCTGGGAGGGGGAGGACACATGGTCTCAGTACAGACAAGAGCCAGGGGACCCCAGCCAGGTGACACAGCTCCTTCACCCCATGGCCCCCAATGAGGGGAGTTCTCAGGTCATCTGACCCCAAGTCCCCAAGGCCAGGAAGGGACTCTGGGAAGGGGTGGCAGCTGTGGCCATGGAAAGAGGGGCATCAGGCAGACCGCAGGTGTCACCGTCCTCAACTTCAGAGCCCAACTTGCCGCCTGTCCAGCCAGGTCCCAACACAGAAGGCCTCCTTGAGACAGCCTCCTTGAGACAGAGAGCCGCCTCAGTGACACCCCAGCCACGGGGCCATGCAATGGGGCCACCTCACAGTGATTCCCACCCCAGCCACAGGGACCACGGGACAAGCATCTCACAGTGGCACTCCAGCCGTGGGGCCCCGTGACAGGGCCATCTTGTAATGACAGTCCAGCTACTCAGCCATGGTGGGGCCATCTTACAACGACACTGTAACTCCAACTTTCAGGAGGTGAGGCAGAAAGATCCTGAGTTTGAGATCAGCCTGGACTACAAAGCAAGATCTGCCTTAAAAGCCCAACAAGCGGATCGGGAGTTTGGCCTAGTGGTAGAGTGCTTGCCTAGCATGCACGAAGACCTGGGTTCAATTCCTCTGTACCCCACATACATAGCAAAAAGCCGGAAGTGGTGTTGAGGTTCGAGTAGTAGAGAGCTCTAGCCTTGAGAAAGTCCAAGGACAGTGCTCAGGCCCTGAGCCCAAGCCCAGGACTGGCAAAAAAAAAAAAAAAAGCCCAACAAGCCAGGACTGGGAGAGTGGCTTGGTGGTGGAGTGCTTGCCTAGCATGCATGAAGCCCTGGGTTCAAGTCCTCAGTACCACATGCACAGAAAAGACTGGAAGTGGTGCTGTGGCTCAAGTGGAAGAGCAAAAGGATCTTAGGCACAGTACCTAGGCCCTTAGTTCAAGCCCCAAGACAGGGGGGAAAAAAAACCAAAAAAATCAAAAGCGGTAGGGCCAGGCACGGCGCTGTTAGGAGCAGTGTCTGCAGACCCACACTGCCCGGCCAGCCGTGGTCTCCACCAACCCGCTGCACCACGCAACATGCATCCCACAAGGCCAGCCGGAGCTGGGGAGACGGGACTGCCGCTCCTTCTGTCCTCCACATCCAGGTCCTCGCCAGCGGGCGGGCAAGCCGGCGGGCGCCATCTCCACCCCACGCCATGGCCATCTGTGAGCCACGGCGAGGGCAATTAGAGGCCAGGAAGGAGCCGGCATCGACCGCTGGCGGGACGGAAGGCGCTCTAGTCAGCAGCGGCCTGGCTCATGGCCAAGTGCAGGCCAGGCCCAAAGCCCACAGAGGCCCAGGCAGCCCAGAGACGCCATCTGCCCGTCCACCTGTCTGTCCAGCACAATGCTAAGTCCTTTATTTGCACTCACTTGTGGAGTTCTTACACGGGCTCCCTCCCTCCTTCTCCCCTATCTCTTCCCCTCCCCCTCCCCATCTCCCAAGAGGCAGGAAAAACCCAGCCCCCCAGCAATGCCCCCACCAGCCCCAACCCCAGCACTGGGCCCAGGCTGTGCTGGCTGGGCCAGGGGCAGCAGGCAAGCAGGGACACCACGGACCCATCGATCGCCAGAAGCAATTAATTGCCTGGGTCAAAAGATGGTGAAAGAGATTTGTCACCAGAGGCCCAGGGGACATTCCTGCAGCCACAGTCCAGCAACCTAGGGCCACCCGCTGGCCCACACTCCCTCCCCTCTGCACATGATCATCCTGCCCCTCCCAACCTCACACTAGCCAGTGGACTCCTGAGGTAATCAGGAACCACAGCCCACAGAGCCCTGCCCGGCCTGGACAGCTGGGCCCAGAGGCTCTCTCCAGTTACCACCAAGCCAGAAGTAGAGCTAGCCCAGGAGGGGGAGAGGACGGGACCCCAGGAGGGGGAGAGGACGGGACCCCAGGAGGGGGAGAGGACGGGACCCCAGGAGGGGGAGAGGACGGGACCCCAGGAGGGGGGCGGACGGGACCCCAGGAGGGGGAGAGGACGGGACCCCAGGAGGGGGAGAGGACGGGACCCCAGGAGGGGGGCGGACGGGACCCCAGGAGGGGCGGACGGAATAAGCTGTCGGCTCCCTCTCAGCTGGGCCAGGGGTTGCAGCCTGCAAACTCGGACCTCCTGCGTCTGCCTCACCAGTGCCCGTGACCAGCGCAGCCCACCGGACAGCAGGATGGCCCCCATCAGAATGCCATCTCAGTCACTCACAACGCCTGGCCTGGCTCCAAAAAACCCCTCTGAGCTCGTGCTTGTAATCCCTGCTCCCAGGAAGGCTCCATCTGTGATCAAGCCTTGGGCAAAAAATCTACAGGGCCACGCCCAGGCCCTGAGTTCAAGCCCCACTACTAGCTGGAAGGGAAATGGAGGGGAAGGGGAGAGAGGAAAGCCTCCAGTCACCTAGAGAGGTGACTAGGAGGCCACAGAGGAGCTGCAAGGCCCTGCATCTGGGACCCAGAGCAGGCAGAGGGGTGGAGAGGATTGGTGACACTGACCTACTGGATCCCAGGAGGTGCTGAGAGCCACTCAGGCTGTCCCCCCCACAGCCCACTCAGCTCCAGGGGGCTGTGCCAGCCCCTGCCAGCCTGGACCCTGCAGCCGCCCAGCCCAGCAGGCTCCTGGAACCCCAGGGGGGCTCCCCTCCTCTCCGGCCACACAGGCCTTCTTTACAGCAGAGCTGCTCTCGACAGCACAGCGGGCAGAGCCTTCTGGAGGCCAGGCCAGGGAGCTCTGGCACAGGGAGGGCAGCAGGGGCCTGAAGGTGACGCAGCAAACCTGCACAGCAGCACTGCCACTCACCTGCTTCCGCCCCTGTCCCCCCAGGCTGCGGAGGGGCAGCAGGGACTGGGCTTCTATTTACAGCCAAGACCTGGTCAGCCCCCTACACCGCGGAGCTGGCCGCAGCAGGGAGCCTGGGCGCAGCGTGGACTGACCCCAGCCACCGCAGGAGACGGGAGGGGGGGCCATGTCACCAGGGCCCATGGGAAACAGAGGTGACAGGCGAGGACAAAGGAGTCGGCGCTGGGCCTATCGGCCCAGCACGGGACCAGCCTGTGTCCTGACCCAGGGACACAGCAGGGGATAAATTCCACTCCAGCAGTGATGACAGCCAAGGACAGGGGACAGAGGAACATGAGAGAGAGATGCGGGGAAAAGGACCTTCTGAGAAGGCCATGTCAAAGCAAGGACCCATGGGATGGGTCCCAAGGAGGCAGGACAAAAACAGTCCAGGCAAAACAAGTGTAAAGGCCCTGGGGTGGGTTCTGCCACCTACACCAGGAAGCCAGAGTGGCTGGACAGAGGAGAGCAGAGGCGGGACCCTTGGGGCGGCTCTTGGAGCATCCTGGGCTCTGCCGGCCATCTCGACTGGCTGAGTCTCTGCTCAGGCGTTAGTTTTGAGGTAGAGTCTCCCTCACTCTAGGAAACCCAGGCTAGCGTGGAGCTTGTGGTCCCCCCCACACTGAGACGACAGGGGTGGCCTGGGCATCTGGCTCTAGAGGCAGGGCCCCTCCAGGACACTCTCCCGCTCCAGAGACAGCGGGGGCCCTGGGCTAAGAAACGCATGGCCGCTCTGCTCTGCCTCTCCACATGGCTGCCAGCTTGGTGGCCCTTCTCCATGCTCATGTCTGTGCCTGCCCCTGGAAGGACACCCCACTTCAGTCCCCAGATTCTTCGAAACTAGCCACAAAGCTAGGCTTGAACATGAGTGGGGGGCCCATCCACCTGCCCAGGCCTGGGCCAGGGACAGTGGCTAGAGAACATTCCGGAGGGAACCAACCCCCACCAAAGACCTACAGGGTACACGGAGCCACGGCACCAGTCACGTGGCTGTGGTCCCCGGGACCTGAGGGGGGACCCCCCCCAGACCTCATGTGGCCCCCACCGCAAGCTCACCTGTCAGCCACTCATCCAGGCAGGCTGTGCCCGCAGCGCTCCAGAGCCCAGCACCTGGGCTGACGGAGCCCCCAGCTGGCCTCCCAAGCCAGAGAAAACCCACGGCCCCAGGCCTCCCCCAGGGCTGGAGGAGGGGGACGCGGCAGGACCCTGCGTGCCCTGTCACCACGTCACCCTGACTGGCTGTGCTGGCTACCCGTAGGCGACACAAGCAGAAAGGCACTGCAGACAGGCAGGGCAGGAGGAGCAGGTCCTTAGCAGCCAGCCTCGCCCCAGGGATTACAGGCCGGGGACAGGCTGACCCCAGGGACCAGGGGCCCAGGACAGGCTGACCCCGGGGACCAGAGGCCCGGAACACTCACGCCCACACACACACACAGACCCTGCCCGGAGCAGAGCTTGGGAAGCCGCTGGAGGCAGCTCCTTCGTGTCCCACACCCCCACACGACGTGGGGGAG
The DNA here is from genome assembly GCF_031878675.1 of Megascapheus bottae. Taxonomy (NCBI): domain Eukaryota; kingdom Metazoa; phylum Chordata; class Mammalia; order Rodentia; family Geomyidae; genus Megascapheus; species Megascapheus bottae. Next base: position 2,266,385 of record NC_143536.1, on the reverse strand, counting down.
GGCAGGGACAGCACAGGATAGCTCTGTCCTGCTCTCACCAGGAGCTCAGGCCACGCTCAAGAATTCACAGGGTAAAATCCAACTGCAACTTGAAGCAAAGGGAACCCTTCACCTACCCTAAAAACCAAGAGGAGGAGGCAAAAACCCAAACATGGAGCCCAGCCCCTGAGAAAGGCACGCTACGAATCTGGCTCTGGGCTTCCTAGAAACCAAAGCAAAGAGGAAAACAAGATGGGCTGTGAGTTCATAAGAACCATCTGGAAAGCGTTCAGGCAGCAGTGCAGCCCTGTGAGGAAGGAAAGAGTCTCAGGCTACACTTAAGAAGCCAAAAGAAAACCCTGCCAGAAGTCAGTCACATACCTGCTCCAGGGCCATCCTGCCTCCCGCCCTAGACATAGCAGTCAAGTGCAACCTTCCTCTCCCACCTAACTCAGCGAGAAGCAAGGCCAGGGAGCCACAGCCACTCAACACAACCCCCAACCCCCCCTTGTGAGGCACTCTGCCCCCTGACCTTGGGGCCTCACCTCTGACCTGTGGCATGCTGCAGAAGGGAGGTGGAAGGCTGTGGCTGCCAGGGCCTCTAGGGTCCAGCCCACGGCCAAAGACGCACTCGTGGGCAGCACAGTGAGACGGCCCCCGTGAGACACCACGCTAAATAAATAATTCAGGGCCATGTTTTCATTGCAAAACAAACACTGCCCTGTCGCCAAGGCGAATGGCAAATGTGTATGAACGTGTAAGATAAAGATGAGACTTCAAAGAGACGCGAGGCCTGGCTTGGGAGCCAGGGAACGGCGGGCTGGCCCTGGGCCCTTGTGTGTCTGCGGTGGCGACGGTGGTGGCCCTCCATCCACGAGCACGCATGCCAGCCAACGCACTCCCGGCAGGCTGGCGGGCACGGCCGCCCAGGGAACCCACTTGCTGCCCGGCCGTGGGGCGGTGTGCCCTCCCCAGGCTCTGCGACACCCTGTGTAACGTGGCAGGGGATGGCGCTAGCTCAGCAAGAGCAGTGGCTGGTGCCCAAAGGTGCCAGCAGAGTGCGGCAGCTGCCCGCAGTGCCGCGGGCCCTCACCTGGGCGGGCCCCGCCAGCGAGGCTCGCCAACTGCAGATATGCGGGGACATCTGGGGACATGGGCTCCCCAGCCATGTCCTCCGTCCCCTCCTGGCCATGCCCCCTAGCAGGGGGCAGCTTCCCTCTGAGCGGCGGCCTGGCAGCCCACTGCTGGCATCTGAGATGGAGCCCCATGCGCCGGGGAGGGAGGGGATGGACACAGGGTCTCAGGCGGGCTAGGAGGGGGCAGGGGGGGAGGGCTGGACTCTGGAGGCCCCGCAAAGGCGGGTGAGGGCCTCAGCCCGGCGGGCGGGGCGAACCCCGGGTTTGCAGGCTCTGGGAAATCTCGGGGTGAAGGGAGAAGGACGTGTCCCCAGGGGGAGGGGTGCGCCCGCCCGCACCCGGCAGGCATCGCCACCCCGAGGCTGCCACCGGCGCGGGTGCCCGGCTGGCCAGCGCGCCAGGGCCCGGCCCCCCCCCGGACAGGGACGGGGGCGGGCGCAGGCCCGGCGGGCAGGCGGGCAGGCGGCCTCCTCCTCCTCCTCCTCCGCCCCGGCCCTGTGGCCCGCGGCGCCCGGCCCTAGGGGAACGGGATGGGGTCCCGCCGCGGGCCACAGGGCCGCGTCCACCCTCGGGGCCCGGGCCCAGGCACGGCCGGGCGGGACTCGAACCCGGGGCGCCGGCGGCCTGCGCGCCCGCTCCGCCCGCTCCCCGTCTTTAAAAGAAGAAAGGAAGAAGCCGCCACCAAGTGCGGCGCGGGCGGCGCGGCCCGCACCCCCGCCCGCCCCCCGCAGGACGCGGCCGCCGGAACCCGGCCGGGCTCACCGCGGGCGGAGGGGCGGAAGCGGCGGCGGCGGCGCGGGGAGGCCGGGCCGGGGGGGGGGGGTCCCCGCCCGCGCCCGCCCCGCCGCCCCCCCGCCCGCCCGCCCGCCCGCCGCGGGGCCTCCGGCGGGGCCCGGCCGCCCGTCCCCGCTTCCCGCGCGCCCCCGCTGCCGCGGCCCCGGTGGGGTCCGGGACGCGACGGCAACTTCTCAGAACTAGTGGCCGCCCGGGGCCCGCGGAGGGCCGGGACGCCGAGGCCGGAGCGCGGGCCGCGCCGGAGCCCCGCGCGCAGGCGGCGCCGAGGCCGCCCGGGCCGCCGCCCCCCGCCCCGAGCGCCCCGAGTCCGCCCCGCCCCGGCCCGCCGCGTGCGCCGCCGGAAGCCGCCCGCGCCCGGGGCCCCGGCCCGACTCACCTCGCGGACGGCGGCCCGGGGCGGCGGGGCCGATCGGCGGGGCCGGGGCGGACGCGGTCTCCGCCGCCGCCGCCCGCTGGGCGAGGGGCGCCGGCCCGGGGTCCCCGGCCCGCAAGTCGGGGCGCGCGGCGGGGCGCGGCGGACGCAGGCGCGGACGGGGCGCGGCGGACGGGGTGCAGCGGCCGCTCGCGCTCCCGGCGGCGGCGGCGGCGGCGGCGGCGGCGGCGGCGGCGGCGGAGGGGGCGGGGCGGGAGGCGGCGGCGGCTCCGCTCCCCGCCCGCCGCGCCGCCCCCGGCGCCTTAAAGGGCCCGCGCCGCCTTCCGGGCCCGCGCGCCCCGCCCCGCGCGCCCCGCCGGGGGCCGCGGCTGGCGCGGAGCCGGGGTTTCTCCCGCCCGACTCCGCTCGCCCGGAGCGCGCGGCGCGTCCGCAGATCCGGCTCTCCGCAGCCCGGGGTGCCCGGCGGGCATCGGCGCGGCCCACGCCCAGCGCTGGCGCCCCGCTGGCGGCTGCCGCCGGGTGCCCACCACCACGGCAGGGCGGCCCTCCGCCAGGGGAAGCCGCGGGGGCCGGGCGCGGGCGGGGCCTCCGGTCACTGCCCGAGGCCGCGCCGCCGCGACCTGCGTCCCGGGCACCCGCCACCCTTCGCTAGGCCACCGCGGCCCCTGGAGCGGCCCAGCGCGACCCGGCCGGCGCGGGCCCCGCCCCGACCCCGGGAGCGGAGACCGCGCGGCTCCCGGCCGTGCTCCAGCTTTAACGCGTGCGGCGCCCGCACCCACGGCTCTCACCCCGCAAGCCCGGCCACCAGGAGGCCGCTGAAGGCGGTGAACGACGCAGAAAGCCCAACGTGGCGCTGCGGCCGGGCGGCAGAGCGCCACCCTGAGCAGAGGAGAGCCCCCAGAGTGTGCCCAGAGAGCCCCGGAAGGTGACCCGTGGCTTCGTGGCGAGCCCTCGCCGACCGTGCGGGAAGCCCGGGGCTCCAGTCCTCAGAACACGGACACAGAGAAGGCTGGGAGTGGTGCTGTGGCTCAAGTGGGACAGGGCCCAGGACCTGAGTTCAAGCCCCACGCCGGAACACACGCGTGGAGAGGAAGCAGAATCAGGTGGCAGAGGGACAGGAAGTGGACAGGCAGCCCAGGCCTGGGAGGTCCCGGGGGAGGAGGTGTCCAGGCCAGGACTGGCAGCATGGCTGTCAAGGCCATGTTCCCTGCCCCACATCTGACTCTGGGGAGGCCCACACAGGGCGCTGGTGTCCATGGCGCAGCCCTGCACCGGCTCAGCCGCAGGGCCAGACCACACGGGGCGGGGGCAGCCTGTCTTAGCCAGGACCCCGGTACTGGACAAAGCAAGCTCTGTCAGGAGTGTCCCTGCCACACCCCTGGTGCAGAGACACCAAGCCTCTCTTCCCCGCCCTCCACACTTTCAAGCCGCTGCAGGCTGGATGGGGCCAGGAGGAGAGGGGAGCAGTCAGCTGCTGGCACCTGTGTCCTCACAGCCCTGGGAGCAGATGGGGCCATCTCATTTCAGTGGTCCCTGGACAATGGAGCAGTCTGCAGCTCTGAACAGCAGGTCGCAGCCAGCTCTGCATGCTAAGGTGGCACCCGCTGGCTGCAGGGCCTTCTGTGCCAACAAGGGAGGAGAAGGTGCTTACCAGCCCAAGTGCATGCACAGATTCTTCCGGAAGGACATTCGTTCAGTGCAGAGCACCTAGTGTGTGCGAGGCCCTTCCCTTGGTGAAGGGGACAGATGGGCAAACCTGAAGCGCTGCCAAGCCAGAGAGGTCACGCTTCATGTCCGTCTGCCCAGCGCTGCCCTGCAGTGCTGGGATAGCAGGCTGCTCCCTGTTCCTCTGGTCAAGTGCTCAGGGGGATTTAAATGTAAACCAGGGCACCCCTTGTGAAGCCTGGAGGTGGCCAGGTTCTCTGAGAAAAAAAATGTTGCAGGGCCAGGAGCAGGGCCCAGCAGTAGAGTACTCACCCAGCATTCACGAAGCCCTGGGCTCAATTCCTCAGCATCACATGCAGAGAAAAAGCTGGAAGAGGTGCCGTGGCTCAAGTGGCAGGGCACTAGCCTTGAGCAAAATGTGTCCAAGGGCAGTGCTCAGGCCCTGAGTTCAAACCCCAGGACTGGCAATAATAATAATAATAATAAGCCAAGGACATGGCCTAGTGGTAGCATGCTTGCCTAGCATGCTCAAAGTCCTGGGCTCGATTCCCTGAAAGCACATACACAGAAGTGGCAGAGCGCTAGCCTTGAGCAAAAAGTGTCCAAAGACAGTGCCCAGGCTCTGAGTGTAAACCCCAGGACTGGCAAAATATGATGGTGATGGTGGCGATTCAAAGGTCCTGGGGTGAGATGGTGCCTAACTTGATCAGGAACAACAGAGAGGCCCATGAGAGGAGTGGGGAAGGAGTCTGGGGGGCCAAGGTGGGGATGGAGAGGATGTGGGAAGAACCTGCCCCAGGCCCTGGGAGATGAGGTGGGGGGAGAGGAGACTTGTTCTGGCCACCCGTGGGGCCTGTTGAGGATGCATAATGAAAATTCCTCCTCCCCTCTGGACATCTGGCCTTGTGTGCACATCTGGGGGATGGAGATTCCAGGCAGTCCCTGTCTCCATCCTTCCGGAATCTCTGCACCACTTTTTCTCAGACTGCAAGAATGTCAGGAATTAGCCCCTGGGTGGCCAGCAGCCCCAGTGCGCCTGGAGGCAGAACACGGGGCCAGAACCCACCCACACAGCCCTGACTGAGCCGCCCTGGCCTTTGTACCGGGCCTGCAGCTAGGAACTGGACTCCGGGTGACCTCCTGCACTGCAGCAGAGCCGGGGTGCTGCCTGCCCAGGAGGTGTGCATTAGCGTGGGCCTCCACCCAGGAGCCTGGCAGCTTCACTGCGTGGACGCCGTAGCCCGGGTCCCCGCAAGGGAGGAGGATGGTGGAAAGGATCTGGGTTCAAATCCAACCACCCCGTTCAGGGCCATTTGCTTATTAGCCACTGGACAAATGTAGACTATACCAGCCAGGCCCAGTGGAGGGGCCCACTGGACCCGTCACCATGGCTGAGACAGCTTCACGTGAGTGTGCACACGCACGTGTGTGCATGCCCATCTGTGCATGCCGGCATTGGGGCTTGAACTCACGGCCTTTAGCTTTCTCGCTCAAAGCCAGTGCTCTACCACTTGAACCTCAGTGACACTTGCTGCGTTTTGCTGGTTGATTGGAGGTAAGTGGCTCACAGCTGGCTTCCAGCTGTGATCCTCAGACTCTCCTGAGAAGCCAGGATTGCAGGCAGGAGCCTCCCACCCCACCTCCAGCTGGCCACTGCACTGTCTTCTTCCCTGGCCTCAATGGCAGACTGTAAAGGGACAGCGCTTGCAGCAGGATGGTGACTGGGAAAGGGGAGGACAGGGCGGGACTGCATCGCAGGCCGTCCTGGACAGGGAGAACCTGACCTGGGAAGCGTTCAGAGCAGCATGTCTGCAAGTACTTGGCTGCCGTGGGACACAGGACTCTTCTGCCAGCTGCCGTGGGCAGACGGAGCTCACATCAGGCAGAGCGTGTGATAACAGCCTTACACACATGCCCACGGGCAGGAATGAGTAAAGGAGTGCAAACCGAAGCCACAGCGAGGGCCGGGCACCGTGACACATGCCTATAATCCCAGCTACACCTGACCACGGTTCCACCCGGTTGAACCGCCTCCAGGAGCCTGTCCCTCTGCCACTGAAGGCCACAGAGGGCTGTTTATTACCCTTAGACAAAAGCACCTCTGACGCCTGTCCGCATGGCTGGAGGGTCTGCCCTGGACCAGTCCTGTGCAGCCAAGAACAAGAACAAGCGGCCACTCCCTGGACAGGAGTCGCAGAGAGCTCTGTCCATCAGGCCACGCGGGCCTGTCACGGGGAACCAGGTGGTGAGCCAGGGTGTGGATGGACGGGGCCCTGGGTGGGGACGGGGCAGAGTGAGCACTGACTGCAGGATGGCTGGCTTTACGCAGAGACAGAAGCCTCCACGTGGTTTCTGAGCATGCAGAAGATGAGCATCAACAGAAAGCTCCTTCAGGTGCCGCAGTCTGAGGGGAAATGTCTGGTTGGAGTGGTGGGGCTGAGGGAGGGAGCAGCACACAGTCGGTTGCTGGTGAGGCAGACAGGGCAGAGCTCCAGCACTTCACCTCCAGGAACCGCCGGCCGCCAGGGCGGGCTCTGGCTGGAAGGAGGGCCTCTGCCATGCCTGCTGAGCTGTTTCCAGGGCGGCGTCACTACCTGCCTCCTTTGCAGCAGCCAGGGCCCTTGGCTCATTGGGCAGAGGCCAGCAGCCCTGGGGTGGGGCTGTCCCGGTGCCAGGCAGCCAGCCCCACCTTTCCCCCGCACCCCTGCAGCCCTGAAGTCTCCAGAACTCACTTCTGGGCAGGTGGGGTCACCTGTGCACCCAGGTGTGACTCCATCTTGGGGAGGGGCAGTGGGGAGGATACAGAGGCCTGGGCCGCCTATTGCATATTCAATCACCAGGGTGGGGCCACACCCTGACGAGGGTGGTGCTCTCTCAAGCCACACCCCCGCCCGGGCGGGGCTTCTCTGGTAACACCCACATCCGGGAGGTGCCCTTCTCAGACACACCTGTTCTGGGTGTGGCTTTGCCGTGGCCACACCCACACCCTCCCTCCCCTCCACCTGCTCCTCTCGGTCCCCATTCCTTCCTCTCCACTCATCTCCAGTGGAGGGGATGACCGCATGGCCGCTGAACCTCAGGGACTGGCTCAGGGATGACCCCCCCCCAGGTTGCCAAGGGTGCTAAGAGGCAGCCAAACCGTTGCTCCACTTGAAAAAAATCCATCCTTAGAAGGAAATCAATACCCCAGAAGGCAGGTCAGACATACAGCAGCACACAAACTCCCCCGGTAACATTCAAGTGTCTAGATCCACCCAGACCTGCAAGCATAACATCTGGACATTTCTCTTCAGGCTACTTGAGTTGGATTTCTTTCCCTTGCCAAAAAGATGGTTGACTAATCTGAGTTATTAAACTGTAGCCGAGCAGCTGATGGGCAGACAAACCATTATTAGGGAAATTATCTAAACATGCTTAGGGCAGTCAGCGCCAGCTAGAGCACCACGGAATGTAGACACAGAAAGCCTAAGGCAGACAACGAAGGAAGCAAGGAAGGAAGGAAGGAAGGAAGGAACGAAGGCAGGCAGGCTGGAAGCCCACTGTGAAGATAACAGCGCTGTCTCAGTGGCTCAAAGGGCCACTTGGCCTCCTGGGGTGGGCACCTCTGAATGCAGGAGGCTATTGGCTGACCGGAGGTGGTTTGTGAAACTGCCTCGGGATTATATGTTTTCCCATCTCCCAGCTGTGTGTGTGACTGTCCCTAAATTTGTCTGGGAACTCTTGCTGTCAGACGCTCTCCCTCTTGGAAAAATCAGGGCCCTCACCCATCTTGGGGCCTTATTACTTCCCTTCTGTGCAGATTCTCCTGGGTGCTCTTTTACTGTCTCCTGGCCAACTGCAAATTCAGTTCTCTCCTGGAGCAGAGCTCACTGTGGGGAAGGGGGAGCACATCTGTCCTCTGTGGCGTCAAACACGCGGCCCAGAGCTCTTCCTGCCGGCTGGCACATGGCCTGTGACACCAGGCCAGAAGCCTCGGCTCACCTCACATGCCGCCGTGAGTGAGTCATTTACTTCAAATCCACTTGGGGAAATTAGGAGGGTTTTTGTTTGTTTCAGTTGGTTTTTTGTTTTGTACAGGGCCTGAGGTTTGAGCATTTTTGCTCAGGGCCAGTGCTCTAGCACTTGAGCCACTGGTGGTGAACCAGAGATAAGAGTCCCCGAACTTCCCTGCCTGGGCTGGCTTCAGACCTCAGTCCTCAGGTCTCAGCCTGCTGGTGACTAGATTACAGGCGTGAGCCACCGCGCCCAGCTAAACAGATCATTTTAAAAGGAAACTTTTTCTTGTGTATTTAGCTGCATTTAAATTGTTTTGACTTCTACAGTGCTGGGTTTGAACTCAAAGCCTACAGTGCTGGGAGGACTCCCTGCCACCTCCCCCGATTCCCAACTCTTCAGAAGGTTCCAGGCTGACACATCTGCAGCACGGGGCAAGGCTGCAGCTAGCAAGTGCACCGCCTCAGCCCTGCTTTCTGTCCCAGTTCCTGCTGCCACTTTCCTGCTTTTTAGTGACTGGGACAGTGGTCTGGAGCACACAGAACCTTTCTCAGGGTGACACTGAGGTCATGGGCCCCACAGAATACTTTCCAGGCCAGAGGATCGGGGGCCTAGTGCTTGAGGGAGCGGCCCCGCGCTCTGGCTTCGTTGGTTGCCTGGTTCTTTGAGGCAGGGGCTCGCTCCACAGCCCTGGTTGGCCTGGAACCCACGCTCCTCCTTCCTCGGCTGCTGTCTGAGCTGCTGGGAGCCCCTGAGGCTCCAGGGAGAGCTTGCGGGGTCCTCCTCACAGCACCATTTGAAAATGTAATTTAACTGCTGCTGAGGCCCAGAGCCAGGTCAGTGGAGCCAAACCAAAGCTCCCAGAGGCTTCTGGGCCACAGCCCCAGGAGGCCCCCCCTGGGCCAGGCGGGGGGGGGGGGGGGAACAGGTTGACCCAGTCAGCTGGCTGAGACTTCAAAGCAGGCCGCCTGGGCCTGGGAGTGAGGACAAATCAGCAGGCAGGCTCAGGGGAGCTCCAGGAAGTGAAGGCAGCAAAGGGGCAGTCTGGGCACCCAGTGGCCTGCCCCCAGGGCCGTGCAGCTCTGCTCCGCTCCGCTCTGCCTCGCCCCTCCCCCTCCACATCACCCACCAGCTCCACCCCGGGGCCTTATCACTAGCTTTCTGACCACCTGGAACACTCTGCCCCACATAGCGCTGTGACCAGGTCACTGACTGGACCAGTGAATGGACATTTGGCCGCCTGCCTTCTGGAGTTTCTGTCCCTCCCCACCCCCTCTCACCTCCACTTCCAGCTTTTCCAGCTCCAGCTGTAGCTGGAGATAAGAGACTCCTAGATCTCTGCCTGCCCTGGCTCTGGTTCTGACCCTCAGACCTCAGCCTCCAGAGGAGCCAGAGTAACAGGCCTGCGCACTGCACCCGGTGCCATCTGGTGAGAAGGGCATGGATGTGAGGCAGCGCTAGCAGACCAGAGCACCGAGCACTGCGGAGAGAGTGCAGGGCCTCAGGGACTGGGGGAGGGGAGCCCCGACGGCCCCTGAGCTGATGCTGCCCTCATCTGGAAGCCAGGAGTCCAGGGAGCCCAGGAAACAGGAGAGAGGGAGCACGGCCTGCTACAAGTGGCAGGGTGGGACCTCACTTCTCACAGAAAGGAGGCCGCTGTACCTTCTCCGCAGGCTGGTGGGCTGCCTGGAAGAGGCAGCAGCCAGCTTCCCCGTGGTTCTCAGGAATCTGTTCCTCTGGAGTCTTTCTCCAGCTGCCCCATGGAAACCATGGAGAAGCAAGGGCCAAACTGTTTGTAGGGGCTCAGGCTTGGGCTGGGGACCCTCTTTTTCTCTGTGGGCCAGTTGCTCAGTCAGGGTGGACATCAGATCCCCGTAGAGAGTTTTAAACGCGGTCCAAGCCCCACCCCAGCACTTCAGGAAACATGCATTTATCAAATCCTCACGAAATGTCCTGCTGTACATTCCTGATCCACAGCCACTGTCCCCCTCCTACTCACAGGCACCGATCCTCCTGAGCACAGGAAGTCCACCGCTCTGCTCACCAGCCAGTGCTCCAGACCCACGCTCAGGGCAGGCATCACTAATCCACCATGATCATCAGCCTCACAGAACTCAGGCAGCACTAATCAACCAGGATCATCTTTTCCTCTGAACTCGGACTCAGCTGCAGAACCTCCCCAAGCACAGAGCTCCACTGGTGTGGCCCGTGGGGCACTGACACCCAGAGACCCAGCAGGTGTCACAGTCAGCTCACTGTCTGACGTTCACGTCTTCCTGTCAGGCTCTCTGACAGGGCCCCTGCCATCCTGTTCTGACAGCATAAACCACCACCACCACACAGGCATCAGTCTCTGATGACACTGGCAACGTGCCAGCATCACCATGGTGAAATGGGGAGACTGAGGCTGGGGCTAGTCCTGCTCCCAAAGTGAAAGGTAGACGCTGACCCATAGTCAGGTGACCCTGACTAGGTCCTCTCCCAAGGCCTTCCTCAATTAAGGGAGCAGCATTTCTCATTTCTAGAACTCTCCTTGGGCTGGAGCTTCCATTTCAGGGCTTCTCAAAATAATTCTCCTAAAAGAATTGTCCCAGGAGGGTGGGGCTGAGCTCTGACCAGATCTGGTGGAGGAGGAGTCCGGCAGAAACCTGGCATAAGCCAACTCCAGGCTAGACCCTAAAACTGCCTCCCTGCCTCCTGCTTCGGCAGACAAGGGAGGCAAAGGGAGGTGAAGAAGGCAAGCTGGTGGGGCCTCCTGCCTGCAGAAGACAGGCCGGGGTCCCTGGCAAGGCACTGTCCAGGGGTAGACTCAGGTCATCCTGGGTCTGTGCCCCATGGCACAGTACAGCTGTTCATGCCCTGATATGGAAACTGAGGCATGGCAGCCCGCCCCCAAGGGGCAGGCAGCCTCTTCTCCCGAGTCCCTCATATCTACAGAGCCCTTTCTGCCTTGCACAGGAATAACTGTGGCTCATGGCCACTGCTTTCCCACAGCTGGCAGGCACAAGATGGGGTGCCATGACTCAACTGTAGTTTGGGGCTCAGCAAGTATCTGTCGAGAGAATAAGACATCCCCATACCAGACTGAATGGGAGGCAGCCAGGCTGGGCCCTTCTCTCCCTTGCCTGGCCCCTCATGAGTAGTGCCCCAGGGGACGGCTCTGGAGGGGACCCCATGTGCTGGCCCTTCCCCCAACAAGAGCGGCAAAGGAGTGCAAAGGCGCCAGGCTCTGGCTGACGTCCCTGGCACGGGGGCCAGCAGAGCTGAGGGGGGCAGAATGCCTCTGCCTGGAGGCCTTGCTGGCTGGCGTCCCAGCACTCACAGCGCTGGCTGCCACTGAGGGAGGAGGGAGCAGGGTGCACTGACGACCTAGGCACACAAAGCCACCAAGGCCCAGGAGGAAGGCAGTGCCCAGTCCTGCTCACGCCTGGAGGCAGCCTGGAGGAGGCCTAGCCTCAGATGGCCCGGATGAAGAAATGGAGGCAGAGTGGCCTGGAGGAAAGTACCATGCCACCCTCAGGTGCAGTGGATGGGCCACAGCTTGGGCCTCTGCCCTGTGTCTGACGGCCCGCGTGGCCTCATCTGAGGCGGGGGACTCTGAGGAGGACCTGCGTGGCCTCGTCTGTGAGGAGGGACCTCCACGGTCCTTGTGACCGCGTCTGAGATGGGGGACTCTAAGGAGGGACCTCGACGGCCCACATGGCCTCGCCTGAGATGGGACACCATGACAGCTCACCCGGCTGCTCACCTGTCCTGCGAGTGCGCAGGTCCTCAGGCTTTCGGGTGACCCGTCCGCTGGCGTAACTGGAAGCTGGCACTCGGCCTGAACACATGGCGCCACAGCCTGCGGCGTCATGAGGAGAAGGCGGGGACTGCCTCAGTGGCTCAATCTGCACCAGCCTGGCTTCGCCAACATCCCACACCTCTCACACCAGCCGGTGTGGCCCTGTGGGGCGCCAGCATGGCATCACGTGCATTGGGCGGTGCTGGGTGCTGGCGTGTAAGCGGTCATCAGTGCTGCTCTGAGCCAGGGGCCCCTTCCCCGAGGTGGTCTGTCTGAGTCACCGGGCGAGCCGCGGTCTGCCATGGCTGCAGTACACTTGCTTCCCCTCCTGAGCATCTGCTCAGAGCGGCGCCTCCATTCCCACCACCCGCAAACGGCTGGGGAGCAGTGACTGTCCTCTTGGCCAAGGTCAAGGCCGGCTGTGCGGCCCCGCTGCCCGGCTCTGCGGGTAGCTGAGGTCTGCAGAGCTGTCCCTCTCCAGAGACGGCAGCCTCGGCGTCTCCACACCCTCTGGAGAGCTGGAGCTGTGGCCTCCTTGGCGGGGCCCTGATTGTCCCCTTGGTGTAGCGACCGTTTCCCAGAGCGCCTCGGGGCCTGGAGGCACGGCAGCACCACCGCAGGGGAGGCCAGGTGTCCAGGCCTAGCCCGGGCAAGGCCCTGGGTTCCAGCACTAGCACCTTTCTGCCCCAGTGAAACTGAATCAATAAAGACGCTTTCAGAGGTTGATGGCGAGGCTCAGGAGATGATCTTGGATAATCCATGGCTCAGCGTCCTCTGGAGCCCCCAGAAGGGAGGCAGGCGACATCCGAGAGGAGCAGGGAGGGGCGGCGAAGCCTCAGCAGAGCCCCTGGAATGGGTGACGGGGACTGGGGCACAGGATGGACGACGCTGTCCTGGGTCTCACCAGCTGTGTTGTCCCCCCTCCCCCCAGCCATACTTAGTATTTTCCCAAGATTTACCCAGAAAACCTCCCCTCCAGAGTGCCAGCAACGCTATAAACTCCCAGCCGCTTGCTAATTACTCTGCCCTTGAGCAAAAGTGTTAATCTAGAAAACATAAAATTATAATGACTCTCTCGACATAATTGGAACAGGAGATGAGCGTGCAGCAAGCCCCCTCCCCCCGCAGGACTGTGGGGGGCCAGGCCTGGTGGGCTCCTCCTCATACCCCATCTTCCTTCTGCTTCCCTAGGGACTGCAGGCCATCTGCTGCTGTTCTGGGCCTCTCAGTTCCTGGGTCCCAGCAGAGGGGAGTCCTCAAACAGGCCACCGCAGACAGTGATGACGCTGCCCGGGCAGACATCGCTAGTCAATCCCGGAGAGCTTGACCACTGCCTGGTCCAGCTGAAGACCTTCATTTCACAGAGGCAGGAAGTGGGGAAGGGATTCAAGTTTAAGTCCTGTTCTTCAGGAGCAAAAGGCTGTCTATGATTTCTGGTGACACAGGGCAGATGTTTGTCCAACAGAAGGAAAACAAATCGCCAAAAGCAAAGAAGTGTTCACGCTGCTGAGCGGGATGAGGGAAAGAGGGGGTCGAGGTAACTTCAAACAGTCCTTCAGGAAATGCTGAGACCTCCACAGAGGGGCGCAGGGTCAGGCCTGGCCATTCCGGGGCCCTGTTCTCTGGCTCCTTTCTCTCGCCATCTTGTGTGTCCCAGCAGTGGCTCACAGCACCCCTGCTCATAGCTGCCTGCCTCTGTCCTGGGAAGCCTCCATGCCCTGAAAGGACATGGCTGAGAGTGCCACAGCCCCATGCACAGCTGGTGGCCTGGCATGCCGTTTACCCTCCTTTGGAGGCCTGGCCCTCAGGGGGTCTGCCCGGGGAGGCCCGGCACCTCTCCCACGCCTGGCTTCTGAAAAGAGGCTGGAGGTGCAGATTTGTCTCTATAACCTCCAGACGTTAAATTAGCAGAAAAAGACAGCTCAGGAGCCAAGCCTGTGGATGACGGAGCCGATGGCCTGGCTCAGGCCAGACCGGGAGGGCAAGAGCTGGGTCATGTGGCAGGGCCCAGCCCTGAGGCCCCTTGCCCCGTCCCCCCAGCGCAGCCCCAGCACAGCAGGGCCTTGGGAGGCTCTCAGCCTGGGGCCGTCGGAGAGGCTGCCAGGAAGCGGCCGGGAAGGCCCACGCACAGGAAGGCTGATTCAGCTGGGAACCTTCTGGATGGATGACCCACAGCTCCACCCCTCCACCCCTCCCACATGCTGGCCTTTCTTACTAATTGTTTTCAGACAGATGGTGAAGCCCTGAGTCTCATTCCCCCAAGCGGGGAGGGGGGGCATGGAGGATGAGGCCCTGACCTTGACCGCTGGTGTTGAAGGAATTGTTCAGCCTGGGCTCTGTGCGTGCGTGTGCATGTGTGTGTGTGTGTGTGTGCGCGTGCGTGTGTGTGTGCGTGTGTGTGTGCGCGTGCGTGCGTGTGTGTGTGCGTGTTGAGAAAGAGAGAGAGAGAGTGCACCAGGGTTGCAGGAGTCGCTGTGGGGAGGTTTGAAAATGAAGGGGTGGTCTCAAGGTCTCAGAGGCTAGCTGGCAGAGCTGGGCAGAGGGCACCTCCTCCAGGAGGCCCCCTGGCTTGCAGCCTGGGCCACAGCAGGAACTCGGTCCTGGGTCTGGCTTTAGGAAGAGTTGGGAGAGCTGTGGGCACCGCAGAGGGCAGCGGCCCTGGCTTCTAACAGGGCTCCAGTGTGTTACTCAGGCTGCCTCCTGAAGACCCCAAGTGTAGACGGGAGGCGGGGCCCCACCCGCCTGAGTTTGCAGGTCTGCAGACATCACTGCCCACCCGCTGGGCGCCTGCAGGAACCCACCAAGGAGTCCAGGTGAGTCTCAGCAGCACCGGGCTTTGCCAGTTCACAGGCTCCTGAGACGTGCACGCGCGTGTGAACTCCTAGGGGTAAAGTTCTGAGAGGGCAGACGGCACCGCTGGGAGCTCAGCACGGAGGCCCTGGGCAGGCACCATGGAGGCAGAGGCGGGCTGCAGCGGGGCTTACGTGAGAGCTGAGAAGACCCAGCAGGCCCAGGGCGCCACAGGCAGAGCCCTGGGCCTGCTGAGGACCAGTGACAGCCCGGGTCACTGGCCGTGGGGCCACTGACGCCCAGGGCAGTCCTGCAGGCCAATCACAAGGCACAGAGTCAGCCCAGGGCCGGGGCAGTTTCCACGAACCTCTGGACCCCGGGTCAACTTTCTGGGCCTATCGAGAGACGACTCAAGCCAGGGACCCACAGCCGAGAGGGTGGCTGAGGACCCGGGAGGGGGGGACTCCCAGGTCCTGTGATTGGCCATCAGGGAGTGGAGAGACCCCAGGGATCACTCTTGACCTCTGTCCTGTGGCACCCCAGGAACTCCTCGCACACCCAGGCCTGAGCGAGGCCGCCTGCTGCAGACCCCTGTAGAAAAGCTGGGTGCACCCTGCCATTGAGCCGGCCACGTGAACTTGCTGGACACGTGAACTTGCCTCCCTGGGGTGTGGCTGCACCAGGCAGGTTGGCAACCCTGGTACCAAGGCCAGGGGAGACTGAGCCTGTGAGCTGCCCGAGACCCCCACCCCACACCCAGCCTCTCCTCCTCTAACAGCCCCTCCTTCCCCACCCTCTCTCCACTCACCTGACCCCTGCCCCTCCAGCTGCCCACGTACCATGAAGCCAAGCCTTTGCTTGAAGGTATTTGTAAAGAGCCTTGATCACCATTCTGTATTTTTAAACAGCTATTAATGATAGACAGGTGTGATACATTTTTTAAGTGTCCGTCACCCTGCATCTGTCCACAGAGGACCTGGCACCCCCACCTTACATGCTGGGGGCTGGGCAGGTGCCCACAGCCTCACCACTGCGGCCCAAGGCCAGGCTGCAGGGAGCTGGGTGTCCACAATTCCCTGTGAAGAAGGCATGTGGCCACGCAAAAGGACAGGTGACACCCACTAGCCCTTTAGTTAACCAGGACCTGGCAGCCACGTCTCTGTTTGCAGGGAACCAAAGTCAGCTGGGAGTCTGGGGCTGGTGACCCATGCCTTTGATCCTAGCTACACGGGTTGCTGAGATCTGAGGGCTGAAGTTCAAAACCAGCTGGGGCAGGAACGGCTGAGGCTCTTATCTAATGAACCAGTGGAAAGCCAGACGTGGAGCTGTGGCTCAAGGGGTAGAAGACAAGCTTTGAGTGAAGTAACTCAAGGATACCCCCCAGGCCCCGAGTTCAAGCCCAGAACACCCGGAGGGGAGAGCGGACCCCACCCCCTTCAGAGAGGGCGAGGCGCATGCGTGGGCAGCCTGGGAGTCCCGCCTTGGGGCCGCCGCTCGGCCTCTCCCTCCCCGTCCTCCTCGGGAGTGCTCCATCGACGATGGCAGCCTCAGCTGCCCTGGCCAGACCCGAAGCCACAAGCAGCCCAGCCATCATCCATCACAGACCCACTCATGCAGACACACGCACAGCCGGCCGCCTGCAGATGCGGGGCCGGGATGGAGGGAGACGCAGAGCTGCAGGGCCGTGGACACGGGCCATGGCTGAGTGAGGACACACGGGCCGGGGCCAGAGCGGGCCCCGCAGAGTGTGTCAGGGCCCCTACCCGGCTCTGGTGACCCTCAGCCTGGCTTCCTGCCTTGTGGTCTCATGCAGGGCCCCGCGGGGAGCGACCAGGGCAGAGCGGCTCACACGCTGGGCTGGGCTGGGCTCTGCCTTGGCCGGGCCTCAGCCTGCACTGGGGTCCAGTCAGTGTGCCAGGAGGCCTGGCAGGGCTGAGAGGCACAGCCTCTCCCGCAGCACGGTGCAGACAGGGTAAATGGAGGCCCGGTCCCCCTCCAGTGTGGGCCACGCACAGCGGGCCCCCAGCCTGCAGGGGCCCTGGTCCAGGTCCGGAGGTGGCGCTGGCTCTGTGCATGTGCCAGGCCCAGTGCCACGCTCCCTTCTGTCCTGACTGTCACAGGGGCGAAGAGCAGGCTGCATGGCCTCAGCCAGCATGGGCCTCCTGCAGGAGCAGGGCGAGGGCGGGGCCCGGACTGGAGGCTTACAAGTCACCAGCAGTCACCAGTACAACTTTAACGGGGGCTGAATGAACTCGGGGGCGGTCTCGGCTGGCCTGGCCTGGAGGAAGGTGTGGCCCCTGGGGCCCTGGGAGCGGGGGGTGAGAAGAGGGGCGCCCCGAGGCCAGGCGGCAATGAACACAGCCCTGTCTGAGCCAGGAGCTGCGGGCTCCACTGCCCCGTGGATGCCCAGCCTGCTTGGCTCCCCCTTGCTCCGCTGTCTCTGAAATGAGCCAACTGTCGTCCTGGCCAGGGCATTCCCGAGGGCTCCTGGCCCGCCCCACCGTCCTGGACGCCCCAGCCACCCTGCCACGCCTCTCCTGACCACACACCTTCTGTGGCAGTGACGTGTGCAGTGAAGCCTGGGCGGCCCCGCCCTGCTGTGGGATTTTCCAGATGCAGCTGTGTCCACAGAGCCCTTCCCCTGCTCCTGCTCCTGGCAGGAAGGAGCCTGCTGCCACCCTGACCATGAGCAGAGGCCTTCATTAGTGAGCCTGCACCCAGGTGGCGGGGCTGCGGCCTGTGGCTTCGCTCTACCACTTAGGAAGAGCCACGGCACCACTTGTGGTGGTTCATTGTTGGTAAGAGTCTCATGGGCTTTCCCGCCCAGGCTGGCTTTGAACCACGACCCTCAGATCTCAGTCTTGAGTCTCTGGGATTACAGGCATGAGCAGTGGGGCCAGGTTGTGTGCCTGCCTGCTCTGCAGTGCCCGGGGCTCTCAGCCTCTGCGCTCGGGGCGCTCTCACCTCCCCTGGGCTCCTGGGGCCTCGCTGTCCTCGGGAGGGTGGAGGCCTGGCTGCTTGGCTCAGGCCCTGGGAGCCTTTGATTTGAGAAGCCTGGGGCAAGTGGAGCCCAGAGGCAGCGCTGCGGGCATTGCACCTGGCACAGGCTCTGGCTCTCATTGCTGCCCCACTCTCTGTGGCTGTCAGCTCCCAGGGTGGCAGCTTCCTTTGACTTTGTGACACTTGTCACGGCTTATGCTCCCCGTGTGAGCTCGGAAGGCATTCTTGGTGGTGGGAGGAGCCTGCTCTCCTCCTGTACCTGGGGATTCCGGGAGGCACGCTGTGGGTGGGGGGCCGCCGTGCTCAGCGCCAGGCCCCTGCATCCGGGGCCCCGATCCCGAGGCCAGGAAGCCACCGGGGTGCAGACTCGCCAGGGCACCAGGGTCTCCCCAGAGGCAGCGCATTCTGGAATCTCCATCTCCACAACAGAGGACGTGGTCTGGCGCTGCAGACCATGTGCGTCCTCTGAGAACAGATTGTGCAGGGCGAGGTGGGGTGGGTCTGGAGCCAGCAGAGCTGAAAACACCAAGACCCCACCACGGTGCCCAGGGCGCCCGCCTCGGACCGCTGCCGGGGCACCAGCACCCACTCCCCACCCAAGGGCACTAGGACACTGGGGTAGGTGGCAGGGTGACACAGACACAGACATGTTTGCAGATCTTTGCCACCCCCCCCACTGGGGTTCAGCCTTCTCTAACGTGGTGGGGACCCCGCTATCACCCGTGACTGTTCCCAAGACGGAGGGTGCCGGCAAAGGCCAAGGAGACTGGTGGAGATTGGGGACAAAATGGTTTATACCACAGCCACACTGCAGGCCCGGGTACCCAGATGGGCAGGGGACAGCGGGGGGGAGGGGCAGCGGGGGACAGGGGTCGGCGGCGGACAGGAGGCCTCTCGGCCCCCAAGCCTCAGCCTCCAGGCTCAGCAGCCAGTGTCAAAACTCTGCTGCACCTCAGTTGGCCTGCTCCCTTGATGGATTCCAATGGCGTGCTCAAATGACTGCTTTCCACCAGAACAACGGAGCTGAACCACGGCTGGATCAGGTCCCCAGGCAGACGGGAAGAGGGCCTCGGGTTGGACAGGGGACAGGGGCTCCAGGGGCAGGAGGGCAACTGTACCCGGCAATCCTGCTGGCTAGGGCCGAGCTGGGGCTGGGACTGAAGGGGTGGAGGGTGGGGAGAGGAGCTACGCAGGAACTTAGCACAGACCCACCTGTTCTGTGCTCTAGGCCCTTGGCTTCAGTTTAGCTTTTTTTTTTTTTTTTTTTTGCCTGTCCTGGGGCTTGAACTTAGGACCTGGACACTGTCCCTGAGCTGCTTTTTACTCAAGGCTAGCACTTTACCACTGGAACCACAGCACCACTTCTGGCCTTTTCTGTTTATGGGGTACTGAGAAATTGAACCCAGGCTTCATGCACTCTAGGCAAGCACTCTACCACTAAGCCACATTGCCCAGCTCCTGGCTTTAGTTTTTGGACAAATCCGGGCGGAGATTCTCCTACTTCTAACGCTCAAGAGCTGGATTACAGATTACTATGTCCAGCTCAGGTACTTACTGTCAGAAAAACAAAGACAAAACAAAAAAGGAACCAGAAGGGAGCCGGGTCCAGTGGCTCAGGCCTGCAATCCCAGCTACTCAGGAGGCTGAGCTCTGAAGCCAGCCTGGGCGCCAAGGTCTCTGGAACTCATCGCCAAGTGACCACCGAAAACCAGAAGTGATGGTTAGGCTCAAGTGGTAGAGTGATAGTTCTGAGCTGAAGAGCTCAGGGACAGCATCCAGGCCAGAGTTGAAGACCCATGACTGGAAAAAGGAAAAGGAAGAGGAGGAGGGAGGAGGAGGGGGAGGAGGGGGAGGAGGGGGAGGGGAAGAGGAGGAGGGGGAGGAGGAGGAGGAGGGGGGAGGGGAGGGGGAGGAGGAGAAGGGAAGAGGAGAGGAGGAGGAAGAGGAGGAGGAGGAGGAGGAGGGAGGAAGAGGGGGAGGAGGGGGAGGAGGGGGAGGAGGGGGGAGGGGGAGGAGGGGGAGGGGAAGAGGAGAGGAGGAGGAAGAGGAGGAGGAGGAGGAGAAGGAGGGAGGAGGAGGGGGAGGAGGGGGGAGGGGGAGGAGGAGAAGGGGAAGAGGAGAGGAGGAGGAAGAGGAGGAGGAGGAGGGAGGAGGAGGGGGAGGAGGGGGAGGGGGGAGGGGGAGGAGGAGAAGAGGAAGAGGAGAGGAGAAAGAAGAGGAGGAAGAGGAGAGGAGGAGGAAGAGGAGGAGGAGGAGGAGGAGGGGGAGGAGGGGGAGGAGGGGAGGGGAAGAGGAGGAGGGGGAGGGGGAGGGGGAGGAGGAGAAGGGGAAGAGGAGAGGAGGAGGAAGAGGAGGAGGAGGGGGAGGAGGGGAGGGGGAGGGGGAGGAGGAGAAGAGGAAGAGGAGAGGAGAAAGAAGAGGAGGAAGAGGAGAGGAGGAGGAAGAGGAGGAGGAGGAGGAGGAGGGGGAGGAGGGGGAGGGGAGGAGGAGAAGGGGACGAGGAGAGGAGGAGGAAGAGGAGGAGGAGGAGGAGGGAGGAGGAGGGGAGGAGGGGGAGGGGGGAGGGGGAGGAGGAGAAGAGGAAGAGGAGAGGAGGAGGAAGAGGAGGAGGAGAAGGAGGAGGGAGGAAGAGGGGGAGGAGGGGGAGGAGGGGGGAGGGGGAGGAGGGGGAGGGGAAGAGGAGAGGAGGAGGAAGAGGAGGAAGAGGAGAGGAGGAGGAAGAGGAGGAGGAGGAGGAGGAAGGAGGAGGGGGAGGAGGGGGGAGGGGGAGGAGGAGAAGGGGAAGAGGAGAGGAGGAGGAAGAGGAGGAGGAGGAGAAGGAGGGAGGAGGAGGGGGAAGGAGGGGGGAGGGGGAGGAGGAGAAGGGGAAGAGGAGAGGAGGAGAAGAGGAGGAGGAGGAGGAAGAAGAGGAGGGGGAGGAGGGGGGAGGGGGGAGGGGGAGGAGGAGAAGGGGAAGAGGAGAGGAGGAGGAAGAGGAGGAGGAGGAGGAGGGAGGAGGAGGGGGAGGAGGGGGGAAGGGGGAGGAGGAGGAGGAGAAGAGGAAGAGGAGAGGAGGAGGAAGAGGAGGAAGAGGAGAGGAGGAGGAAGAGGAGGAGGAGGAGGAGGAGGAAGGAGGAGGGGGAGGAGGGGGGAGGGGGAGGAGGAGAAGGGGAAGAGGAGAGGAGGAGGAAGAGGAGGAGGAGGAGAAGGAGGGAGGAGGAGGGGAGGAGGGGGGAGGGGGAGGAGGAGAAGGGGAAGAGGAGAGGAGGAGGAAGAGGAGGAGGAGGAGGAAGAAGAGGAGGGGGAGGAGGGGGGAGGGGGAGGGGGAGGAGGAGAAGGGGAAAAGGAGAGGAGAAGGGGAAGAGGAGAGGAGGAGGAAGAGGAGGAGGAGGAGGAGGGCCCATGACTAGGCCCATGATCCCAGTACACCAGAGGTGAGGCAGCAGAGTACTGAGTTCAAGACCACACGGGTTAGATAGGATAGCAAAACACACAACCAAAATAAAGTAAAAACAAGATAAAGCGGTCTCTGGGCCACAGGCTCACCCTCGTGCCCCCCCCCGAGAACACTGCCTGCCCCCGGGACACGGGCCCCACGGCTGGGCTGCAGGACCCTGGTGACCGGGTGTGGAGAGGGAGCGGACACAGGAGGGGGGACACAGGAGCCGTGCTGGTTCCCCTCCTCCCTGCAGTGGGGTGAAGGCTGCGGGCACACAGCACCAGGCTGGGGCGACCGCTGCCAACCTGAGCCTCCGCCTGGCCCCACACGGAGCGCAGGGTCACCTGCAGGAGTCAGGACGAATGGTGACCAGAGCGACGAGCTCCTGCGGCCTCTCGCCTGGCCAAGGCCCCGTTACGAGGCCCCCCCAGAATGGCCGGGGACGGAGCTGGGCTGGCTTGCAGGGTCCCCTCCCACGTGGCCCCAGGGGACTCGGGGCCACAGATCCCATTGCCTGGTTCTGGCTCCAGAGTTGGCCTTGCTGGCCAGGAGCTGCAGCAGGGCCTCTGGGTGACGTCGCCGGCCCGGGCTGCCTGGGCTCTGCCGGACGGAGCTGGACTCATGGCAGATTCCTCTGCGGTTGTGTAGTGTTTGAGGTGAGGTTGCACATTCCAGAGCTGGGGAGCTGGCAGGGCTGGGGGCTCCCCCGGACCGAGGCCCGGGCGGGGCTGTCCACCCACAGACTTCCCCACCAGGACGGCCCCTGCGCTCCTCCCTCCGCGGGGGAGCTGCTCTGGGACCAGCTCTGGCCAGACCACTCTGTGTCTGAGCCACATCTGGGTTGGGGGCACAGAAGCCCCGAGCCTCTTCCCGGGAGGGCATCTGCTCTGTGCTTCCAGTCCCTGCTCAGTAAGCACACACCCACAAAAGGATATCTGGAGAGGAGCTTGACAGGGCTTCCAGATGGCACCTGGCCCCTTGACAGTGGGTCACACACACCCTCGGCCATGCGCTCCCCAAAGCCAGGGAAAGACAGGATCGTGAGTTGGCTGGGATAATGAAATCCACCCAGTTTCACTGGGAAGTCCTCTATAATTTCATCAGCGTTAAAGGATTACAATGGCAACAAATTAAACCAACAGGCATGAATTTAGTTGCTCAAGAGGAAAATGTAGCTTGATTTAGAAACGGATATTGCAGTTTATTAACCAATCTAAATTAATTTGATTTTGAGCCACTGTTAAATATACATTAGGATGCATCACCCAAGAGCTGGTGGGGGAGGGGAGGGACGAGGAAGACTGAGCAGCTGGTGTGAGCTTGCCCCCCCCACACACATGATGGACCAAGTGGGGTGCTCACCACAGAGGAGGGTGAGGGACACCAGACAAGATCCTGAACATTGCAAGGCTTACCCAGCTTCAGGTACAACTGGATCCAGGCAATCAAGATCAAGAGGAACTGGCTTTCTTATTTTTTTTTTCTCCCAGTCCTAGGGCCTGAGCTCAGAGCCTGGGCATTGTCCTTGGGCTTTCTCAAGGTTAGAGTTCTACCACTTGAGCCACAGCACGTCCTGCTTTTTCTGTGCATGTGGTACCAAAGAATCAAACCCAGGGCTTCATGAAGGCTACACTTCCAGTGCTTCCTTGGCCTTCTTAAGCTATTTCCTTCTGGGGACTTCACTCTGAAGCAAGGTCTCTGTGCTAGGCAGCTGCGGGTGGGGTTTCCTTTTGCTGGATCTGTGGCCTCCCACAAGGACTTGGTGGAGCCTGGGCAGCGTCTCAGCACGCCCAGACTCGGGCCTTCGCCTGTCTGGGAGCTGGGGAGGAGGAAGAGGTGAACTGACTCTCCAATGTGGGGGGGCAAATGGGAAGGGGGGTTCAGAGCACAGAAACCAGAGCTGCGGGCTGCCAACGGGCCTGGCCTGGGAGCCAGAGAACACAGCGCCCGGCCCTCCTCCCTCCCCAGCTGCTCTATTTTTAGTTTTATTTATTTTTATTGCCATTATAAAGGTGATATACACAGGGGTTTATTTTAACCTAAAAAATGTTGTGCCAGTACTGACTGAGCCTGAGCTGGGCTGGCCTCTCACCCACAGGAGCCACAGCGGTGGTGACTTGGAGATAAGGGTCCGCTGAACTTTGCTTTCCGGGCTGGCTTTGAGCCTCGGATATGGCTCCTGAGTAGCTGGGGTGACAGGAGGGAGCCACGGGTGCCCAACTACTCTTCCCCCCCTCGGGGTGCAGAGCACTGTAGCACAGAGCGCTGGCTGAGCCCTCACGCTGCAGACACGGCTCCGTTTCAGAGGCTTTCTGCCCAAGAGGTGTGGGTGGTGGTGACAGGCTGGGGAACAATTTCACAGTTCTGCTTTTTAATTTTCTCTCCTGCTTAGCATAATGAGCTCCTGTTCCTCTTATCTGGGGGAGGGGCAGAGGATCACCGACAACGAGGAAAGGGACCAGGCACAGAGGCTGCCTTCCAGTCACAGCCACCAGCAGAGACCACAGGGCACAGCACGCCCCTGGGGACACCGACCCAGCGTGAGCTGGTGGCTAAAACTCCAGAACAACAACAACAGAATCCTTAAAACCATCCTAAGGGCTGCCAACTACCGGCAGAGAAGCAGGGCCTGGCCAGAGCTGGACCATGCGAGGCCCCGCCCCCTCCGCAGGTCAGGGCCCAGCCAGTCCATCAGCCAGCCTCCCCCTGGGCAGCCAGTGGGAGGCCCTGGTTGGAAGTGGAGGGTGGGGGACAGAGCGCTTCCTTCCTGCTCCTGCCATAAAGGAAGTAGGGATGGGATCTGGGGTTCCCCCTCTTACCTGCCATGGTGCTTGAGAGGAGGGTGTGGGGACTTCATCTGGGAGTCCCACCTGCACCTGCCCCAGTCCTGCTGCTGTGGGGGGACTGGCCCCGGGGGTGGGGGCGGCTAGCCGCTGTGGGAAAGGCTGGCTGCTGTGTTCCTAGGGGTAGATTCGCCCCCCCCCCTGGCTGTGCCCCCTCTCATCGGGCAGGGGACAGGGCCCTGCTGTAGCGTTCCTGGGGGCGGGAGGGGGGGGTGTCTGGCCCCTGGGTAATCCGGCTCTGGCAGGTGTGGGGGGGCTGGGAAGGAGAAGAGCCTCTCTGGTTATTTATAGGAAACAGCAGGCACTGAGCTTTGCAGAGGGAACATTCCAGTTCCTACAGGAAGGCGACGCTCCTGGCTGGGAGGGGGGGCCGGGGGTCCTGCTGGCCCTGGCTTCTTCACTGCCCCTGGGCCCCAGGCTTCCAGGGTGACCGGGGCTGTGTGGCACCCTGGCCTAACCAGGAAATGGGCTTGTGACCTGGGTGTCTCCATGCTGGCCACACAGCCTGCCAGAGAGGAGGAGGGGCAGGAGCACGGGAGCTGACCTGCACGGCTGGCATGGCACGGGGCACTGGGCGCACAGCCGTGGTGCCAAGGGGTCCTCTCCCCTGCGGCAGTGCTCACGGCGCCCTGCACACCTGTGGCCTGCGGCCAGCCACCATGAGGTGCCGTGAGCAGGCACCACTAAGTGGCCAGAGGGTTCCAGGGGAGAAGAGGCAGGGGAGGAGGAGGACAGAGCTCAGCGATGCTGCATGAGGACACTGGCTGTTACTCCAGGGTGGTGGGAGCCGTGGAGCCTCCTCTGACCTGGCTGGGAGCCCAGGGGGAGCGCTGGAGCCTGAGGGAGGGGAGGTGCTGGAGCTGGAGGTAGGGAAAGTGGCCAGATGACAATGAATTAGACACAAATCAGATCTGGGACTCAGCGGCCAGCAGTGAGCTGTGAGATGACCCGAGGGACAGAGCACAGGAAGAGCGGGCAGACACAGGATCTGTCTGCCTTGGGGCCAGCCCGCGTCCTCGGGGAGGAAGAGAAGCAGCTGGGCTCTGAGCACTCAGGCCCGCCGCCTCCCCCACATTACAGTCTGCCCAGCCACAGGGAAGCAGCCATAAATCAGGGATGACAGCCCCTGAGAGCGGGGGCCCAGCTCCCGATGTGCTCAGACAATGGAGGGACCAGCCGCGAGCTCAGGAGGCAGGCGCATTACAATTGCCATAAATATTTCAAGGTAACAAGAACCCACAGTGATTCAGCTGAGCTGAGAAGAAAGGAGGGGGACCCTGGGCCCCACAGCCCCACACACCCCGAGCCCTGCCCCGCTGACACACACGACTGGTGTGAGAAATGCATGGGGTTCTCCAGGACATTGGAAGGTGTCTTGGATTAGACTGTGTGGCCCTGGGCAAGGGGCCTGAGCTCTCTGGGCCCTGGATTTTTCATCCGAAAAATGTCAGAGTTAGTGAGGACAGCCACCCGCGAAGTGTGGGACAGGAGCAGCAGCGGGCTGGGCCGTGAGGGCCAGTTTGAAGCCAGTTCCATGGTGCACACCTACAATCCCAGCACTGGGGAGGCTGAGCCAGGAGGACTGAGTCTGAGGCCAGCCTGAGCTACATAGAGAAGGCTCTGTCCCCCCCAGAGAGGGAGGGAAGGAGGGAGGGAGGGAGGGAAGAATACTTGGACCACTGAGCTCCCTGCAGTGTGACCCTGCCAGGAGTGTGGCTGTCCACATGAACCACCACGGGGGTCACTGTTACTACAGCAAAACTTCACCCGCCCTGACTGTGGAGAGCGAGCCTGGGGGCCCGTCAGGCCTACCGCTCTGCTGCACTGGGGGCCCAGATCTTAGCTTTTTGGGGGGGGGTTGTGGGGCTTGAATCCAGGGCTGGGCACTGTGCCTGAGCTCCAGCACACCTCTTTGGATCCCTACGCAGCTCCACTTCTGGTTTTTGAGTAGTTCACTGCAGGCGAGTCCCATAGGGACTTTTGTGCCCAGGCTGGCTTCAAAACACGATCCTTAGATCTCAGCTGTCTGAGTAGCCAGGACTGCAGGTGTGAGCCACGGTGCCTAGCACAGAGGCCAACTTGTCACACCCTTTAGCTCTCTTGTCGTGTAGGGAGGGGACAGGTAGACTCTGGGCTGCTGCTGTGGACGCCTGTGGGGTCTGCACCCTGGCCAGCCCCTCCCTGTGAGTGTGGACAGGGCCTGGCACTCTCAGGCCGCTGTAGCTGGAGGTGATGGGGGGGGGCAGTGCGGGTCCAGGTGGCCTTGTTGAGACCCCAAGATGGCCTTCAGTCTACAGCCAGCCAAGAGCTGAGGGTGGCCCCTGGCAGAACACCAGCAGGAAGCAGCGTTTGACCCCAGCTCTGAGATCACAAGTCTAAGGTCAAGGTGTAGCAGGGCTGGCTTCTCCTGAGGCCCCTGCTGCCTCAGTGCTGGCAGAGGCAGTCCCCTCCCCGAGCTCTGACCAGCCGCTGTCACTGGAGGGGATCCCCCGACCCTGGGACTCTGTCAAAAGACCAAACCTACGAATCACGGGTACAGAGGAAGAAGAGATACAAACTAAAGGTATTCATCCCCAACCTTAAGAGAGGCTTTCAGATCACCAAACAGGCAAGGTCCGAGAAGAAACACACCAGATACATTAGAGCAAAAACACACCATACTCAGAATAAAGCAAAAATATTGAACGCCGACGAGACAAGCTACATACGACGGCAAGCCCATGGGATTTCTCCACAAAAGCAAGGAGGGCATGGATGGACCTAGTTCAGGTCCCGGAAGAGAACATCTATCAGCCTAGACTGGTACGCTCAGCGAGGAGACTCCTCCCAATCAAGGAGGGAAATGAAGACCTCGCGCGATACACAAACGCTGAAGGCATTCATGGCTAACTCACTGAAAAGAACACTGAAGGGAATCCCAGCTGCAGAAGGAGGAAACCAAACACAAGAAACACACAAGAAAGAATAAAGCCCGCTGGAAGAGTAGATCATCAACGCAGGAAAAAGCACGGACCCCTTGGGGGAGCGGCACAGCGACCACCCACTCGAGCTGAGGCTCGGCTCTGGTTCCAGAACACTGTTCCAGCCAGGGCTATGTCAGCCTGCAGGATTTCCCACCCAGACCAAAGGAGAAGCCCTGCCCCCGGTAGTCTGTGATTGGTTCAAACCCAGCCTTCCACTTGACTAAGGGGCTGTGATTGGTGCAGACACACACCAGGGACTGCTGTGATTGGTGCACACGTGCCACGCCCCCTTTGGGCTCTATAAGTAGGTCGTGAAGGGCAGGGTGCTTCCACAATGGGAAGAGTTCCAGGCTGTGGCCAGGCCTTGAGGCTGAGCACCTCAGACGCCTGGGCCAAGAGCTGCCAGTGGCCGATGGCGCTGAGACTTCAAGTCTCAGAACGGTGGCACCAATCGGGTAGGACCGGAGATCCCAACGGCTTGGGCTCTGGGCAGCTGTTGTGCTAGCCGGCCCTGCCCGCTGCCACCTGCTGCCTGCTGATTACAAGCCTGGAATTCCAACAGCTGCCAATGCTGAGACTGCTGGTGGTCAGAGCCCTGACAACTACAGTGCCTGGAGCTCTGCCGCCCCCCCCCCCCCCGCCAGTTCTAAAGTCCACAGCAAGGGCCCCCCGCCTTCAGGGCTTGGAGCCGTGACCCTCTGGCTCTGCCAGTCCAGCCTGCACCTGGAGCACTCACGGGGCTGTGGGCTGTGTGGCTCACACAGGACGGCAGGTGACATGGCAGAAGCAGGGAGCAGCCAGGCTGCCTAGCCAACCCCAGGATTGTCCTCCGTGCCCCTCAGGCTCAGAGGCTTAGAGGCCACTGGGGAGAACCTCACGTGCTGCTCTGGCGAGGCCTGGGCCTGCCCATACCCACAGAGACCGAGAGGACTGCCAGACTCGGCCCCAGCCCAGGTGGCCTCCAGCTTCCGGCAGATTCTCTCCTCTGAAACAGCCGCCTCCGGTCCCTGCGGGAACAGCTCAGCCATTCCAGAGCTCCGATCAGGGAGACAGAGTCACTCCAGCACCTCCAGCAGGCAGCTGCGCCCAGCCAGGCCACAGGCACACCCATGCGGTGGCAGGCCTCTCACGTCTGCCAAGGGCTGACTGGGGCCAGTGGTGACAGGCCAGGTCAGGGCCCAGCCCCAGCCAGACGCAGGCTCGCATGCCTGTAATCCTGGCTGCCCAGGAGGCCGAGTTCAAAGCCAGCCCACACAGACAAACCCAAGAGTCATCGCCAATTAACCGCCAAAGGCCAGAATTGGAACTGTGCAGCTCTCAGCCTTGAGCAAATATGCTCGGCGGCAGTGCCCAGGGGCGTGTTTGGGCCCCAGTGTGCAGGCTCTCGCTTGCGCTCCCTCTCTCTCTCTCTCTCTCTCACACACAGACACACACAGACCCCAGCCCCCCGCCACACTGCATCAGGACCCTGAAGGGTCTCCCAGCTCTGAGCTGCTGACACTCCTGGATCCCACGGCTAAGAGGGGGCAGTGTGGGGACTGGATCGCAGCATTTCCTGTCAGGCCTGGTCATGGCACCACGACTCATACCAGGAGGCAAGAGACGTCCTTCTCAGCCCATCCCAAGGCCCAGGGCCCAGCACCCTGCTGGGTCTGGAGCCACCGCTGCTGCCCGCTGGGCACCGGCAGACCAGGAAGCCTGGCCCAGAAGGCACGGCTTTCCTTTGAAGTCTGAGTCAGCACCAAATTCCATTGAACGTCCTGATACGGCAAAGCCACTGAGAAAACAACCTCCACGCCACCCAGTGAGGATCCCTGTCACCAGCCTGTCACTCGGGAGTGTCTGGCCCAGGAGATGCCAGCAGAGACTCTCTGCCCTTCCACAGAGGAGAAAATGAGGGCAGCAGAGCGGGGGTGGGCCACCAGCCCACGGCCACACGGCTCAGGAGAGAAAGAACCAGGGTCCTCAGCGAGTGGCCTGAGGGAAAGTGCCACCGCCTGTGGGGTGCCAGCCCACTTACCATCTCCACTCACTCTGATTTCTCTTCTCCAACATGAGGGTTGATTTTAGAGCTTCACCACTTGGCCTCCAGTCCAGCACTGTGCTTGCTAATCTGTAGATGGAACCTTACAGACTTTTCTACCTGGCCTCAAACCTTGATCTGCTGGGTCTCAGCCTCCTGAGAAGTCAGCTTCCCATACCCACACCCCCACACACACGCCCCCCCACACCCACACCCCCCCACACCCACACCCACACTGGGGGGGGGGGCAGCCCCTGCCACAAGTGCAGCTTTGGGAGGCCCTGGCAGGGTCCTGAGCTCACTTCCTGGAGGCCCTGGGAGGATACAGAGCAGCACTTGCCGTGCGCCCCCCCGGGGCACTGCCACCTCATCTCTAGGCGGCTCTGCTCAGGAAGCCACTTGCTGATGAACGTGTGTGAGCCAGGTCCCTGTGCACGGCGATGCCACCCTCTCCACAGCTGCTGGCCAGAGCTAGGAGGAGAGAGCCCCCCTCCCCAGCTTGCACTGTCCCCCACTCTCACCTCCCACGGAAGGGGCAGCCAGAGAGAAAAGTCTTGGGTGCCCGTAATGGCTTTGAACCAAGATCCTTGGGCCCAGCCTCCCGCGTAGCGAGGATTACAGACAGTGGTGCCCAGCTTCCCTAGGAACTTTCTAGACCTCAAGGTATTCCAGGCCTGGGAGAACAAGGGCTTTTGTCCCTTCTTTCTAGAAGGGAGGGGTTGTGGGGCTTCTGTCTGTGAGCCGATGTGAGGAAGGGCCTCTTTACGTCAGGGCTCCAGAAGGCGGTGGCCGTTCTAAATGGTGGGCTGATGTTACGGGGAAGCCTGAGTAACGTAGGCTTCCGTCATAGCTGGATCCAGGAGCACAGCATGGCACCACGACGCTCCGCATGTCAGGGAAATAGTGCCAGCACCCAGAGGCACACCCCACCCCTCCCCCAGCCATCAGCAGCTCCACGAATGCTGGCCAGCACTGCCCTGAGCCCGGGACTGCGGCCAGGGCAGGGGGACCTGACTGGCTGGCCACAGGCTCCTCCAGGAGTTGCTGGGTGGGGCCGGCCCCCCTGGAGGAGGACCAGAGACACCCACAGCCCCTCCAGCAGCAGCTGGTGGGTCTCAGGGTCCCTTCTGGGTGTCATTGCCACCACTTTACAGCTGAGAAAACGGATCCTGGAGCCAAAGCGGTCTCCAGCGCCACACAGCGCCCCATGCAGCCTGGTCCCAGCCCTGCCTGCCACCCACCAGACATCACAAGCTGCTGGCCCTCCTACCAGCAGTCCACCCACCCTCCCGCGAGTGGGGACACCGAGGGGTCTCTGGAAGCTACTGCTAAGGGTCTGCCCACACTGGGCCCGGTAGCTGCTATGTATCTGCTGGCAAATGAGTGAACATCTTGGTGCACAGTAAGTGTTCAGTAAGTAAGAGGAGTGTTGATGGGAGCCAAGCTACCAGATCCTAAACCAGGTGGGGAGGGGGGGGGAAGGACGCGATGGCTGCACACATGGATGAATGCATGCATGAATGTATGCTCGGATGGAGGGGTAAGGAGATGAGGGAAGGTAGGTAGATGTGTAAGTGAATGGACAATAACTGGATAGATAAAGGGATGGATAGATGGATGGATGGACAGACGAACAGGTAGCCAAATGGATGATGGGTGGATGGGTGAGTGGATGGATGGGTGGATGATGGATGGATGTGTGGATGGGTGGATGGTTGGATGGATGGATGGGTGGATGGATGGATGGATGGGTGGATGGGTGGATGGATGGATGAGTGGATGGGTGGATGGATGGATGGATGGATAGATGGATGAGTGGATAGGTGGATGGATGGATGGATGGATGGATGGGTGGATGATGGGTGGATGGGTGGATGATGGATGGATGGATAGATGGATGAGTGGATGGGTGGATGGATGGATGGATGGATGGGTGGATGATGGGTGGATGGGTGGATAGATGGATGGGTGGATGGGTGGATAGATGGATGGGTGGATGGGTGGATGATGGATGGATGGATGGGTGGGTGGATGGGTGGATAGATGGATGGGTGGATGGGTGGATGATGGATGGATGGATGGGTGGATAGATGGATGGGTGGATGGGTGGATAGTTGGATGGATGGGTGGATGGGTGGATGATGGATGGATAGATGGATGGATGGGTGGATGGGTGGATGGTTCGATGGATGGATGATGGATGGATGGGTGCATGAATGGATAGATGGATAGATGAATGGGCAGATAGACAGGTAGATGGATGGATGATGGATGAATGGGTTGATGGGTAGATGGATGAGTGGCTGGACAGAAGACAGAGGGATAGATGGACGGACACTGTAAGACTTCCTAGGGCCAGGTGCTCAGAGGAGGAGCCCCAGCCCTGTGGGAGGGCCTGGCCAGGGAGCAAGGCTGCCCTGTAGGAGGGCCTGGCTTGGCGCCAGCCCAGCTGGCTTGCAGGCTAGGAGGGGGTGGGGCTGGCAGCAGAGGCAAGAGGAAAAGTCAGGTCAGCCCGGGCCAGAGGCCGGCTGTGCCAGGATGCTGCGCCCCGGGCAGGCCCCGCCCCCCAGCAATAGAGCCTGCATTGTAAGCGATGACTGAGCGTCCCTCCCCCTTCCCAGCCCTGGAAGACAGGAAACACAATCTGTTTTCTATTTATCATCGCAGCCAAGACGGCACTCCCTCCCCCACCCCCACCGCAGCCGCACCAAGCCACAGCCGTGACATTCCCTGGCCCGCATGAGCCACTGGGACTGGATGAGTAACCGAAGAGAAACGCCATTACAGACACCTAAATGCAGCCTAGCTGCCCTGGCCTCCACTGGGGAAGATGTGGCTGCAGCCCTGGCCTGAGAGGAGCTGAAAACATCCTGGCTTCTCTTCCTCCCTGTATGACCTTGGGCCAGTCAGGCGGCCTCTCTGTGCTCTCCTTTCTCCATCTGTGGGAGAGCGGGGAGGCCCAGGATTATCCATGCTGGCACAGACAGGGTGTGGAGCCCAGGTCCTGGTCCTTCCATTCTTTCTGGAATGGAAGCCCAGCGTCCTGGCTCAGCTTGGCAGGCACCAGTGAGTGTTTCTGCCCCAGCCAGAGGAGCTGGGGCTCTGTGTGGGGGCTACAGGCTGTGCCCAGCTTCATCCTCTCAGCACACGGGCCTGGAGGGGAGGACGGAGGAGAGGGACCTGCCTCAGTGGGGTGTCTGGCCCTGTTTTCTCACATCTAGGCCTTGCTACTTTGCCTCCTGGAAGCAGCCCGGGCTTTGGTGGACAGGTTGGGCAAGGAGGAGGAAACTGAGGCTCCCTGAACTTGGCTGATGCCTCATATTCACAAAGACCCACGCCAGCCCATGCCAGCAATGGCAGCGGGCTCAGGGCCCAAGCTCCCAGAGAGTGACATCTCAGACGTCAGTCTCAGCTTCTCGGTCCCTACAGTGGGCCTGCAGAGTGGCTGGTGTGTCCTCCCTAGGCACCACAGAGCTGGGACCGGGCATTCCTCCCCAGAGACAAGCAGGCAGGTGAGGGGAGTCCTGTGAACAAGCCAGGAGCTGAGAGGGCGGCAGCCAGGCCACGCTGAGGCAGGGCCCTGCTCTGAACGACCCCTGACCACGGCCTGGACCCCTCCATTAAAGCCATTTTCCAGCTCTTCCGGTTTCTAAGGGAACAGTCTTGGTCAGGTTCCATGTGCATTAGAGGTGGGCCTGCCAGAACAGGGCGCGCTGTTATCAGAGCAGCCAGCAAGATAAACGGCCTGGTGCAGAGGCAGAGCTGGAGTGGTGACGCAGCCCAGGAATCAATCACTGCGGCTCTCCAGCAGGAGCCGCGTGGGGATCTCCACAGAGGATCACACACCTGGAGGTTTTGCTCCTGCAGCTGCTTTGCTTTCTAAAGGCTTAAATGCACCCTTCTGTTGAAGAGCCACCTCTCTCTCTCCCAGCCCACAGGGGACAGAGGAACACGGCCCACTGTTTTGGTTAGTTATGCTGCCACATAACACGCACTGTCCCCGCTGGCCTGGCACAGCCGTTCCTGCCAGATGGCCAGGGTCACCAGACACTACCAGATTCCAGGACAGCATGTGGCTGTCACCTGTGCCAGCCCTGGCCACAGTCTGGCAGAGGACACTGGCGTGGGCGCTGGGCTGCAGCCTGCCCTGAGGCTGGCCGGTAGAGATAAGCTCTGGGTAACTGGGCAGAGAAGGAAATGCCAGTGCGGGCCGTGTGTGATGAGGCCTGGCTCAAACTGGCCTCAAACCCCATCTTCACCCTGTGCCATGCTCTGCCACCCCTTCCAAAACCAGGGATGGGACAGAGGTCAGGTAATGAAGACCCAAGTGGAAGGGAGGGCTGGGTTAGTGGGGGCAGTGGGAGATAGCCTGCCAATGGACCTGGCCCTCTCCTACCTTCCATCAGGGTAGAGGCAAGGGCACACACAGGCACCCAAGAAAGTTCCTGGGGCTGCCAGAGGTGTCAGCCCCACACTCAGTGGTCAGCCAGGTCCCTCACTGCCCTGGCACCAAGCCCTGGCATGGCTCCGGGCAGTGATACAGGACCAAGGTTGTTCAAGGCCACCACAATCCGTTATTACCAACTCCCTGGGACATCGTGGCAGCAGAGGGGACAGGACCTCTGCCAGCTGGTGGCCTCTCCACCAATCAGCGGGAACTCTCCAGTGGGAATGCAGGGAGGCACCCATACAATGGGGCCAATCACCAGTCAGCAGGCAGCACCTCCACCAGTCACCAACCAGCCGGGAGCACCCGTCCAATCACCAGCCAGCAGGCAGTCCCTCACCCAATCAGCAATCAGCCGGGAGCACCCGTCCAATCACCAGCCAGCAGGCAGTCCCTCACCCAATCAGCAATCAGCCGGGAGCACCCGTCCAATCACCAGCCAGCAGGCAGTCCCTCACCCAATCAGCAATCAGCCGGGAGCACCCGTCCAATCACCAGCCAGCAGGCAGCCCCTGTCCAATCAGCAACCTACAGGTAGCACCCGTCCAATTACCAGTCAGCAGGCAACCCCTGTCCAATCAGCAATCAGTTGGGAGCACTGTCCAATCACCAGTCAGCAGGCAGCCCCTGTCCAATCAGCAACCTACAGGTAGCACCCATCCAATCACCAGTCAGCAGGCAGCCCCTGTCCAATCAGCAACCTACAGGTAGCACCCATCCAATCACCAGTCAGCAGGCAGCCCCTGTCCAATCAGCAATCAGTTGGGAGCACCGTCCAATCACCAGTCAGCAGGCAGTACCTCATCCAATCAGCAATCAGCCAGGAGCACCCATCCAATCACCAGTCAGCAGGCAGTGCCTCATCCAATCAGCAATCAGCTGGGAGCACCATCCAATCACCAGTCAGCAGGCAGCCCCTGTCCAATCAGCAATCAGCCAGGAACACCCGTCCAATGGGGTCCGGGACACAGCCACCTTCACTGTGGAGGACTTACAGATTCTGGGCTGCAAAAGGGGCCCAGGCTTGGCTGCCAGGCTTGGCTGCCCTGGTCTCCTGTCTGTGTCCCCACCCTCCCGCCCAGCCAGGTAGGGCCCCTGTTGCCCCACAGGGCCCCTTCCATCTTCTCCAGTGGGCCAGCCGCTGGGATCCAGCACTCAGGAGAAGAGAAATGTGGCCTTGTCTGGTGGTGGTGGTGGAGGTGAGGTGGTGGTGGTGGTGGTGCTAGGAGGTCCCTGCTGGGAAAAGACATCCAACACTGATGATTGACAAATGCCATGACGTCACCCTGACCCTCTGGAAACGGGGAGACATTACCTGGCCAGCACTCCATTCCACTGACATTGTCTCTTAATTACAATCTGGAGCAACTGCAGAAAACGGCCCCTAAACAGCTCTTTGGCAGCAGGGCAGCCATAGCTGCTCTGTGGTCACGGATCGTTGAGCCAGGCTCTTTCAAATGAAGGAAGATAAATGAAGATGGGGGCTGTGTGTTCTGGTCAATGACAAGGCCACCCTGGTGGCTGGGAGGCAGGGAGGGGTGGACTGCAGACAGGTCATGCCTGGCCTCCACCTGGCCCCTGATATCTCCAATGGGCTCCAACCAGAGGTTCCCACATGCCATCACCAGCTCCACCAGCTCTGCTAGCCCCCTGGGATGGCTGTGAGTCTGGCACAAAGGCAGACATTAATTTCTTTTTTTTGCTCTTTTTCAGGAAATTGCTTCTGCAGCGAGGCAGGGAGGCTGGGAGGGGAAGGCAGCCCGGCTGAAATCCTACCTTGCAGCTCTCCTGGGTCATTTGGGGCAGGGGACATGTTCTCCACAGATCTAAGGGACTCATCATCAGGGCACAGGACCTCAGAACCAAAAATAGAGCCCAGAACAGCCATGAAGGAAGGAGAGCACTGGGCTGGGAGCTTGGCCTAGTGGTAGAGTGCTTACCTAGCATGCACAAAGCCCAGGGCTCAATTCCTCTATACCACATACATAGAAAAAGTCAGAAATAAGTGATGCTGGGGCTCAAGTGGCAGCCTTAAGAAAGCCCAAGAACAGCGCTCAGGTCCTGAGTTCAAGCCCCAGGACTAGGGGAGCAGGGGAAGAGTACCAGCGACTGGTGGTTCATACCTGCAAGCCCAGCTAATCAGGAGGCTGAGGTTTCAAGGGTTGCAATTTTTGTAGCCAGTCTGGGCAGGAAAGTCTGTGAGACACATCTCCAGTTAACCAGTGAAAAGCCAGAAGCATGATATGGTTCAAGTGAAAAAGTTAAGGGCCAGTGCCCAGGCCCAGTCGAAGCCCCAGGACCAGCACACAAAAAACTTGAAGCTCCTGACTCATGGCCACCAGAAGCAGCAAGTGATCACGTGGGTCCAAGTCTACAGAGAGCCACTGGCTAGGGAGCCTTTCCCCACCCCCACCCCTAGTCCTGTGCTTGGGCTCAGGGCCTGAGCACTGTCCTTGGGCTTTCTCAAGACTAGAGCTCTACCACTTGAGCCATAGCACCACTTCCGGCTTTTTTCTATGTATGTGCTACGGAGGAATCGAACTCCAGTCTTCGTGCATGCTAGGCAAGCACTCTACCACTAGGCCAAACTCCAGCCTCTGAACCTTTAACTTGCTTTGTCAGTCACGGGGTTACATCTCAGGGCCTGTGAGTTGTCCCTGAGCCTCTTTATGCTGAAGGCCAGTGCTCTACCACTTGAGCCACAGTGCCACTTCCAGTTTTTGCATAGATATGAGTCTCAAGAGCTGGCTTCGGCCAGATCTCAGCCGCCTGAGCACCTAGGACAAACCCCGGGTTTCTGAGCCTCTTAT
This sequence comes from Megascapheus bottae, assembly GCF_031878675.1. Lineage (NCBI taxonomy): Eukaryota > Metazoa > Chordata > Mammalia > Rodentia > Geomyidae > Megascapheus > Megascapheus bottae. Next base: position 2,230,366 of record NC_143536.1, on the reverse strand, counting down.
TAACTTTGAGGTTGGGGCTCAGAGAGGTTAAATGACTTGGTGTAGGTCACACAGTAATAAATCATAAATATGGGATTCAATCCCAGACTCTAGAAGTTAGTGTGTCCACAGTCTGCATTTATAAACCCCAAAGGAGCATCTATTTACCTCTGCTGCATGAAAGATAAGCACTTGGTACTGGCAGAGGAATCCCAGAGGATGCCGCATCCCACACCTGGGAGAGTTCAGTCTGACATACTAGGCCTGCCCCCAACACATCCCCTCCCCCAGACTATTCTACCTGGGACCCGGTGTGCCCAATTATAACCCAGAGGAGCCCCCAGTCCTAAGCACTAGCTACTTGTTAAGAAAGAAAAAAGGAAGCTGGCGCAGTGGTTCCCACCTGTAATCCTAGCTATCAGGAGACTGAGATCTGAGGATCGAGGTTCAAAGCCAACCTGGGCACTAACATCTGTGAGACTCTCATCTCCAATGAACCACCAGAAAACCAGAAGTAGCGCTATGGCTCCAGGGGTACGGAGGTAGTCTTAAGCTGAAGAGTTCAGGGACAACACCCACGCCCAAAGTTCAAGCACCACAACCAACCAAAGAGCGGGGGGCGGGTTATGGAAGTCAGGGGCCGGGAAGATGCAGGGGGCCGTCCTGTCCCACCAGCGCTGGCCCCCAGTGCCTCCAGCGACCTCTTCACTGTCACCAGCGGAGACCACAGGCTAGACATGCAAGGCAGGCTGGGTACCCCACAAACCAAAAACATCCCTGCGCCCCCTCCTCAGCCCCTCCCGAGATCTGCGCCCGGCTTTGTGTCCCCTGTGGCTTCTGCGTGCCCAGTAGCACTGCTAACATGCTCCAGGGCCCTGCAGGGGCCCAGGACGCCCCCCTGGGGTTTTCTGGGGTGGCTGCCTGGTGGGCAGTGGCCTTCTTGAAGTGGGGGAGCTGCTGCCCCCTGCCCTCCCAGGCTGGGGGAGTCCAGCTGGACTGCCTGCGGTGAGCCCTGCTCCCAGAAAAGCAAAAGGGAAGTTAGGGTCACTGGTGGCTGGGCCTTGGCAGTGAGGAGACACTGCTTGAGCTCCAGGGCCTGGGGGCCTGGGTTTCCCCACAGCAGGCTGGGCAGCGAGTGAGGCACCCAGCTCGGTCAGCATCTAGGGTTCTCCTCCCAGGCATCTGAAGTTCTCTGCACAACCAAACGGGGGCCACAGCCAGATTTATGGGTGAACACACAGCTCAGCCATGCACTGTGCCAGCACCCTGCATGTGGGGAAAGTCCCCTGTCGGAGCACAGGCGTGGGGGAGGGGGCTGCGGGGGCAGCTGTGGCTCCACGTCGGTTCTCATTCACGGAATGGAGGCAAGGATGTCGGCAGCCCTGGGCCCAGGCCCAAAGGCTGGGTCACAGTGACACCTGGTGGCCAGCCCAGCACTTGCAGGGGCCAATTTCCTAGGCTGACCTGGGCAGAGATCTGAGCACTGGGCTTCCAAGCCACAAAGTCCCCACGAGACTCTTAGCTCCCATCAACTACTTAAACGTACGCAGCACTGTGGCTCAAAAGTAGTAGAGAGCTTACCTTGAGCAAAAAGCTCAGGGGCAGCACCCAGGCCCGGAGGCCAAGCCCTACAACTGACCACAACTGAAAGAAGGAAAGAAGAAAAGAAAAGAGCTGGGGGGCCAGGCATTTGGCCTAGTGGTTAAAGTGCTTGCCTAGCATGCACGAAGATCCGGGTTCGATTCCTCGGTACCACATACATAGAAAAAAGCTGGAAGTAGTGCTGAGGCTCAAGTGGTAGAGCTCTAGCCTTGAGAAAGTCCAAGGACAGTGCTCAGGCACTGAGCTCAAGCCCAGGACTGGCAAAAAAAAAAAAAAAAAAAAAAAAAGAAAAAGAAAAGAGGTAAGGTAAGGTGGCTCACGCCTGCAATCCTAGTTACTCGGCAGGCTGAGATCTGAGGATCGAGGTTCAAAGCCAGCCTGGGCACTACAAAGTCTCATCTCCAACTAATCACCAGAAAACCAGAAGTGGCACTGTGGCTCAAGGGGCAGGAGGGTAGCCTTAAGCTAAAGAGCTCAGGGACAGCACCCAGGCCCAGAGTCCAAGTCCCACGACCAAAAAGAGAAGAGACAAAGTCCCAGAGCCCCTCCCCGACCAGGCCCAGCGCTGAGGGCCCTCCGGCCAGGGGTGGTGGCACCAGGAAAACACGTCTCCCAGAACTCAGCCCCGGTGCCCGTGTTCACTGCCTCTCAGTGACCCCACGAGGCAGAGAGCAGTCATGGCGCTCCCACCAAACTCCTGCGAGCCCGACTTGACAGAGCCTGTCCCCCGCCCTCATGCAGCAGCCTGCCCGGCTTTCAGGTGCTACCTCCGGGCTTTGGTATGAGCACCTCCTGGTTCCTGGAGTGCCCTTTGCTGGATCCCTCCAACTCCAACAGGGACTGGCATAAATGGCAGTCCTCAGAGGAAACTTCTAGAAGCACTCTCCTGTCACCCCTCCCCAGCACAGTGCTCCTCTCTTCCCCTAACCCCAGGATGGAACCTGCTGAGGCCCAGGGCGTTCTCATTTTGTGTGATGTTCTTGTTTCTGTGGCCCTGTCCCTATGGCCCTCTCCTGTCCACAGGACTTGTCCTTGGAGACCTGCTGGATCCCGTGACCCCAGCCGGGAGCAAGCTTGGTGAAACCTGCAGGCCCAGCTTGCCCCCTGGTGGCCGATTCTGGAACGTTCCGGAGGCCCAGATCCCAGTCAGGGAGGCAGGGCAGGAGGGGGGACAGACAGACGGTGGCTCACTTCATAGGCCCCTCCAGAGCAGCCGGTCCAGCAGGTGACAGCCCGGCGCTCCGGCCGCAGCCCTGCGCCCACTGGCAGGGCCCCCACGGGCCCCAGCTGGCTCTAGTTCCGAGGGAAGGGCTGGGTAGTCACACTGCTAACTGGTAGCCCGACCTGGTGGCACCCCAAGGGTGATGCCATGCTGACCACAGCAGGCAGCTCGGTGATAAGGGAGGTGGAATCATGACACCAAAATGGCCAGCCCATGGTGCCCTGCGAGGGGCAGGGCCGTCACTGCAGAGTCCCCAAAGTGCCACACCCACCCTAGACCTGCACCAGGGGACAACAGCACACAGATTCAACACTCACCGGCCTTAGTCACCACTGCCCAACATCAGAACCTCTGTGTTCTTCCACTGAGCACCCAGAGGCCTGGACCCCACCCCCAGCCAGCAAGCAACGCTACACCATGCTCAAATGTCAAGAAGATTTATTGTTTTAATTATGAACTCATGTTAAAAGTTGATCAAATTCCTCTTCCAGTAGAAAAGGGGCAGCAGCTTGTCCCAGGAGCCCTGCAGTGGGCTGGTCCTGTCCCTGGGGCACGCTAGGGCACTCCTGCCCCTGCTTGGCACCTGAGAGCTGGGGAACTGAGGGGGATGGGGCGGGGCCTGCTGGCTTGGTACATGTGAGGCCAGAGGAGGCCCGGAGAGAGGCTGAAGCCCTGGGCCTGTGGCTGCAGGGCCCCAGGGCTCTGCACAGCAGGACACAATGGAGCCTCTCCTGGCGGGACCGCAGGCACTGGGTCAGGTGCCTGCACCGGCTGCCCGGGCTCCGGGACATGATCTGTGGCGCCTGGCGGGGACCTGGGGGCCTCGGTGGGATCAGCAGAGCCTGGCTCAGCGGGGGACGGAATGGCGGGGCACCCGTGGGCAGGCGTGGTGGCCTCTTCCTGGCTCCACGGTGTCAGCACATGCCTGGCCACGTGTGGCACATCCAGCAGGTGGGTGGCACCGGGGTCAGGCAGAGGGGCTGGTGGGCCATCCGCAGACAGAGTCCTCAAGAAGCGGGGTGCAGGGGCTGGGGGCCCAACCTGGCTGAGTGACCGGGCTTGGGGGGCTCCCTGAGTCTTTAGGACCCTGCAGAGAAAGGGGGTCCGGTCACCAGCCAGCAATCCAGAACCACCAAACACCAGCTTCTCACAGAGGACATCAGGGTGCCATGAGGCTCGGCCCACCCTCCAGACAGGGAAACCGAGGCTCAGAGAGAAGGCAGAGGCAGGTGTGGGTGGTGCCACTCTGCCACTCCCAGAAATGACCCCAATTTCCACGCCAGAGGACTGTGTTTCACACCAGGGCCAGGGGCCTGAGCAGCGCCATGGCCCCGGCTTACAGAACTGCGCTGAGAAGCCCTGGACCCACTGCTGTGCCTGCACAGACACAGGGGACGGGAGCGACCACCCAGCCTTCAGTGGCCCCAGCACGACGGGGGCTTGGGGAGACGAACAGGACAGGACAGCAAGGTGGAGCAGAGTGAGCAGAGGCTGCATCCCCCGACTTCTACACTCACAACCTCAGCGTGGATGAAGGTAACAGTAAGAGCAAGAACAACCGGGCACACACTTGTAGCCCCAGCTCTGAGGAGACAGGTGGGAGAATAGCCAGTTCAAGACCAGCCTGTGCGTGTCTCAAAAGCCACCACAAGAGGAAGATACACAGCTAGGAGCTGGCGGGCCACGCCTGGGGGTGGTCATGCCTGGGGTGGCAGAGTGGGAGGATGGACATTCACAAAAGTCGTCAAGAAAAGGCTAGTGCTGTGCTGTGCCACGCAGGAGGTGTGGCTGACTCTCGGTCCAGGCTGGCAAAAACCCATTCCAAATAACCCAAGCCAAGAGAGCAGGAGGTGGGGCTCAGGTAGGGGAGCACATGCCCAGTAAGGGTGAAGCCTAAGTTGAAACCCTCCGTCCTGGAGAAAGCAGAGCCAGTCAGTACACGGGGATGGGGGAAGGGGGACCTCCCACACCACAGAGGCTGGGCCTCCCCCACACCGCAGCAGCTGACAGCAGACAGAGGAGAATTCACAAGCGAGGAAGATGGAGCAGTCAGAACAGCTCCCCAAGGCCACCCTGACCAGCTGTGCCTGGGGCTCACTGCACCGCCCTGGGGCTGCCCTGGCTACAAACGCCCTCCGGGCTAGAGCGCACAGCAGCACTTCCTAGGCAAAGGTGTGGGCAGAGGGTGACACGGGGCCAGGCCTCTGCTCCATTCCCAGGACTCCCTCACAGGGCGAATCCTCACATGCACATGGCTGGGCTACGCTCAAGCCATTCCATGGGGCAGTGGGTCCCACCACAAAAAGCCCTGCTCCCCAGGTTCAGAAAGTAGGGGGCAGGACCCTGCGCTGCCCAGCCCTGCTGTCCCCTCGGTCCCACTGAGAGGGCCTGGCACGACAGGCCAGAGGCAGACGCTGCGGACAGCAGGGCACTTCCCCACAGAGCCTCGCCCTGTCAGCCCCAGATGACAGGCCTGGCACCAACCTGGCAGGGCACAGCCCACAGGACGGCAGTGGGTACAGCACTGCCCGGAACAGACTTTTGGTGAAGGCAGCTGGTGTGAGTTTGCCAGGTGCCAGTGGCTCATGCCTGGAATCCTAGCTACTCAGGTGGCTGAGATCTGAGGACCATGGTTTGAAACCAGTGCAGGCAGGGAAGTCTGGGAGACTTTCATCTCCAGTAAACTACTCAAAAAAAGCTGGAAGTGGTTCAGGTGGTAAAACACTAGCCTTGAGCACAAAGGGACTCAGGGACAGTGCCCAGGCCCAGAGTCCCATCCCCAAACCAGCAAAACAAAAACAAAAGTTGACCTGAAATTCAGGTAAACTTTCCTGTGGGTGCTAAGTCTGACTAGCAGGCCTGGTGTCAGCAGACACTCAGCTCGTGCCTACATTCTTTGTTCTTTGTGAGGCCCACAGGCCTCAAACATGGGTCCCTGAGCTCCTGCCATCGAAATCTTTTGGGAAGCCATGAAGCTGCAGATCCCAAACCTTCAGGACTGGACTCTAAGGGGCTCTGGCCCTCCAGGGCGAGTAGAGTCTGCATCTCCAGCAACCTCGCCAACCTGACCTTGACCTTGACCCGCAAGGTTCAACCTGGCAAATGAGATAGGGAACCAGGGGCCCTTCTGCCAGGACCCCAAAGGGAGTCTTCCCCCAGCTGGATCTACCGGCTGCGGAGGGGCCGGCGGTGCCCGTGACCCACAGCGCTGCTGGCTGGGGAAGACGGGCGCACGGCAGGATTACCTGGTACCCACCTACAGTCTGGCCTCCTGCAGCACCGTGCCCTTGGTCGCTGGCTTCATCAGCGACTCCGAGTAGGCCTGAATGGCCTCCTTATCCTCGGAGCCCTTTTTACCTCCACTCCAAAATAAATAGCATCTCTCCTAGAAGACAACCAAGCTTGTTTAAAGTACGTGCACCCAGAACCAGAAGTGTGTGCCTGCATGTCACCCAGGGCCGAGTTCAGAGGTGCCAGGCCTGAGGCTCCAGCCCAGCGTCACAAGAGAAGAAAGAAAAAAGAAATCTGTCCTCAGATGTGGGGATGTATGCCTGTAGTCCTGGCCTTTGGGAAGCAGAGGCAGGAGAACTGGGTGCTCAAGGCCAGCCAGGACAAAGTAAGATTCTGTTTCAAAAGCAAAATACAGACTACAGGCCTGGCTCATGTGCTAGTGTGCCTGCTTAGCAAACAAAGGTACCAGATGTTCCAAAACAAAACTTCCAAGTTCAGGACTGGGGGATGAGGCTCAAATAGTAGAACACAGGCCTTGGGCTCGGTGCCCAGGACCGCAGAAATAAAAGCAAACATGGAATGGCTTGAAAATTCCTCGGGAAAAGCACCGTCGCCGGCACACAGTTTGTAAAAAGAAACCAGGACAAGCTATCAAAACTGGCCAGATTCATCCCCACCAGGAGGGAAGAGACAAAATGCAGCACTGCAGGTGAGTCATCCGAGATCGGAGAATCACAATGCAAAGCTGGCCAACAGAAGAGATGGCGAGACTACCAATTAACCCCCAAAAAGCTGGAAGAGAAGGTGTGGCTCAAGTGGTAGCATGCCAGCCTTGGTGAAAATGCCAAGCAAGAGTGTGAGGCCCTGAGCTCAAGCCCCATACCCACACACACACAAAGGGGCAGGCTGCCATCACAGCCACCTACTCACCTGAGACTAGGGGCAGAGATGTGGGGCATGGGCCACAGAAACAAATGGGCTCCTGTGGCCCTGGAAGGGGGAAGGGAGGGGTCTACCTGGAAACAGGTAAGGCAGCGCTGTCCTGCTGTCCCCTCCGTCTGACAGATGGCTAGAGGAGAGCAGGGGGAACCCGACGACCAGGGCCAGGCAGCCATGTGTTTGCGCCACTGCCCTGGTAGTGCTGCAGGCTGCAGCCTGGCTCTGGTCTCTTCTGACCTCCCAGCCTGGCAGGGCCTGGCTGCCACTAAGCTGTGACAGGGAAGGGCATCCAGCAGAGCTACTTGGACCATGTCCCCTGGCCAATCAGGTGACACAGTGAGCCAGGGCCTACGGTGCCTGGGAATGCTTCTTCTGGAGATGAGGGATCTGGAAGGAAGTTGGGGACCAGACACAGGTGGGGGGGTGGGGGGGAGGGGGCGGCAGTGAAGAGGTTTAGAATGGAAGTCAAGGCCCAGGCACAGATGAAGAGAGTCCATGAAGATTCTTCCATCCCATAGCAAGCAAGAAAACACATACACTTTCTCAAAAGAGGAAGCAAGAAAGATCTGGAAAGCAGCACTAGGGTTGTCGGGACCAGAAGTGAGAGCAGCCTCCCCCCCCATGGGCTGCCCAGGTCCACTTAGGTAGGCAGTGAGTCATCACAGCCTCCCAGCCTGGGGCAGTGGCTCCACCCCTCATAATTGCCCTCCCTTCCCTGACCAGGGGCCCCAGCCTGGTCTCTGGACCTCATACTCTGATCATTTCTGGATCCCACAGATCTGCGCACAATGCATCCCCACCCCACTCTCCAGATAAGTTGCTGGACGTACTCTGGAAGGTGAAGGTCAGGAAGCAGGTGGGGGTAACAGCCCCCGACTTTCTACTTCTGTAGACAGATACTGGGTTCACATGTGTTCTGTGCCCTGCTTTGTCCTCCCAGTCCAGGCCCTCCCTGCCAACCTTCCTTTAAAGATGCCTGGAAAACTCCAGTCACTCCAGAATTGTTCCAAGCTGCTTGCCCTGCACCCCAGGGCCCCTCAGAACACAAGCTCCTAGGCCTCCAGTCCCTCTCCACTTGCAGCCTGCCAGGATCACTTCCTTCCAATGTCTTGCGTGAAACCCAAGTCTGGACCCTACCTCTTCCTGATCAGACCATCCTCAGGCTGCCTGGACAGGTGGAGTCTGATCTGAGAGCCTGAGTGGCCATTAAAAAACAGGATGAGCCCACATGGAGCAAATACACATTGAGCCAGTGAGCTGGGCACTGATGGCTCATGCCTTTTCCTAGCTACTCAGGAGGCTGAGATCTGAATTCAAAGCCAGCCCTGGCAGGGAAAGCCATGAGATTCTTACTTCCAATTAACAACCAGAAAACTGGAAGTGGCACTGTGGCCACTTGAGTGCTAGCCTTGAGGGAAAGAGCTTAGGGACAGCACCCAGGCCCTGAGTTCAAGCGCCATAATGGACAAAAAACTCCACTGAATGCTAGAAACTTCATCTACTGAAAAAATATTAAAAAATGTAACTTTTGCATCAGTTACATATTGCAATGACATTTTGGATCTGTATTTCGGTTCAGCTAAATTTACAGTTACAATTCTCTTCACTTATGTCTTCTGACTTAGGAGTGGCCACTAGAAATTTTAAACTTCAATCCCACACACGGCTCAGATGACGGCTGTCACGTTTTCCATCACGTTTAGCCTGGGACTTTCGCTAGGTTTCGCCACTGAGCAGAGACTGACACCAAACTCACTGGGTAGCCCAGGCTGGCCCTGAGCACGCCATGCTCCTGCCTCAGCCTCCCCTTTCCTCCGCCAGCTCCTTCTCGGGTCATGGGCCGGTCTGCAAGCAGCAGGCGCGCACGGAGTCAGTCGGCTGGCTGCGCCCAGGGCTGCCCCGACCCCTGCAGCCCCCCCAGAACAGGCGGAGAGCGGAAGGGCGCAGAGCAGAGGAGCGGGAGGTGCAGGGCGGGAGAGCGCCCGCGGGGCCCGCCCCGGCCCCGCCCCCCGGCCCCGCCCCCGGCCCGGCCCCGCCCCGCCGGCCCCGCCCCGCCTACCTGGCTGCGGACTTGGTACACGATGGGCACGAGCAGCAGAGCACCGCCCAGGGCGAGCAGCACATACTGCGCGTAGTGCAGCACCTTGGGCACCAGCACCAGCTGCCGGTAGAACGTGCGCAGTGGCTCGCCCTCCATGGCCCCGCTCTGCAAGGCGGGACGACGATGTCAGCTAACGACGAAGTCGGCGAGGCGCAGGCGCCCGTGTCCCACGACGCTGGCCTCTCTCCCCTCCCAGGATTCCCTCGCCTCAACGCACTGAACTACGTTTCCCAAACTGCCTTGCAGCTGGGCAGAGCCATGTGATTGCACTGTGACCAATGGGAAATAGGTGCAGCTCATAAGCCCCACCCACGCGGTCAACTTTCTAGCTAATGAACGAGAGACGTCAGGGGGCGTGGCCAAGGGACGGAAAGCGCCTAGAGCCAAAAAGGCTGCGTGGAGTAGAACAGTCCTTCCATTAACCAGCAAAAAGCCAGGCCGGTGGGATGCCTTAAGTGATGAAGAGCCAGCCTTGAGCAAGAGAGCCCTGAAAGCACGAGGTCCTGGGTTCAAGCCCCCAAATTTTAAAGTGAAAAGCAAACCCTGGGGGCCGGGGAAGCTGCTCCGGGCAGCTGTCCCGGCCTCCACCCGGGCTGACCACGGAGTTGGCGGGGGTGCAGTCGTCCGTGCCGCTCCCCCAGCCCTGCGGCTCTAGACCGCGCCCGGCCTCACCTCGCCAAACCACAGCAGGGGCAGGACCACCGGCTCGATCTTCCCGGTTTGCCTGGAAACAGGAGGGCGAGCAGGTGAGAAGCTAGGCACCCGGGGGCGGGGGAGGGGGAGGCGGGGCCTGGCGCGGGGCGGGGCCCTGAGCGGCTCCGCGCGCAGGTTTGGGGGACAGGACCCGGACCTTGGGGGGGGCGGGGAATGGGGCGGGGGCGGGGCCCTGAGCGGCTCCGCGCGCAGGTTTGGGGCACAGGACCCCGACCTTCAGGGGATCTTGCCTGGCAGGAAGCCACCATCTTCACAATTTGAGTCATCTTTGAAAATTACAGATTCACATCTTAGCGGGGCTCCGGAGCCTCGCGCAGTCTTAGCTACTCAGATCTGAGGATGGCAGTTCAAAGCCAGCCCGGGCAAGAAGGTCCGTAAAACTCATCTCCAGTTAATGACCAGAAAACCGAAGCAGAGCTCTGGCTCCAACTGGTGGAGCTCTAATTAGTCTTGAGCAAAAGCCCCACAATGTCCAGGCCCTCCCTGAATTCAAGCCCCACCTCTGACAATAAAATACAATAAAAATAAAAATTCACATCTCTATGGCAAGGGCTGATAGCTGTGTCCCTTTTGTTAAAAAAAAAAAAAAGAATCCTTCTTTTGTTCAAGATGGTGATTTAGTGAACTATAATACTCTTCTCCTTTGGTCCTGCTAGGGTTTGGGAAGCTTCCAGCCTAAGTGCTGATTCATGACACAGTAACAGATTTTGTAGAATAGCTGGAAAGTAACCCTGCCCCCCTCTTCCCTTTCAGATGCCTGAATGCAGATGCAGCTGGAGCTGCAATAGCCATTTTGACTGGAGATAACCTTGAGGATGGAAACCTCAGTGTGCTAGAAAAAAATGGAACAGATAGGGCTGGGCTTGTGGCTCAGTGGTAAAGTAGTTGCTTACATTGTGTAAGGCACTGTGTTCAATCCTTGGCATAGCAAGAGAAAGGAAGGAAGGAAGAGAAAGCTGGGGTGGTCTTAGCCTTGGACTGTGAATGTCTTTAGGGAGCTTCCAGCACAAGCTGGGGCATCTGCTCCCCAACACCTACAAGAGTTCTACAGAAGCAACAGTGAAAAAAAGAAGGTAGAGTGTCAAGTATCATCAAAGAGCCGGATGGCGTGTTACATCAGGTGAACACAGCTGTAGAATACTAACTAACAGGAGCTCCGTGTGGTGGCACACACCTGTCACCCCAGCTTACTCAGGAGGAGAAGCTGAAATCATTGAGTTCAAGGCTGGCTTTTATTGAGCTCTTGTCTCAAAAACAAGCCAGGTGGTACATGCCAATAATCTCTGTTACTCGTTACTCAGGAGGCACAGATAGGGCGGGTCGCACTCCAGCCAAGCCCTGGATAAAAGTACAAGACTCCAGGTCTGCGATCATAACTCCAGTAGTAGAACCCCAGCCCACAAGCAAGAAAGCAGAGCAAGAGCCCAAATCCCAGAGTTCAAGCCCCAGAATCAGTCAACAACCTTATAAACTCTGTACAACCACTTCATAGTAATGAAAAGGAAGGAAAGGGGGGTCCTGGGAGGGGTGTCAGAACTCAGGCTAGGTATCACCCAGAGCTAAGAAGTCTTTGGGGGATGATGGGAAGGAGTGGGACCCCCCCCCGAGCCACGCCCTGAACTCCTCCCCACACCAGTGCACTCACCCAATGCCCCGGATAGCTTTGATGTAGAGGCTGAGCTGCAGCTTCACGGAGCAGTTCATGGGGATGCCAGTGACCTGCCACGACAAGCCAGTGAGGAGCTGCCCGCCACTCACCCTGAGACCACGTCCCAAGCCAGCTGTCCCCAGAGGGATCAGGGAGGACACTAGAGCATTTCCTCATGCCTCCCCCCTCCCGACTCCACCACCCAGTCCCACTGGAGGAAGAACCCAGGGGTGGGCAGCTCAGGAGGGGGCTCCTTCCTGGAGGGCCCTAAGACCTCAAATTGTGCTTGGTGGGAACAGCCAGTCCTGGCACCTACTGGGTACACATCATCTGTCCTCGCGCCAGGAGCTCTGGGCCTAGGGTGTCAGTGTGGAGCTGGCACTGCCCACTCTACCAGGGGCCACACAAGGTGCTGTGAGCAAGCGATGGAGCTCACGGTCCCCAACCCTGCCTGCTGTGGAGCCCAGCCCGTCCTCTGCCCTCGGTGCTGGGGCTACAAGCAGGCACGACCATGTCTGGCTAAGAACGCGGACTGATCTACAGGGCTGGCTGCACCTACTCCAGGGTGACATGTACACAGATGCAGTTTTTATTTTTCCACTTCTAACTGACTTTAAAAATAGGTACCAGGGCTGGGAAGGTGGCTTAGTGGTGGAGGGCTTGCCTAGCATTCATGAAGCCTTGGGTTTCATTCCTCAGTACCACATACACAGAAAAGGCCAGAAGTGGTGCTGTGGCTCAAGTGTAGGGTGCTGGCTTTGAGCAAAAGCTCAGGGACAGCACCTAAGCACCTAAGCCTGAGCTCAAGCCCCAGGATTGGGGAAATAAATAAAATAAATAGGTACCAGTGAGTGGCTCCTGCCTGTAATCCTAGCTGTTCAGAAGGATCTGAGGATTGTACTGTGAAGCCAGCCTGGGCAGGAAAGTCTGTGAGACTCTTTATCTCCAATTAGCCACCAAAAAAGGTGCAAATGGCACTGTGGGTTGGGGGAAGAGCATTAGCTTTGAGCCAAGGCGCTCGGGACGGCGCCCAGACCCTGAGTTCAGGCCCCAAGGCTGCCACAGAAAGTTTCTCTTTAGGGCTTCGGCTCAGAGCGGTAGAGCCCCTGCAGTGAGTGCAGGCTGTAACTTTATTGCCAGCTTTGTCTCCCCACCCCCACGCCACCAACAAAACTGCACCTAGAGGACCAGGAGTGCCTGCTGGAAGCCCCCACAGCAGGGTGCGGGGCTGTGCGGAAGCCAGCCAGCCCACGGGCACCAACGGACACCCCACACTTCTAGGTCTGGGCACAGAGGACACTGATTCATCTGCAGCAATCACAAGCCTTAAGTGGCGCCTCACCAAGTAGCTGATAATCCCTAATTAATTTACTGTCCTAAGGCCTTTAGCGAGCTGATAATGAGATAAGAACATCCTTGAACTATGGAGCCAGGGGACAGCAGGTGCCTTGATGGCTGATCCTCAACAGGGTCAGTGCCAAGAGCAGCCTCCTCACCAAAGCCAAAGCAGCTCTTCTCTGGGGAGATCAGAGGACAGGGTCCCCGGGGTTCCCCCCCCCCGGCACGGGCAGGGCCAGGGCTTACCGGGTGGATGTCCAGGAACAGGGAGTGCTCCTCCGGGTTGGGGTGCAGACCAAGCACGGCTTCTGCCAGCACAGGGTCAGCATTGTAGAAGTGTGGGTGGGAGAGGAACATGGGTGCATCTGGAGTGGAAGCACAGACAGGGCAGGTGAGACTGGTCCAGAGACCCGGGGCTGCTCCTCTGCCAGAGGCTGCCTGTGGGGCGGGCCTGTGCTCAGTGACCCATCCACTCCCCCAGAGAGAAAGCCCAGAGATGAGAGCTCAGGCCCACCGGCCACCCCCAGGCCAGCCTGAAGACTCAGGACAGGGGCCAGAGAGGGGCCTGGGAGCCGAGACAGGCTGCACAACCGGCCACTCAAGCTGCAGCTGTGGCTACAGCACAGAGGAGGCGGGCGGGGATGGCTGGTAGAGATGGAGGAAGAGGGGAGGACAGGGTGACCCACCCCCACATGCCACCAGACTGCACCCTGCAGCCCCCCAGGTCTGGCGTTCCTGAACGTGGAAAGCCCCACTTAGGCCACACCCCACCTCGTAACCGCAAGTTCTAGATGGTTCTGCTGTTGTCAGAAAGACAGGATGAGTGGTGCAGTGTGCAAGACCCTAGCTCAACAATTGTCTGGGTGCAGGTGCAGGCCGACCCTCCCAGTGGATGACCAAGCACAGGTAGAAAGATCACAGACCAGGCCCATGCTGAAAGGGAGTGGGGCATGGCTCGCAGGGTTGAGGGCCTGCCTAGTGAGAATGAGGTCCTGAGTGCAAGCCTCACTACTGCAGAAAAACAAAAACAAAAAGGCCTTTGAGCCCCCTGCACTAAGCTGGTGGCAAGGTTTTGGGGGACAAACTCCTTCCAATGTAGCAGCTCCCCAGCTTCCGCCCCACAGCTGAGCCATGGGATATGGCACAGGCACAGGGAACCATTTCTACGATGCTCTTGAGAAGTGAAGCAGCCATAAGCCAATGGGACAGGGCAAAGAACCCCACAGCCTGTCTTGCCAGTCCTGAGGACTGAACTCAGGGCCTGGGCATTGTACTTGGGCTTCCCTCAAGGCTAGTGCTCTACCACTTGAGCCACAGCACCACTTCTGACTTTTTCTATGTATGTGGGTATGTGGTACTGGGGAATCGAACCCAAGTCTACATGCATGTTAGGCAAGCATTCTACCACTAGACCACACTCCCCCCATCCCCACCCTGCTCATGAAACTTTGTTAGGCGGGTGGCTGCCAGGCTTTCCAATAACTGCCTGCAAGTCACCCAATTTTATTACCTGACACCCTGACAGAGCCCTGCCTGGGCAATCCGCATAATTAATTTATAGCTTTATGACAAGTCTAACCAGGCATAATTGCTGAGGATTGCCAGAGATTACAGCGCAGGGCACATCAGAGACGTCAAATGAGGGAGTCCTGAGTCCAAGAAATTATCAAGGCCTCAAGAGGGAAATATGCAGATCTTTTTTTTTTAATCTTCAGATAAAATGCCACTGAAAGCACATCTAGGAACTCCAAGTATCAAGGGCAAGAGGGTTCTCGTAGCCCTGTGGCATTACTAGACAGACATGCGTGCCAGCCAGACACTGATGCTCTGCCTGGAGACTCCCCAGGAGGCTGGGGATGGAAGAACGGGGATTTGAGGCCAGCTTGGGCAGGAAAATCTATGAGGCTTTGAAAGGGAGGCTGGGCACGGAGGCGGGCACCGTGATAACAGTGACAAGAAGCCCGCTGGGGCAGGTTGACATTATTTCATTCCTCTTGCACTCTGGAAATTACTGGGGTCAACCATCTTCAAGGCTAGCGCTCTAGCGCCTGAGCCACAGCACCACTTGCAGCTTTTTCTGCGTATTGGTACCCAAGAATGGAACCCAGGGCTTGGTACGTGCTCGGCGAGCACTCTACCACCAGGCCACACTCCCAAGACCCTGTTTGTCCCCTACTCTGTCAGGTGCTCTGGATGGTGCTGGGGTCTAGTCACGTGACACAGGCTGGTTAATCCCCCAGCACAGCTCAGCCTCTGCTACAGTGATTGGCTTACAGCAGGGCAGGAGACCCGAGAGACCAATCTGAGCCAGCCCTGGGACTTTGGCTGGAATGGATGTTGGGGTCCTTCTCCCTGGAGGGGGCAGGGAGCCTCCAGGGGCCGCCTCAGAGAATGCCTGACTGGCAGCAGAGCCAGCCCAGAAGTAAGTGGCAGAGGTGCTGGGGAAAGGCAGATGGCAGGTTCCAGGATGAGAACAGAGGTCTGCCCTGTGTTGGTATGCCACAGAGGCCATCCATACCACTGGGAGGTAACTGATAGCTCCAGCTTAGAGGCAGAAACGCCCATAGACACCCCAAGAATGAAACTCAGGCCAGTGGGAGGGAGGGGAGAAGCAGTGTGAGCACAGCAGGCCACACAGCCTGCAGACCAGCCCCAGCCCACATCTCCAGCTGAAACCCACCAAGCACTGAGCTGGGCCAAAGCCCAGCCTCAGACCCAGCTCTTGGATACAGGACTGCCCAGTCGTCCACGACTCAGTCACCGTGTGAGCCACCACCACACAC
This sequence comes from Megascapheus bottae, assembly GCF_031878675.1. Lineage (NCBI taxonomy): Eukaryota > Metazoa > Chordata > Mammalia > Rodentia > Geomyidae > Megascapheus > Megascapheus bottae. The sequence continues at coordinate 2,214,809 of NC_143536.1, read as the reverse complement.
TGGACACAGGCCAGGACTGACCATGGGGGTGGCAGCCAGCGGGGGGAGGGGGTGGATGGCTGCTGTGTAAACAAACCGGAACCCAGGGCCGTGAGCACACAGCAGTTTCAGGGAGCAACTGGAAGGCAGGAAATCAGAGCAGGCCTCCAGGGGGAAGTGGCATCAGACGAAAGCCAGCAAAGGAACAAGCCATGCAGGATGCAAAGAGGCTCTGCAGGGCCGGCCGAGCTGGAGCCAAGGCAATGAGGTGCGCTTGCTCTTTACTGGTAGTGACAGGGACCCATGGGACACCGGTGTGAACGTGTGCTGCCAGACCTCTGGGCTGCCATTACACAGGGGTTTTTCTCAGAGGCCAGCATGTTTTCTGGAAGCACTGGGCACATGTGGGAGTGTGAACTCAGGGGCTAAGTGCAGTCCCTGGGCTTTTCTGTTTAAGGCTAGCACTTGAGCTGCAGCTCCACTTCCAGCCTCCCGGACTTTCTCTCCTGGACTGGCCTCAAACTGGAATCCATAGATCACAGCCTCCTGAGTAACTGGGATTACAGGCATGAGCCACCAGCACGCAGCAGAAATGCCTCTTTAAAAATGGGACTTAAAATTGACGTGGGCACGCAAGCTTGACGCGCGGTGGCCAGGCCTAGGGCCTGAGGACTGGGCTGTAGGCTTGGAAGCAGGGGAGCAGGCAGCAGGGAGGAGGGGCTGCAGAGGGAGGGTGGAGACGGAGCTGCCTGGGCCTGCACACACTGGGTGAGGGGTGAGGAGGCGCCTGAGCTGACATCCTAGAGTCTGGATTGAGCAACTGGGGTGGGCCATGGGGGCTGGCCTGGGCCTCGAGGACGCCAGAGATCACACCTAGCACGGCCAAACAGGAGACTGACAAAACAAGCAGCGGGCATGAGGCCAGCCCTGTCACACGTGGGAAGCAGCACCATGACCCGGCCGTCTCAACCCACACCCAGTCCTGGCATCGGTGGATCTAGATACGAGGGCACCAGGGAGTCAAGGTTATAGGTCAGCTGCCTTTCAGACAGCAAGGGAGCCCTGGCTGTCTTGAATACTGGAAGGGGCAGGAGAGGCCAGAGGCGAGGCCCAGGGATCCAAGGTTGCCCACCCTGGAAACAGGAAGGGGCTGCAAGCCAAGGAGTGCCAGCGCCTGTAGCAAGAGGAAGAGGCAGAGGAGCGAACTCCCCGCACACAGCTGACCACAGCATGGCGTGACCTTAGCCCAGGGAGACCCAGGCAGGCTCGGAACCACAGAACCAGAGATAACAGATAACAAACTTGTGTGTGAGTATGTCGCAGTGTCTGGTACACACAGCCTGTGTTCTTTCTCTGGTTATCTCCCTGCTGCTCCCTTATCTGCAGCCTAATGGAATTATCAAGAGTACAGAGACCACGGCTTGGGTGGACAGTGGCTGTGGAGTCTCTGCTGGCACTGGCCCTGCCCTGGGCCTGGGGGGCCGGAGGGGGCAGGGGAACAGAGCAGAGGACACGCACTGAACCTGCAGGTGCTGACGTTCTGAATGCCAGACTCCAGGCACGGGCAGAAGCCTTCGTTGGGTGGGTAGACAGAGCCATTGGCAAATAAGGTCTTGGGGGCCACAAAGCGGTAGGTGGGGATGCCTTCAAATACCCCCTGCTCCTTGTAAATGAGCTTCATAGACCTGCAGAGGACAGAGGAGTGAGAAAGGACCCCAGAACACGAGCCAGAGCCCAACCTGCCACGATGGCCGCCTGCACGGCCTTCTCTCATGGCCAGGGCATGCAACCTCTCCCGCTGGCTGCAGGGCCTTCCCACCCACACCCGTGTCCTGGCCACACCCAGACAGCGTTCAGTCCAGAGCTGCATGCACTCAGCCCTCCTCTTCCAAGGATCCTGCAGCTCGGGATTTGCCAGAATATTCAGGGAGCTGGGTGCTGGTGGCTTGCACCTGTGACCCTGGCTGTTCAGAGCTAGCATGGACAGGAAACGCTGTGAGATTCCTTTCTCCAGTCAATCCACAAAAAGCCAGAGTGGAGTTGTGGTTCAAGTGGTAGAGCATAGCATCCAGGCCCTGAGATTAAGCCTTAGTACAGAACATGTGTGCATACAAGCATGCACGCGCATACGCACACATGCACGCACGCACGCACGCGCATACGCACACATGCACGCACGCACGCACGGCAAGGTAAAACAAGACAGTTCAGAATGGTGCCAGTGCCAGTGAACCAGCATGCAGGGTGGCATGGAGGCTGCATCCTGCTGCTACCTGCATGCCTCGGGGCTGTAGAATTCCAGAGACGACTCAGGAGTCATAAACGGCGGCCACATCTGCCCGGAAGTCCCGTTGATCATGTTGCACCCTTCTGAGTGCCAGTAGCTGACCTGCGGGAGGAGCGGTGGACCCTGTGGCTTCTGGACAGCCTTGGGCATCATCAGCATGCCCAACTGGCCCTGCTGCCAGTGTCCCCACTCATTCCAGACCCAGTACCCGTGGGCAGCGAGGACAGGTCACCTGGCCTTGCCTGGGGCCTCAGCCATTTCTCTTACAAAATGGTATCGCTTATATCACAGACCCACAGACGTCCACAGGCAAGGCTGGGCAGTGGCAGACAAAATACCCAGAGCCAGCGCCATGCAGCGAGGCCTCATGGCAAGCCAGCAGGCACTGCCTTTGGGCAAAGCCAATGACCACGGGGCCCCTCCAGCTGTACTGGAATTTCACAGTGAGAAAGCAAGTCACAAAGCCTCAGCAGCATCCTTTAGGCCACCAGGCACCGTGGCCGTGCTACGATCCCAGCACATGGGAGGTTGAGCGAGGAGATCAAAAGTTCCAGACTAGGGAGGGGCTGGGAGTTTGGGAGCCTAGTGGTAGAGTGCTTGCCTAGCATGCACCAAGGCCCAGGTTCGCTGCCTTGGGGCCATCTATATAGAAAAACAGCCAGAAGTGACGGTGAGGCTCAAGTGGTAGAGTGCTAGCTTTGAGAAAACCCAAGAACAGAGCTCAGGCCCTGAGCTCAAGCCCAGGACTGGCAAAGAAAAAATAAAGTTCTAGACTAGCCTGGGCTATCCAGGGAGACCCCATCTCAAAATACTTCTTTTTCTCTTTTTCTGTGCTGGTCCTGCAGCTTGAACTCAAGGCCTCAGCTCTACCCCTGACCTTCTCTTGCTCAAGGCGAAGGCTCCAGTTCCAGCATTTTGCTGAATAATTGGAGTCTCATAATCTTTCCTGCCCAGACTGGCTTTGAACTGTGATCCTCAGATCTCAGCCTCCTGACTAGCATTCCATGTGTGAGCCACCGTGCCTGTCATGCACCATCCATCATCCACCCAGCTCAAAACATTCCTTTTTTTTGTGAGGCTTGAACTGTGCGTCTGGGCGCTGTCCCTGAGCTCTGCAGCTCAAGTCTACCACCCTACCCCTGAGCCACAGCCCCTCTTCCCATGGTGGTTAGCTGGAGATAAGAGTCCCACGTTCCTTAGCGCCTGGGCTGGCTTTGAACTGCAATCCTCAGATCTCAGCCTCCTGAGTAGCTAAGATCAAAGGCATGAGCCACTGCACCCCACTAAAACACTTCTTTTTAAATGGCTGGGACAGTGGGCACTGTGCAGCACACAGAAGACCTGTGTTCTGTCTGTTGTATGAGAGAGAGAGAGAGAGAGAGAGAGAGAGAGAGAGAGAGAGAGAGAGAGAGAGACGCCTGTGTTCCATACCCTGAATGAGAGAAAGAGACAGACACCTGCATTCCACTCCCTTCATAAAAGAGGAAGTCAGAGTCACTATAGATTGGAGGGAGACTGGACAAATGGGACTACCTGAAAACAAAAAGTTTCTGCACAGATCAAGACATAGCTCTAAAGTAGAAAGACAGCCAACCAACTGGGAAAAGATATTTACCAATAATACATCAGACAAATGCTTAATATCCAGTACCTACGGGGAACTCAAGAAACTAATCCCGCCCCCCTCAACCCAACAAACAAATCGCTAAAAGGGCAAGGGAACTAAGGAGAGACCTATCAAAAGAAGAGGTTAAAGTGGCAAAGAAGCATATGAGAAAACGCTCATCATCTATGGTCATAAATGAAATGCAAGCAAAAGATACCACCTTACCCCAATCAGAATGGCCAATATTCTGAACTCAGACAACTTCAAATGCGGGTGGGTTGTGGAGAAAGAGGAACCTACTGCACTGCTGGTGGGAATGTAAACTAGCTCAGCCACTCTGGAAGGCAGTGTGGAGGCTCCTCAAAAACCTAAAAATAGACTTTCTCTATGACCCAGCCGTGTCACTCCCACACATCTACCCTGAGCATCCTAACCCAGGATATGATAAGGACACCTGCACAGCCATGTTCATCTCTGCACTATTCACAATAGCCAAGCAATGGAAACAACCCAGATGCCCCACTACAGATGAATGGATACAAAAAAATATGTGGTACATATATATATATATATATATATATACACACACACATATATATACACACACACATATACACACACACACACACATATATATATATACACACACACACACACACACACACAATAGAATTCTACATTGTCAACAGAAGATAAAATAATGGCATCCGCTGGAAAGTGGATGAAACTAAAACAAATCATGTTGAGTGAGATAAGCTAAGACCAAAAGAATAAAAAAGGTCATTGGCATGACCTTGGTGATTGAAATATACCCTATAGAAATAATTTTATATAGATCGATATGTATCTATGACATACAAACTCAGTTTAATGTTAATTTTCTTCTTAAATTTATGTGCCAGTGATTGCATTCAGAGATCCCATTCTTGAATACTTTTTGTTAAACTTGACATCTGAAATATGATGTAAAAAAAAATCAATGTAGGAGCTGGGAGTTTGGCCTAGTGGTAGAGTGCTTGTCTAGCGTGCAGAAAGACCCAGGTTTGATTCCTCCATACCATCCAATACATAAAAGTGGTGCTGAGGCTCAAGTGGTAGAGCTCAAGCCTTGAGAAAGCCCAAGGGCAGTGCTCAGGCCCTGAGTTCAAGCCCCAGGACTGGCAAAAAAAAAAAAAAAAATGGAGAAGAAAGCATCCGGCATCTTCCACAGTTGTGGACACTGGGGAGCAGGGGTGGAGCCAGGGAATCACCGGGGAAGCAGCTTTCCTCTGGGGGTAGGACAGAGACAAGAGGAGTGGATGTGGCTCCATTGTTGTTTTGTTTCTTTTTTTGGGGGGGGGGGAGGCGGTCATCAAGGAGCTTGGATTTGGCCTGGGTGCTGTCCCTGTGCTCTTCAGCTCAAGGCTACCACCCTACCCTTGAGCCAAGCCCCACTTCCCATTTTCTAGAGGTTAATTGGGGATAAGAGTCTCAGGTCCTTTTGTGCCCAGGCTGGCTTTGAACCTGGATCCTCAGCTCTCAGCCTCCTGAGCCCAGCTTCCATTGTTTGGTTTTAATAGGAAAGTCTTCCTGTGCTCTGGGGCAGACTTTCACAGCTACTCCTCCAGACCAGGGGGAGGAGCGGGCCCAGCCTGGAGCAGCAGCCTCCCCCACCCACCTTGCTGAGTCCGTTCCACTTGTCCACAAGGTGGATCCTGCTGAAGTTCTGCATGCCGGTGAACACGGTGAAGACCCCGGAGTCTGAGTTGTTCATCTGAGGACAAAGGTGTGTGTTTGGGGGAGGGGAGTTGACAGTGAGCCCCACTGAGGCCCACGGAGGTTTGTCACACGCCGAGCACTGGTGGACAGAGCCACCCGTGGAGGCACAGGACGCTGCCCACCGTGCTCTCTGCCACAGGCACAGCATGTCTGGGCCTCTTCTTTACCCCAGAGCCTCCTGTCCAGTGTCCTCAACCAAACCCAAGCTTGACTCTGAAAGACTACAGACGCCTTCCGTCCCGCAGCTGCTGGGAAGCTGCTATTCTAGGGCAGGGAAAACAAGGGAAGTTGCCCCCGCCCCAGGAGGAAAGCCCGGGACGCGGAGCTCCTGGCGCAGGGCGCTCCTGGCACAGGGCGGGCGGGCGGGCTCACCAAGGGTCAGGATGGAGAAAAGGCGGGACCCCCCACCTCACCTGGGAGAACAGCCCGAACTTGCCCTTGAAGGGGAACGCGTCGGGGAAGTACTTGTTGATGAGGTTCACCAGCGGGTCCTCGTAGCCCCACATGACCTCGCCCACCGTGCGGTTCATGAAGGCGCGCTCCCCGAAGGTGCTGAAGGCCAGCGTCAGGAGCAGCTTCAGGCTGCTGGACTGGTGCTCCATCATCATGGCGGCACTCTGCAGGGCAGAGACGCCACTGCCAGGGCTGCCCGGGGCTGCTGGGCGCCCCCCCCCCCAGGCACCATCTCCACCCCTCTGCCGTCACCCCAGCTGAAGCGCCAGGCTTCCAAGGTGAGCATGGAGCTTGGTCAGGGCAGCCCGCCCCGGGGCCCCCTGAGACTGCAGCCTCTGGGGGGAGACCTGCCGGGGAGAGGAGCCAGCACAGAAAGGGCTGGCTGGCCGGCACCCCGGGGAAGCAAGGCTCTGCCCAGCCCAACTTCCGCCCATCAGTCAGCTGAGCTAAAGGCATCTGGGGCCCTGGGAAGGAGCCAGGCCCCTGCTCTGCCAACACCTGCCCGGGCTTCCACGCACTGTCCTGGGTCACTTCTGGCTTGTTGCTGGCTCCCTGGAATTAAGAGTGTCATGGGCTTCCCTGCCTGGCTGGCTTTCAGCCATGATCTTCAGGTCCCAGCCTCCCGAGTAGCGGGGTGACACTTGTGAGCCACCGGTGCCCCGCTGTGTTTTCTTTCTTTTTCTCTCCTTCTTACTTTGTGGCACTGGAGTTTGTATATGCTAGGCAGGTGTTCTACTACTTGAGTCACATCCCAGCCCCTGGGTTTGTTTTTCAAAGGCAACTCAAGGTCAAGGCTGGGCCCCTCTCAGAGCGGGCACTGTCCGGTCTGATCCCACAGGAAGCACGCAGGCTCGTTTGCTTTTTTAATTGCCTTTGAAAAGTGATAAACAGATCGTTTTCAAAAAATCAAAACAGGATACAAAACAAAATATAAGTCCCGCTCCGTCCTCGGCCCTAGGCCAGGCTCCGAAGCCCCAAAGTCGGCTTTTGTTTGGTGAGTGATCTAAGACCGCTTTTACTTTTCCCAATGGATGGGAACAGAATAAAAATCGGGATATTCCAGGAAACACGAAAATCCTGTGGAGCCCGTGTCCTCTGTCCAGGGTTACGGGGAAGGGGGCAGGCCACAGCCACGAGGGCTTGCTGCAAGCGTTTCTGGGCTACGATGTGGAGCTGAGGGGCTGCGGTGGAGACCCTCTTCCCCGACCCCTCGGCTTTGATGGGAACCTTGCCATGGCCCGGGAAGGGCCCTGGCGCCCGACACATGGACAGGGGAGGCCTGACCTGGCTGATGACACCCTGGTGCCCCGACCCACCCTGGTGGCTGCGGCCTCTGCTGAGGTCAGCCCAGGGCCCAGGGAGGGGCCTCACCAGAACCAGGATGTTGGGCAGGACGATGTAGTCGCTCTCGGAGCCCCGAGACCTGTCGGGCTGGAACTGGAACCTGCGGTGCTCCCGGAAGGACACGGTGTCGTTGGGGTTGAAGGTGATGTTGACCTTATGCCTGAATTCTCTGCGTGGAGACGCCAGGTCAGCTCGGGCGCCCCCGGGGCAGCTCGGACCCTCTGCAGTCCTCCCTCAGGACACCCCCTCCACCCTCGGCCCTCAGCCCCGCAGAGGGAGGCCACACGTGCTAGGTGCCTGAACAGGGGCACCACAGGCCTGTGTGTGCGCATGCGTATCGCCTGCGCTTGTCCGGCTGGCTCCCCTGCTCCCATCCCCACCTCCCTGGAGTACTGCAGGGCCCCTCACTGGTCCACTGAGAACTCAGGCACCCACCAGGTGTCGTGCAGTGTTTTCTTGATAGGCTAAAGGTGTGGCACCAGCTACTCAGCACAGGGTCCTGAGTTCAAGCCCCAGTACTGACCAGAAGGAAGGAAGGAAGGAAAGAAGGGAGGGAGGGTGGGAGGGAGGAGTGCACTCAGGCACCATGGCTCCCCACTCCCGTGTCTGCCGGCCGGCTGGGCCTGCTCCCAGAGCTGTCCGGCCGGGACTCACCGGTACACATAGGGCCCACGCTCCTGCACCAGCGGCTTCTCGCCCTTCAGGATCTCGTTGGGGTTGATGACCTCAAAGAAGTAGACGGACAGGTAGAAGGGCACAGGGATCTCCTTCCACATGGAGAAGGACAGGCTCTGGGGGTTGATCCGCACATTCTGGGGGAGGGGAGACCCATGAGTTGGCACGCCCCACCCCACCTCCAGGTTCCAGAATGGCTGCAAGAGGGCCAGCCCGTCACCTTCAAGGCTACATTTCAAGCAATCATTTTTTTGTTTTCTGACATTCGTGGGACTTGAACTCTGGGCCTGGGCGCTGTCCCTGAGCTCTTCAGCTCAAGGCTTCCACCATACCCCTTGAACCACAGTGCCACTTCCGGTTTTTCTAGTGGTTAACTGGGGATTAGAGTCTCACAGACGTTAGTGCCGGGCTGGCTTTGAACCTTGATCCTCAGATCTCAGCCTCCTGAGTAGCTGGGATTACAGGTGTGAGCCACTAGGCCCAGCTTCCAGGCAATGATTCTTAATCATGTGAACAACATTCAACACTAGGGGTGTTGGCACGCCTCAGGTGTGTCCTGGGGATTGAACTCAGGGCCTTGTGCCTTCCAGGCTGGGATTCCACCACTTCAGCAGCACCTCTAAGCCTCCCACAAAAACAATTCTTTTTTTTTTTTTTGCCAAAGAAGCCTGAGCTGCTAGCAGCCTTGGATGAGAAATCTCTGCCCAGCACATCCCCCTCCCCTCCCCAGCCCCCCCTCGCTCCCTCCCATCCCATCGGATATGGGAGAGAGCCAGAACCCAAAGCCAGGTGGTGAGGCAGCTTGCTTGCATCACTGCCCACTCTCCTTGAACATGGCCTTCCCAGACAAGGCCAGCCACCCGCACTGTCCCCGCTGAAACAGCCAGGCCCACAGAAGAGGCCCTGGAGAAAGTGGAGGCCGCAACCAGACCTGAGGCCTGGGAGAGGCAGATCAGGGCAGCCAGGCCCAGCTGGGGCTCTGCCTGGCCCCTTGGCCAGGCCAGCCCTCTGCACCTCAGTTTCTCCTACCCACTCGGCTGTGTCTCCCCTGATCTCTGTGACATTTAGGGAAGAAAAGTGAATTTCCTGTCAGGCAGCACACATGGGCTGGACAGAGGGTTCTGGAAAACACAGACGACCAGAGACCCTTCAACACATTTCCCCCCAGCCCTACAACTGCACCTCCAGCATGTGCAAAGGGGCTGCGGCAGCCAGAGGGTGGAGACTAACGGCAGGCCCAAAGACTCCAGGTCCACGCCAGGCCCGCTGCTTCTCCCCCTGCCACGGCCACTCCCAACTCCTATCCCCTCCCCCTGCTGATGAACCAAGGCAGAGTTGAGGCTAGAGAGCTGTGATGAGCACCCGACAGAGGACGGCTAAGAGCAGCTGGCAGCGGGCGCTCAGACCCAAGGCCCAGGGGCTCCCGGCACCCGGCCACAGGACGTCCATTCCTGCTGCTGCAGAGGTGCTTGCAGATGGGCGTCTGGAGGTGGCTGTGGCGCTGGACTTCGTCCTGCCCTCTCCTTTAGTCACCGCGGTCAGCAGTGTCTATCTGATCAGATAGCGCAGAGGTGAAGCATACAGCATCTTGTCCAGCGTAGCCATGCTGTTATTCTGCCCCTGTCTCCCTCCCGAGGACAAAGATCGGTGCCAGAAGACAGTGTGGGGAGTGGCCAAGGCCAGCCTGTGGGGCCCTGCCACGCCTCCCCAGCCCAGCTGGCCCACGGGCAAAACGGTGGCCAGCTGAGCTGGGTGTGGACCAGGTTTCAGGCCAGGCGCCAGAGGCGCAAGCCTGAAGTCCCAGATGCTCAAGCGGTTGAGATCTGAGGATCTGGGTTTGAAGCCAACCTGGCTAGAAAGTCTGTGGAACTGGTCTCCAATTAACCAGCAAAAAGCTAGAAGCAGAGCTGTGGCTCAAGCGGTAGAGAGCCAGCAAAATCCTTGACAACAGGGCCCGGGCCTCACACACCAAGTGTCCCAGGCTTCATTCAGCACCACCTCTAACTGGCTTCCAGGCTCAATGGACAGTTTCTGAGGTGCTGCATTTGGGAGGTGTTGGCACTCACCAGCCACACCCTGCCACCTTCCTGCTCCTGGGGGGCTGGTCTGGGTCACGAGCTGAGTAACTGGAGCTGCCTCCAGTGTGGGAGATGGAGCAGGCCACCATCAGGTCACCAAGTGACAAGAGAGCCCAGAGCTGCAGCTCCCAGCAAGCCGGGGCCCGGAGTCCAAGCCCCAGCCCTGCAGTAAACACCACACTACCCTGGGCTCTGCCACGCTGACTTCTAAGGAACAAGCTGGTATTTGTCTGTTTTGAAAAGTCTGTAGACCCTGGATCTCCTGGGGTGCAGGGCTCCGTTGCCTGCTGGGGCCCCGCTGACAATGTGGGGTGTTCACCACTGCTCCTGGACTAAGCACACTTTGCCAAACAAGCTTGAGAGACTGGGGTGAACTGGGGGAGTGGGGGAAGCATTAGGGCCTTGCAGTTGCCAGGCAGGTGCTCTACCTTGAGTCACACCTCCAGCCAAGCATTTTGCTGGTTGATTTAGGGGCAGAGTCTTAGAGACTTTCCTGCCCAGGGCTGGCTCTGAACTGTGATCCTCCTGAGAAGCTTGGATTGAAATCAGATGTGCTTTCACAGCAGAGGAGCCCCCATGAGTGCTGCCTTCACGGCCCGGCCCCAGGGGCAAAGCCCCACAGGAGCGCCCAGCGCGGGGAAGCGGAGTCCAGGAAACAGGGCTGGCCGCCCAGCCGACGCATGGAAGCTGGCCTTCCTGCCCCACAGACGTCCCAGCCCAGAGGCCGGGGTAGCACACAACCCTCACCCAACCAGGGTGCCAGGGCTAGCTGTTCACACCTGTAATCCTGGCTACTCTAGAGGCTGAGATCTGAGGATGGCATTCACAGCCAGCCCTGGCAGGAGAGCCTGGCCTGGATGCAAGGGTCAGGTGACAGCAAGCTAGGGCTCCTAATACAGAGCAGAGGTACCCGGCGGGCACAGTCCTTCTTCCGGGCCTGGGGCTTGAACTCAGGGTCTGGGTGCTGTCCCTGAGCCTCTTTGTCCTCAAGGCTAGCACTCAACCGTCTGAGCCACAGCACCTCATCTGGCTTCTTCTGAGTAGTTTACTGACAACAAGCGTCTCATGGACTTTCCTGCTCAGGCTGGCTTCGAACCACAATCCTCCGATTTCAGCCTCCTGAATAGTTACGATCTCAGGTATGAGCCACTGGTGTGCGGCTCATGAGACTCTTATCTCCAGCTAACCAGCAAAAGGCTAGATGTGGAGCTGTAGCTCAAGTGGCACAGTGTTGGTCTTGAGGGCCCCAAGTTCAAGCCCAAGTACTGATAGAAAAAAATAAATTAAACCTGACCTTGACCTTTGCAGATGCCCATGCACAGGGTGGGCCATCCTGACCTGCAGGGCCCAGCACCTCCCTCCTCCAGGGACAAGCAGTGAGATGAGCCAGGGCACAGCTGTCCTGGGAGACACAGCTGGGCTCCAAGGACAAAGCCCTGGAGCCTCACGGGCTCCTGGCTGGCAGGGGATGGGGAGGCGTCCTTGGAGAGCGGGCTCCCCCTGCCTCCTGGCTCCCGTGCTGGCGGGTGGTGAGCCGGGGCCGTGGTGCAGCTAGCAGCGGGCAGCCATGGCTCAGGCTTGTGGTTCTGGGAGGCTCCTCTGCCCTGCTGTGCGGGCCTCAACCTCCCTCATCCCATCATTCATTCTGCTGCCACCCGTGGGTGCGTGGGAATCTGGGAACCTGGGCTGTGTCCCGGGCGGGTGCCCCAGGGAACCGGGCTGACACCGCAGTTGGCCTCTGCGGTCACACTGCCCGCCCTTCCACTGGAAGGTGCTGCGTGCAGGCCTAGCCTTGCCTGGCAGCTGCTCTGGTGCCCGCTCTGCCCACAGCAGGCCCCGGTGTGGGAGGGGTGCTGTAATTACTGGTGTGGGGTGATACTGAGACCTGCGGAGCTGGGTGTCAAGTGACACGTGTCCCCTTGGCCTGGAGCTGGGGCTCACCAGTGCCCACAACAGCCTCGGGACAGGCTCCGCACTGCACAGCCATGCAAGGCTGTGGGCCCGGAAAAGCAGCCTCGGCTCTAGGTGGCCTTGGTCCTGGCTGGTGACCTTCTCCGTGCTCCCCACCAGCTGGGCTCCCCACAAATGACAGCCAGGCCCGCCCACAACCCACACTAGGCCACAAAGCTCGCAAGCCTGGTCAGTGCGTCAGCCCTGACCCCAGCCAGACTACGGTCAGCATGGCTGTCCACGTGGGTGCTGGGTCCCACCACCAAGGGCTCCTGACATGGTACCAGCACCTCAGTGGCGCGGCTCTGCCTCAGGCAGGCACTGCACGACACTGTACCCAGAATCCTCTGCAGACCCAGAGAGCCGACACCACCCCACCCTGCACCTGGGAATCAGGCTCAAGACGGCTACGGCGCTCCTGCCCCACATCAACCCGTGCCACAGTGGCACGTGGAGACACCTGCTCTACACTGAGATGACAGCGCACAGAAGAGTCACACAGAGATGGCAGCTGCAGAGAGACAACGGCCACACAGAGGTGACAGAGGCAGGGAGGGAGGGACAGCCACAAGCCAACCCCTGGCGAGGCCTGGGCAGCTACCAGAGGGGAGTCTGCGGATGGAGCCACTGGGCTCTAGACCTCGGGCCCCAGTCCTGGAGGGATACCTGGGGTCCTCACCAGAGGTGACAGCCCCACAGTCCACACTGAGGAGGCCGCAGGCACAAGACGACGGAGGCCCAGGGCAGCCCGTGTCCTCACGTCCTCGGGGACCTCCGATTACGACTAAACCCACCCTGAGGCCTCCTCCCTGCAGATACCAGGGCTTCAATGCCCACCTCAACATGCCAACCAACAGAGGGCTGCCCACATTGCAGCAGGCACTGGAGGCACTCTAGAGAGTTCCACAGCACTGACACAGAGATGGCGCAGCCCTCCTTGGAGGCAAGTTCAGTGACGCTGGGCTCCCGTTCCCCTGAGGCAGAGGAGAGTGTGCAGACACCGCCGACCGAGTCCAGAAGGGGCCGCACACAGAGGAAGCAGGGACGAAGCCAGCTGTGACTGCCAGTAACAGCGTGGCAGCCAGGGCCAGGTGCACACAGCCACAACGACCACTGTGGCCCTGGCCTATTAACCCTGTCCCAACTGGGACTTACAGCTGGGCATCAGTGGCTCATGCTTGTAACTCTGGCTACTCAGAAGACTAAGATCTGAGGACTGCAGTTCAAAGCCAGCCTGGGCAGGAAAGAACATGAGACTCTTATCTTCAATCAACTACCAAAGGGCTAGAAGTAGCGCTGTGGCTCAAGTGGTAGGGTGCTAGCCTTGATCACAAAAGCTCAGGAGCAGCGCTCAGGCCCGGAGTTCAAGCCCCAGGACCTGTGTGCCCTGCACCCCTCAAATGCTTATGGGGGCCGAGGTGTCCTCTTCACCTGGGTTATTTATTTATTTAATCCTGTGTCTGTGTACTTTGCTTGAATTGCATAATATTTCACAATACGAGAAATCAAAGGCATTCCTGCTGGACAGGGGTTCTGGGGAGGGAACAGGGAGGGGGCCTGGGAATGGACAGCAAGAGGAAGTCCTAGGGCCAGGTCCAGTGCCGGGGAGTCTGGGCCCAATGAAGCTGGCACAGCTTTCCTCACCAGGGGCCCAGCAGAGCCCCGGGACCCTCACAGAACCCGACATGGGGTAAGGCAGCATGGGAGGGGCCCACCTGTCACCCTGCTGGGCTCCACCTCCCACAGGCTAGCTCTGCACCCAGGGACCCCATCCCCTTTCCAAGAAGGGGAGGGCATGGAAAGACCCTGAGGGTGGGCAGGGCTCTCATGGGAGGCCTGTGGACTGACCACGAAGGAATCCTGCCAAGAGCTAGGAGAATGGGGCAGGGCCAGGCCTCAGAACCATGGAGGCAGTGGAAACAGGAACCCGAGAGGGAGCTGGAGGGGAGGAGGAAGCAGCTGCTGGAGTTCCTGGCTCAGGCCTGCGATCCCGGCTTCTGAGGGGCCCAGCCCACAGAGGAAAGTCCATGAAACGCGTATCTCCAAGTCACCAGCAAAGAGCCACAAGTAGAGCTGTCGCTCAAGTGGTGGAGAGCACCGAGGCTCTGAGATCAAGCCCGGGAACTGGCACACAGAAAAAGTTTTGTTCAGAGCAAGGCCCAAGGTGGGAACGGGCTGGCTGGACCTCCTCACGGGATCCCTGAGACATAGCAGACACCCCCGGGGGACCACGTGGATCTCCCCCTGCCAGGGAAGACATCGAGCCGGCCCAGCCATGCTGCAGCCATGCCATGCGCCACACCGTCTGTGAGACTCCTACAAACGACCAACGACGCACTCTAACCCTGTGGTGCTCAGATCACCCCAGCTGTGACACCGATGAGAATGACACATGTCTACTACTCATCAGAGAGGGCGGCGGAGGCACAGGAAAGCACCCAGCATGGATGGAACCAGGCAGGATTCAAATCCAGACTACCCGCCTCTGGTATCCACCTGTCCAATCCCTCCCAGCAACTCTGGCTGAAGCCCGGCCACATACACTGGTGTAGCCTGGTGACCTGAAAACGCATGCGTGTGCTTGACTGCAATTTGCTCCATCACCTCGGCGGTGACCCCAGGACCACCCCTGCCTGCTCAGCTCCTCAGCTGGGTGCGAGGAAAGCTTCATCACAAGCCCACACAGGGCACTCGTAGGAGCCCCTCACCAAGTACCCACAGTCCTGGTCCCCATGGTGCAGGCAGAGCCCCAGCGGCGGTGCCTCATCCAGGGGCCCATACCAACCTGGCAGACACATTTACAGCACACACCTGGTGGCCAGGATTTCAGATGCCTGTTTGGCAGTGGGCTCAAGGTCAATGAGCTGGGTACCTCCATGTCCCATTGTTCCCCTTCCCCCCCCCCCCCCCCCCCCGCTCCTGTGGGAGGCAAAGCCTGACCCCTGGCCTACCACCATCTCTCCTGGCTCCTTCCACACAGCTCTGCGTAGGATTCAGCTGCAGGTGTGTGGCTGGGACCTGGGGGTTTGCCTGGAAGTCACCAGGGCTCAGCCTACCCTGCCCACAGCCCTCCTGGCCTCTGCCCAGAGTCCCACTTCTTCATCTGGCCTGGAACTGTCCCCTGCCAGCACCTGACGCCAACCAGCCCTGTGGCTGCTTCTCAGGGGTTTTGGTTGTGCCAAAGGAAAAAACAAAAGCTGGAACTGAGCGGCATCCAAATAGTTGAAGAGTTTGTGAAATGTTCCCTGGGATCCACAATTAGCAGACAACCCAACCCCCCTTCAAGAGAGCCTCGGGAGAACATCTCCAGCCCAGCCCAGAGACAGTAGGGCAGGGAGGGGTTCAAGTGCAGCTGCTGTCAGGGATACAGGGCTGGCCTCCCCACTTCTATCTGCTGATAAGAACTCAAGAACTTCTTCCTCTGGACCCCCGATGGCCAATCAAGGTGACTGAGTCCTAAGTCTTGGGGAGAGGTCCAAGGATGAGCCGGTGACACAGGGTCCACCAATCAGAGCCAAGGAGATCTGCACCACAGCTTTCCCAGCCTTTGCCTTAGTCTCCTGGACGGACGGAGATGATTGCCATAAGGCCCCTGTGGGCATCTGTAACCCCGCCATCCTGGGGACGTGGGGCCCACAGCTGCTGTGGGTGAGGACGGCTCCTGAAGCAGCTGCAGGGCCCCACCCCACGCCCACCCCCACACCTCCGAGAACCCCGCTCTCCTCCCAGGCCCTGGGCCTTCGTGTTGGGGCAGGAAAGAGGTCAAGGGGAAGACAGCCTCCCACGGGGCAGTGCCGGGCCCAGGAGCCTGAGCTGGCTGGAATGTGTCCCAGGCAGGTCCAGACACAGCCACGGGGGCCGAGTCTGGAGGCCCATCCCTGAGACCCAGGGCCCCAATCAGACCTGGGGGAGATGAGCACAGAAGGGTCATGTAACTCACCCAGAGCCACACAGCTAAAAGAGCAGGAGCCAGGTTTCCTCTCTCTGGCTCCCCCAGCCCCTGACCTACCCTAGGGCCTCCAGCTGGAGCTGAGCCATGAATGAGGTGCCAGGAGCCCTCTCAGATCACCAAGGAAGGGAAGAGGGTGAGTTCAGATACCGCCAGCACTGGGCCGGGAGCGTGGCCTGGTGGTGCAGGGCTCACCTCGCATGCACGACGCCCTGGGTTCAATTCCCCCGTACCACATGCACCGAAAAAGCTGGAAGTGGTGCTGTGGCTCAAGTAGTAGAGCTCTTGCCTTGAGAAAGCCCAAAGACAATGCTCAGGCCCAGGATTCAAGGCCGAGGACCAGAGGGGGGTTAAAAAAAAAGAAAAAAAAAAAAGTTACATTGGAGGAGTCATTCCAGGGTAGGGCATGCACCTAGATTCCAGAGAATACAAGAAAGCAGGGAAGAGAAGGGGAGGGGAGGGGAGGGGAGGGGAGGGAAGGGGAGGGAAGGGAAGGGAAGGGGAGGGAAGGGGAGGGAAGGGCAGGGAAGGGGAGGGAAGGGCAGGGAAGGGAAGGGGAAGGGAGGGGAGCGGAGGGGAGGGAAGGGGAGGGAAGGGCAGGGAAGGGGAGGGAAGGGCAGGGAAGGGCAGGGAAGGGGAGGGAAGGGCAGGGAAGGGGAGGGAAGGGCAGGGAAGGGCAGGGAAGGGGAGGGAAGGGCAGGGAAGGGGAGGGAAGGGGAGGGAAGGGCAGGGAAGGGAAGGGGAAGGGAGGGGAGCGGAGGGGAGGGAAGGGGAGGGAAGGGGAGGGAAAGGCAGGGAAGGGGAGGGAAGGGGAGGGAAGGGTAGGGAAGGGCAGGGAAGGGCAGGGAAGGGGAGGGAAGGGGAGAGAAGGGCAGGGAAGGGGAGGGAAGGGGAGGGAAGGGCAGGGAAGGGCAGGGAAGGGCAGGGAAGGGCAGGGAAGGGCAGGGAAGGGGAGGGAAGGACCTTTGAGCTGAAACATAAAAGCAAGGGGACTAAATACCGCAGGCAAAAAGGATCACATGTATAAAAGCCCTGAGGCAGGAAGGAAAACACAAACCAGCTTTGAGAAGACAGACAGGTGAAGATGGAATAGATAGAAAAGGGAAGAGCGTGCAGGCAGCCCAGGAAGCAATGACTCCAGCCAGGTCAGTACATGCGTGAAGCCAAGTGGAGCGCCAGTGTGAGCAGCTCTCTTTCAAACGACCCATTTTAAAGCACAGCTTAGCGGCCAGGAGTGTGGCCCAGTGGTAGAGGGCTTGCCTAGCATGTATGAAGACCCGGGTTCAATTCCTCAGTACCACATACATAGAAAAGGCTGGAACTGGTGCTGTGGCTCAAGAGCTAGAGCTCTAGCCTTGAGAAAGTCCAAGGACAGTGCCCAGGTCCTGAGTTAAAGCCCTAGGACAGGCAAAAAAAAAAAAAATCCTGGCTAGACATGCCAGCACACACCTGAAGTTCCAGCTACTCTAGAAGCTGAGATCAGGGGGGCCGGGAGTTTGGCCTAGTGGTAGCGTGCTTGCCTAGCATGCACGAAGACCCAGGTTCGATTCCTCGGTACCCCACATACATAACAAAAAGCTGGAAGTGGTGCTGAGGCTCAAGTGGTAGAATGCTAGCCTTGAGAAAGTCCAAGGACAGTGCTCAAGCCCTGAGCCCAAGCCCAGGACTGGCAAAAAAAAAAAAAAAGAAGCTGAGATCAGGAGAATTAGGTTCAAGGCCAGCTCAGGCAAAATAAATAAATAAATAAAAATAAAAACACAAAAAAATTGGTAAGAACCCAACTCAATCAACAGGCCAAGACTAGTTAGTGTCTGTAATCCAGGCAAGGTGAGAGGTTTGGAGGATCAAAGTCTGTCTAAGGCTGGCCCTATCTCAAAAAGTGACTCAAAAAAGAAAAAGCATTCTGGCTGTGGGTGGGCAGCTGACAGGAGAGCAGTGAAGACAGCGCCAGGGAGGGGAGGTGGGCAGGGCGGGCAGTGAGACAGCAGGGGCTGTGACGGGGATATGCCATACACAGCACACAGAACCCACACCAGCCTGGCAAACGCCAGGCAATCCTGCTTTGGAAGGGATGGCCGGGCTCCAGGGTAGCTCCCTGTCCTCCTGGGCCTGGCAGCTCACAGGAGAGTGACAGAAAGCAGCAGGCACCAGCTCCATGACCTGGGAGGAAAACCGTGGCAGGGCGCAGGACGAGGAGGGAGCTGACCACAGCTCTGCCAGCAGGCAGGGTGGCACAGGCCAGCACGGGGGGGGCCTCTGCTGAGACCCAGGTGGGAGGGGAAAGAGCCGCGCTGAAGTCCGGGGTGGCCGTGGGCGAGGGCGGCCTGCGGGCGGCCAGTGACCTGCACTGCACAACAGGTGAGCATGACTGTGGCATGGGTGACTCAAGGACATGGCAGTGCCACCAGGGTTGCTGTGACGAGGACAGCAACCTCAGGTCCCAGCCCAGAAGCTCAGGACAGAGGGGCCCCAACAGAGGTGGGGTGTGGTGGAGGCTGGGGGGCCGTGCTCCCCAAAAGCACAAGAGTTCAGGCTCCAGGCTGGGTCTGTGGTGAAGGGTGTAGACGGGGAGGACTGTGAGTCGGGGACACCCTCACTCTCTGCGAGAGGCACGCAGGGAGGCCAAGAGCAGTCAGAAAAATTAGAGGACATGCTTTTAAGATGGCTTATGAGCCTTTGCAAAAGCTTCTAGGGGAAGCGGAAAGCACAGCAATGAAAACACCAGGAAGCAAGCAAGAGCCAGGCCCCTCCCATTCCTTCCCCTCCCCTCAGGCTCCAGTGGGCACGAAGGGAGGGGGCGAGACAGGAGGGAACAAGAGGCTCAGAAGCTGGACACACACGCGCACATGTGTGCACACACACACATGCATGCACACATTCCTGGGCAGGGGGTTGGTTCTGGGCTGCAAGTCCCTCCCAGGCTGCCAGCCTCCAGCCCTTTCCACCCTCTCCCACACATCCAGAACCGGTTTTCCGTGTCCTTTGTGGTCAGCAAGGACCAACAGCATGTGTGGAATGAAAGGAGGGGAAGACAGGAAAGGGACTCTTTCCTGTTTTTATTTTTATTTATTTATTTTTTTTACCAGTCCTGGGCCTTGAACTCAGGGCCTGAGCACTGTCCTTGGACTTTCTCAAGGCAAGAGCTCTATCACTTGAGCCACAGCACCATTTCCGGCTTTTTTCTATGTATGTGGTACCAAGGAATCAAAGCCGGGCCTTCGTGCATGCTAGGCAAGCACTCTACCACTAGGCCAACCTCCTGGCCCACCTATTTTTATTTGTATTATTTCTTTAGCCAGTCCTAGGGCTTGAACTCAGGGCCTGCTTTCTCAAGGCTAGCGCTCTACCACTTGAGCCACAATACCACTTCTGGCTTTTCTATGTATGTGGTACCAAGGAATTGAACTCAGGTCTTCATGCATGCTACCAAACTAGGCCAAACTCCCCGCCCCTGTTTGTTTATTTATGCTTGGGCATTGTGGTCAGGGTCTGGCTTGCAGCCCAGGCTGGCCCAGAGCTCGCCATCCTCCGGCCTCGGCCTCGGTGGCTCTGGAATTTGGGTCATTGCTGTCTACACTGTTGAGCTGGAGGCCCTGGGGAGAGAAGGCTGGGGTAACGACCCCCGGCTGAGCTGTGGTCCTAACCCTCCACCAGCGGCTAGGCCGCCTGAGTCCCTCCACGTCTGAGAACACCCTCGGCACAGATGGCCCATGCCAGGACACACACAGAGAAGGTGGCTCAGCAGGGCCTGGGCAGAGGTACGGGGGCCGTGCCACAGCGCCTTCCAGGAAGGGCCCAGGCTTCGGGGAACAGGAAGGCCAGGACCACACGTGAACACATCTACCCAGGAGCACGCGCCATGCCACACCACAGCCCACATGCACAAGCCAGACAACCCACGTGCCTGCCGGGACGCACGTGGACACACCAGGGGCACCCCAGAACATGCCACCTGCCCAGACACCCACCTGACCCACGTGTGCATACCCTCCATGCAGGCAGCTGTGCCCCACACGTGAATAAGCACACACACAGGTGGCAATGTGGAGAAGATCCACCAGAAAAAGAAACAAGAACAAACCCCTCAGACCAAAAATAGTCCCAGGCTATCCCACACCAGGGCCAGCGGGCAGGACAGGTGGGTCCTCAGGAGCTTGCAGCAGGCAGGAGCACACGCACACGCACACGCGCACACACACATGCATACATGCACACACACACACGCACGCACGCACCCGCCCCATGATCACAAGAAAGGCTTCCAAGGGCCCAGGGTCTGGCAACCACGCAGAGAAAGCAGAAAGGCCAGCCCAAGGAAAGCACAGGGAAGGCTACTGGCCCCGCCACCACACAGGCTGCTCAGGGCAGGGCTGAGGGGGGGAGAGCTCTGGAGCCAGACTTCCAGGGTGCCACCCGTGGAGCTGTGTGACCTGGGGACGGTTACTTTCCTTCTCTGTGCACCCGTCTGCCACAAGAAAACAGCAACAACAGCCATGTGGCTCCCCAAGGGAGGGCCGGGGTGAAGGCCAGCAGGGCCTGTCCCCAGTCACTGCGAGCAGATACTAAATGAGGTGACTCAAGACAGTGTCTAGCAGGTGACAAATGCTTACTGTCACTTGGCATCAACCCCGCCTTTTTGTGTTACTGGGTTTTCTGGTGCCAGTACTGGCACTGGATCTCAGGGCTTGGATGCTGTCCCTGAGCTTCTGTGCTCAAAGGTGGTGTTCGACCACTCGGACCACAGCTCCATTTCTGGCTTATTGGTAGTTGGCCAGAGATAAGCGTCTCATGGACTTTCCTGCCCAGGCTGGCTTCAAACCACCACCCTCAGAGCTCAGCCTTCTGAGTAGCTAGGAGTACAGTGCCCAGCCAGTCCCACCTTTTAACTGGCAAAGATCTGCCAAAGGGCACAAAGTAACTGGGGCTGTTTCAGGTCTGCAGTGAGTGAGTCAGGCAGGGCTCATGCAGCAATGGACCCCCCAACCCGGGGCAGGGGGGCTCCCAGAGTAGACCACGTGGCTCTGGTGCCCTGGACAAAACTAACAACTCAATGTTCCTAATGGAGA
The DNA here is from genome assembly GCF_031878675.1 of Megascapheus bottae. Taxonomy (NCBI): domain Eukaryota; kingdom Metazoa; phylum Chordata; class Mammalia; order Rodentia; family Geomyidae; genus Megascapheus; species Megascapheus bottae. The sequence continues at coordinate 2,193,664 of NC_143536.1, read as the reverse complement.
GATGCATGCAGGCATGTGCGCTCACGCATACACACACACACACACTCACACATGGGCAACACGCATGCCCACAACATCCCAAAACCAGGGTGAGACAGCCCACCAGGAAGGCCCCATGCCAGATAACAATGGGTCCAGGTGTGAGCTGAAGGCAAAATTCAGAGGACAGCATGGCCTCGGGACGAAGGAAGGAGCAAGTCACATGCAGAGATGGTGGGTGGGAGAGGAAACGTGGTGGGGCCTGGAAAACCAACATAGAGATGGCACAGGAATGCCAGACAGGGACAGGCTCGTCCTGAAAATCGTGGCCTGGAGGACGGACCGACATAGGCCAGGCTCCCAACCTGGCAGAACGCAGAGGCTGGGACCCACCCTCGAGGGCTCCTTCGCTATTCCAACTGACAGTGACAACACGGTGACAAGCTGGACTAAAGGAGATGACATACAGGATCTGAACCCCACCTGGCACCCGTGAAAGAAAGCGGGGCAGGGGAAACAAGGAGTCTGCAAGATTAGCCTGAGCTACAAACTGAGACAAACAAACAAAACCTTCCTGGACAACGCCTTTCCTCCAACAGCTTCCCTGGCCCTCTTCTCACCGCCAGCGCCTCTGTCTGTCAGGAATGCATCTTTCCTCGTTTTTTCCCAAGGTTTTACACACACTGAGCTCAACCCACGGAAAATACAGAACGAGGTTTAGTCCTGATCGTGAGTGTGTGTGTGTGTGTGTGTGTGTCACGCGAGTATTCATGCTCCTGCACAGGTCAGCACTGGGCTCTGCACTCACGGGCATCGTCCTTGAACTTTTTTCTTTTTTTTCCAGTTCTGGGTCTTGAGCTCAGGGCCTGAGCACTGTCCGTGGACTTTCTCAAGGCTAGAGCTCTACCACTGGAGCCACAGCACCACTTCCGGCTTTTTCTGTGTATGTGGTACTGAGGAATTGAACCTGGGTCTTTGTATATGCTAGGCAGGCACTGTACCACTAGGCCACACTCTCAGCCCCAGTCCCTGAACTTTTGTGCTCAAAGCTAACACTCTACCACCAGAACCACAGCTCCATATCTGGCCTTTTGGTGGTTAATTGGAGGTAAAAGTCTCATGAACTTTCCTGCCCAAGCTGGTTTCAAACTGTGATCCTCAGATCAGTCACCTGAGAAGCTGGCTTGGTTTCTTCTTTTTAACTTGTTTGAAATCCACTAGACAGAGAGCTCTCATTTGTTGAAAGGCAGAGGATGCCTCCCTGGGGCCTGCAAACTCCACACTCCTGACTTTTGCCACAGTCCAGACTCCTTATCTGCAGGAAGGAAGAATTCTACTGCCTACTTCACAAGACCATTGTCAGAAGGCAGTGAAAAGTCAGGTATTCAAAGGGCAGGTGTTTCTACACACTTGTAATCTGCTTTGTCCCTGCTAATCTCCCTGGGAGAAAAACTAGATCTGACGCTGCCTTAGAGCTGCTAACATGGGGCACGCGCCAGTGCCCTCGGGCCCCAAAACTGTCACCAAAAAGAGTGCTGCTCAACCTCAAAGTAAGCTTTGAAATATAAATCAAATCTATCAGAGAAGCCAAAGTCAGAACAATGACAACTCTTTTGAGGAGGTGAGGGGAAGTGGGCAGTCCTCATTTATTAAAGTGGAAATATAAAGCCAGGCGTGGTGGCTCACGCCTGTAATCCTGGCTATCCAGGAGGCTGAGATCTGAGCATCAAGGTTCAGAGCCAGCCCAGGCACAAAAGGACCTGAGACTCTTATTTCCAATTAACCTCTAGAAAAGGGAAGTGGGGCTTGGCTCAAGGGTAGAGTGGTTGCCCTGAAGTGAAGAGCTCAGGGACAACGCCCAGGTCGAGTTCAAGTCCCATGACCCCTCCCCCAAAATAGGATATACACACACACACACAGAAGGTTTGCTCAGAAGGGAAACATCAGGTCCGGTAACTCCAAATCCAAGTAGAAGCAGCTGTGTGTCCTAAAGAATCTACCCTGTGGCAGTATGCCTAACACACACACACACACACACACACACACACACACACACACACACACACGAGTTACCAATCAACATTGAAACAGACCAAAAAAAAAAAAAAAAAACCCATATCTCTTCAAAGGAGTAGTAGGCAGAGGTAAAGGAAATGTGAGAGGGGCAGGGTGGTGGTTCATGCCCACAATCTTAGCTAGCGGGGAGTTGAGGTAGACCACAGTCCTCATTTGAAAAACCAAACCAAAACAAGAGCTGGGGATGTGATCAACTGGAATAGTAACTGCCTGGGCATGGTGAGGCCCTACTATCCCAAAAAGAAAAAGAAAGTGAGGAAAGTCTAGAACGACGAGCAGCAACCACACGGCAACTGTAGCTATGATACCTGAAGAGGAATAAAAGAGAAGGAACGTTCTCCTTTTCCCGCCATTTGGGTTCTGGGGGGAGCTGGGGATCAAATCCAGAGCCTAGGACACGCAAAGCAAGCCATCTACCGCAGAGCTCTTCCTCCAGTCCTGAGGTTATTATTATTTTTTATTTATTTATTTATTTATTGCCAGTCCTGGGCTTGAGCTCAGGGCCTGAGCGCTGTCCTTGGACTTTCTCAAGGCTAGAGCTCTTCTACTTGAGCCTCAGCACCACCTCTGGCTTTTTCTATGTGTGTGGTACTGAGGAATCAAACCTGGGTCTTAGTGCATGCTAGGCAAGCACTCTACCTCTGGGCCAAACTCCCAGCCTCGGTTGTTGTTTTTTTTTTTTTTTTTGCAAGCAAGTATTCATGCCTTTTATATTTGAACTTTTTTTAATAAACCAAAAAAGCAGAAACTATCAAAGTACAAGGCATCCCATTCAAGCTGCACATGGATCTGGGCAGCCAAAGACAACTCCAACTCCAGAGGGAGGCCTCCCCTGGGCCGAGGCCCACCAGGCCCTGAACACAGGCTTTCTTCTTCCCCAGGAGGCCCTTGGGCGGGCTCCAGCCTGGACTGTCCCAGAAGAGGCTGCCCTGGGCTGGGTGTGCCTGCTGTCTTCAGCCTTCACACCACTCTGTCTCAAGCCAATGGCCTTTGGGAATTTCAAGGGCTGAAAAGCAGGCATCTACTGGAAGCTAGAACTTGAGAAGTCTCAGAGCAGCGTGGTTTTCCTTTATGGAAGCCAAGGGCTGAGGGGGCAAGATACATGCCATGGCACCCTCCCCCTCCCCAGAAAGAGCACACCCCAAAAGAACCCCAAGCTGGGCTCCAAACACACTCCACCGCTGTGCACACCCCCAAAGCAAGGGCCTGAGCCTGTCCCAGGCACAGGTAATGTGCAGGCACACTGGGGACATCCACATACACACAGAGAGATCCTGGCCACGTGGGGAGCCCCAGTTCCCGCAACAGGCTGCCCCAGAGGGAAGCTACCCTGCCAGCCCCAGAGAGTACGACATTGCAGAAATGACTCAAAAAGAACACCCTGCTGGGTGCAGTGGCTCATGCCTGTAATCCTAGCTACACTGGAGGCTGAGCTCTGGGGATCCAGGTTCAAAGCCAGCCTGGGAACTAAAGACCATGAGACTCTCATCTCCAATATCTAGAAAACAGGAAGTGGCACTTGGCTCAAGGGGTAGGGAAGTGTAGCCTTGAGCTGAAGAGCTCAGGGACAGTGCTCAAGCCCAGAGTTCAAGCCCCACAGACCCTGACCTGACCAACCCAGCCCAGCCACGCAGGAAATCGCAGCAAGGTCTATGCCCAAGGGCCCACCCTCCACCCCAGGGCATGGGGTGGGCGGCTCCTCCAGCTCCAGGACCTCGGTGCAGAGGGGCCGGCGCTGCCCAGGGGCCCGGCCGCCCTCCTCCACCCTGGGGCTCAGGGTTCTTTTGAGGAGAAGCGGCCAGGGCAGTCTCGCTCGCTGAGGCAGATGGCAGTGGCCAGGGCAGAGTCTGCTGGTCTGCGGCCAGGGCGGCCTAATGGATGTTCCGGGCCGAAAGGGCACTGGGGTAGAAGGCTGGGATCCGAGGAGCCCCGGGACCTCGGGCTGGGCTGCCCTCCGCCAGCCGGCCGGCCCGGGAAGGAAAGCGCCGGCCGGAGCGCGTGTGGGGCGCGCGGGGCCCGCGGGCCGACGCCGGGCCGAGCGCCCGTGCGGCCCTCCCGGCGGGGCCGGGACCGTCCGCGGCCCGCGGTGGGACCCGAGGTCCCGGGCTCCGGGCAGCGACTGGGCCCGGGACGGCTTCCCCGAGCCCGGCCCGGCCGTGAGGGTCACCCGGCCCCGCCGTCCGCCGGCCCCGGCCCCGCCGTCCCCCGGCACGCGGTCACGCACCTTGACGACCTGCTGCTCGATGAGCGAGGGCACCAGCGCGATCATGACGGCGCCCAGCACGGCGCACAGCAGCCCCAGGACGCCCAGCGCCGCGGCCGCCCAGCGCGCTCCGGAGCGGCCGCCCATGTCTGCGCGCCCTGGTTCCCGCCCGGCACCCGCGGGAAGCTCGGTGTCCGTGGGAGACCCGGACGGCGACCGAGGCGGAAGCTCCGGGGGCCCGAGCCGGACGCGACGGCACGGAGGGGCTCCGCAGGGCGCGCGGGAGAGCCGCCCGGCAGGTGCCCGCGGCTTTATGCGCCATGGCCGCGTGGCCGCGCCGCCCTCCCCCGCGCGCCCGGGCTCGGGATTCGGGCCCGCCGCTGGGGGCGGGGCCTGCGGTGGACGGAGCTGGCGGGAGTGCAGATCCGGTGGTGACGGGGGCTGGGCGGGGCCAGGCCAGGGTGCAGCCGCCAGTCCTCAGGCGGAGGGGCGGGGCTACCTGCCGTGGGCGTGGCCGACGGGCGTGGCCATCCTATGAGCATCTTTGCTGATGTTGAGGGGGCGTGGTCTTCGTGGGAGCGGCCGCTGCGTGGGCGTGGCGTCGGGTGGGCGGGGCGTCGGGGGCGGGGCGTGGGGGCGGGGCGGGGCCTGCGGGACCCGGGGCTGAGCCAGGTCTCTGGAGACTATGGGCGCACCGGGCACCCCTCCCCTCCCCCGCCTGCCTTCTCCTCGCACCGCCCTCCACTTTCATCACCGTTGCTCCAGGCTTGCAAGAGCGGACCAACCCCAGATCAGGGCACCAAACCCTGGGTGAGATCTCCTCCCACTCCCATCCTCGTTCATTCCAGGATGGCCCGCAGAGCGGCCGGGCTTCTGCCCCAGGGCCTGAGGACGGGCTGCAGGGTTCCAGCTTTATCAGAGCCCTTCCCCAGCACCCTGTTATCACCTCACACCAGGCCTCCTGGCTTCCAGCTACCCATCTCCCCACCTAGATACCCACTGCCAGGCGCCAGTCTCTCCTACCCCTGCCCAGGGCAGCTGGCAGCACAGGCTGCAGGGGAGATGCACTGCCTCAAGCTGAGCGCAGAAGTCTCCAATTCATAAATAAGGACACTGAGGCACAAGGAGGGTAGCTTAGCTGGGGCTTGAACTCTGGGCCTAGGCGTTGTCTCTGAGCTTCTTTTGCTCAAGGTTAGCACTGTACCGCCTGAGCCACAGTGCCACTTTGGGCTTTTTCTGAGTAGTTTATTAGAAATAAGAGTTTCACATATTTTCCTTCCCAGACTGGCTGTGAACTGCAATCCTCAGATCTCAGCCTCCTGAGAGGAGGATTACAGGCGTGAGCCACTGGCACCCGGTCGGGTTTTTGAAGGGAGAAGTTGGCTTTTCTTGGCTGCTTTCCTGACTCCTGGAAGGAAGTCTTGCACATTACCAGGCAGGTGATCAGGAAACGTTTTGAGCAATCGATACTGTTCCTTGGGGCAGCCTCATAACTCATTTGAAATTCCTTGAGTTCCTCAAGGCCCTCAGCTGCCCTCAGCTAGGGGAGGTAGGTGTTGGGCCCTTTGCAACGTTCTAGTCCTGGAACTGCAGCCAATTAGCTTAAAATCCGGGAACCAGCCCCATGACACCCACTGGCACCTGACCACCTCTCCCCAATTGGACTCCGCTGTGTCACCAAGCCTCCTCCAAGGTCCCAGCGTGCGTGTTGCTTAGCTAAGCACCCAAGGCCGGGCCGCAGTGACGCCACGCTGCCCCTGGAGTTGAGGGAGAAGGACAGAGATGGAAAGGACATGGTACACACATGACCAGCCTTGCCCTTGCTCAAGGTGTCGCACTACAGGGGTGGCGGTGGGGGGGGCTAGCAAGAGCCAGCCAAGGAAGCCAAAGGAAACAGCCAGAGAGAGGTGAGCCGTGTCAGACCACGTCAGGGTGTCCCCCACAGATCTCCGGGGTGGAATGTGGGACGTGGGGTGTGGGTGGCTCACACTGTAGCACTGGTTCCTGCCTCGGGGCTTTAGCACTCCCCATCCCCTCCAGAAGCGTGCTCATCTCTGAACAGCACGGAGTCTGCCCTCCCCAGGTCCTTCAGGTCCATGCCCATTTTATCTCGGGCTGGCTTCTTAGGCAACCTTTGAAAATTATGAACCAGCCCTCCACCCTCCCAGGTCCCCTTATCACCAGCCAGCATATGGCATCACACTCAATTTGTATGCCCAGCTTCCTTCCTGTGGTCAGTGGCAGGGCCAGGAGCTGTTTGGGCATCACTGATGCATACTCCCAGGACAGCGACAGGCCGGGGCCCCCAGGGCCTGACGGGCACCCGGTCCACGGCCTGTGCCTGCCGCCAAACAATGTCCACAGCTTCACAGCTCACTCGGGGGTGCCATGAAGCTTCCCTCACCTTCCTGGGCCCCACAGTGACTGGAACCCACACACACACACCCGAACTAGACACTTGCAAAACACAATTGTCCTCTGTGTCCAAGGACCTGTCCTCACTGACACCAATAGTTCCTTACACACAGAGAGAGTGCTCTCCACACATAGCTGTTCCCCCGTGTGGAGTGTGGACGGCTAATTGTTGAGTGTTTCTGATCCCTGGGTGGATAAATAGGGGCCCGTGGAAGGTACTCCATGATGTTAAGCACTGAGAGAACAGAGGGGTTGGGGTTGGGGATTTGGCTCAGGGGAAGAACGCTTGCCTGGAGCTCAGCTCTGGATAAAGAAAAACAAAACAAAACAGAAGGGTCTGAAACAAAGGGCAGGGTGGACCTGTAACTGGTCCTGTGCAGTCCCGCACCTGATCTGGACGGTAGGCCCTTGGGAATGAGTCTGCAAATAGACAAAAGACCCACATTCTGGAAATGGAGCTGTGGCTTGCGTGGTAGAGCGTTAGCCTCAATCAAAAGAGCTCAGGGACAGCACCCCAGGACCAAAAAAATTTAAAAACTCTGGCATTCATTGGCTCTCTCCTTTGCTCTTTAGCCCTTGTTCCCGGGGCAGATTCAGCATCCCTGTGCCGTTGCAAGCTGGGTTCTCAGGCCTCGCTTCTGAACCCCAGGGGCCCATTTTCCATGCCAACGCGTGGGTCTGACACACTCTGGCTTTCTACACAGGAGCCAAGTGATTAGACCCCAGCCAAACCAGTCAATGCCTGGTCAGGCCTGGCCCCTTCCGCTGCTTCCCTGCCAAAGGATATCTTTCCTCCAGTCCAGAATGCCACAGCTCTTGTCATTGCCACCTCCGCCTCCTAGCCCACTTTGCCAGCCTGCGGGTCCGGGGGGCAGGGCTATGGCTGTGGCACTCTGTGGAAACCAAGGCTGTATATGGAAGAGCCCGGCTTTCCAAAAACTCCAGCAGGGCACAGTGGCTCACACCTGTAATCCTGGCTACGCAGGAGGCTGAGGTCAAGGTTCAAAGCCAGGCAGAGCTGGGCTTGCCCAAAAACCCTTTGCAAAGCACAGCCCCAAGCCACCACCCTGCTCTGCAGGGACCACTGCATGTCACTCCCAGTTCTGACAGTGGTTTGGGCGTGTGAGCCACAGGGCAGACACACCCATCACAGGCCCGGGCCGTTAGCACAGAACTCGCTCCCCCGGGAACCAGGCCTGCTTCCGAGTCTAGCTCCCAGCAGCTTCCTGCTGCCTGGCCGGCAGCTCCAGAGCCCTCGGCACCCCCTCCCCGCTTCCCTTCCCTTTCCTGCTAAGCACAAGTGGCCGTGTTAGCTTCTGGCATATTTTTTTGACGTGCTCCACTTGTACCCACTGCAGGACCTTGGCACGCCTCCTGTGAGCAGTCTTTCCATCACAGCCTGCCTGGCACTCTTGTCCAGTCCTGTCTACCAGTTCACCTGTGTTTAGGAGTGCAGGAAGAAGCGAGGGGGAGAGGCAGAGGTGAGGAGGAGACAGAAGGAGAGCTGGTCCCTTGGTCTGCAGTGGTGTCAGGTGGCCAAGGACAGCAGGGGCCATCAAGTAGAGTTGCTGGGACCAGGCTTGCATTTGCTCCTGGGTCCTCCTGGCAGCCCCACGCCCTCCCGTGGGAAGTCACGACCTTCCTCTCCCCGAGGGCTCTGGAGGGCCGCAGTGTGGGGGATGGCAACCTGACTCAGCTGTTCCCCCTCACACGGGGGAGGAGCCCCGCGTTCACCAAGGCCTCCAGAGGAGCCAGTGGGTGAGGAGCACCCCACCCCCACCCCAGGCCAGGCCAGGCAGTCCCCCCTTCTCCTCCCCCCCTCCCCTCCCCCCCTGCCAGGCCAGATAATCCTCCCTTCCCTCCTCCCCTGCCAGGCCAGATAATCCTCCCTACCCCTCCTCCCCACCAGGCCAGGCAGTCCCTCCTTCCCCTCCTCCCTGCCAGGCTAGGCAGTCCTCCCTTCTCCTCCCTCCCCCCCCCCCCCCCCCCCCCGCCAGGCCAGGCAGTCCCCCCTTCCCCTCCTCCCCGCCAGGACAGGCAGTCCAGGTCTGAGGTCTGGAGCAACCATAGCCCCTGCCATTTGTCCCCGGGAACCTTGAACCTGGCTCTCATGTGTCACTTGAGCAGGAATTGGTTCCATGGGGCATGGAGCCCTTTGCCCTCCTCCCTCCCACCTGCCCGCAGGGAAATTTCAGCGACTTCTCCCATCAGGTTCTGCCAGGTTGGTGCCACCGGATCCTCACCCTCACGCCATGGGACAAAGCAGGGGTGGCGTTTCCTCCCTCCTCCATGCTCCTTTCTCCTCTCCTGCCACTTCTCAAGCGCAGCAGCAGGCCAGGCTGTGCCCTGCCCTCATGTGGCAATCGGGCCCTCTGAGGGGGCTCAGTCAGGGAGGCCTAGGGAGGCAGGAGACTCCCACGGAAGGAGAGGTGTGCTGTGACCCAGACAGCCCACAAGGAGGGACCTCCCGCAGGGGGAGCTGCCCTCGCCCCTGGAGGCCAGTCTCCCCTGCCTTTGGTCCCCAGTGCCTTGCTTAGCTGCTGCCTGCCTGGCCCAGCCCACCCCCACCCCTCTCCCCAACACCTGCTCTGAAGACCTGGACAGCCGACGGCCCCAGCACACGGCTGCTGTCCGTGCCAGAGCCACAGTGCTTGTCAGGCCTGCTGTCTCTTACCCTGCTTTCTTTTTGCTAGAGCTGGGGTTGAACTCAGGGCCTGGGCACTGTCCTTGAACTAGGTTTGCTCAAGGCTCGCGCTCCACCCTGAGCCACTGCATCACTTCTGGCACTTTCCGTCCATGTGGTGCTGAGGAATGGAACTCAGGGCGAGACAAGCACCCCACCACTAGACCGTGCTCCTGGCCTCTCACCCCTGCCTTCTAATTCCTCTCTCCTGTTACACTTCATTTACCAAACTTCATAGACACTTCTCTAGCATTCTATTACTATTTGTTTTTTGCCAGTCCTGGGCTTGAACTCAGGGCCTGAGCACTGTCCTTGGTCTTTCCTCAAGGCTAGAGCTCTGCCACTTGAGCCACAGCTCAAGTGTATATGTGGTACCAAGGAATCAAACCAGGTTTCGTGCATGTTAGGCCAGACTCCTGGCCCCTCTAGCATTTTTTTTGTTTTGACAAGTGTCATTATACTGTCTCGAATAACCCGTTGGTATTTTATGTTACTTTTTACTTGGTGTAGGGAAGAGGGCAAGGTTCTGGGCTTGAATTTGGGGCTCAAGCTCTTGCTTTGCAGTCAAACCTGGCATTTTACCGCACACACCACACTTCCTCTTCTAGATTTATTTTTTCTTCTGCCACTCCTGGGGTTGAACTCAGGGCCTGGTCACTGTCCTTCAACTATGTCTGCTCAAGGCTGGCGCTCTACCATGTGAACCACAGCGCCACTTCCAGCTTTCTCTATGTTTGTGGTCTCAAGGAATTGAATCCAGAGCTTCATGCATGCCAGCCAAGGACTCATATCTCCAGGCCACATTCCCAGCCTCCACTTCTAGCTTGTGTGTGTGTGTGTGTATGCATGTGTGCATGTGAGTCATGGAACTTGAACTCTGGGCCTGGGCACTGTCCCTGAACTCTTCAGCTCAAGGCTACCGCCCCACCCCCTAAGCCACAGCTCCACTTCGCATTTTCTAGTGATTAATTGGAGATGAGAGTCTCAGGTTCTTCAGTGTCTGGGCTGGCTTTGAACCACAATCCTCAGATCTCAGCCTCCTGAGTAGCTAGGATTGCAGGTGTGAGCCGCCAGTGCCTGGTGTGACTTATTGGTTTGCTTGTTTCCGTGTTGAAGGCAGCGCCTCTTCTCTGAGGGAGGAAGCAAGTGCTGCATGTAGGCTCTGAGTTGCTGATGTGTGAAAGTTCTAACAGGAACTAGTGAGCAAAACTGATTTCAGTTCTTTATTTCTCAGAACTTGAAGTGAACTTCTTCCAGCAGGAAGAAGCCCTTCTCGGCCATGGGGTTCTTCGATCAGAAGCTCAGGCCCGGAGCACAGCCTGATGGAAGACCTTCCAGGTAGGAGAGTGCTCCCTAGCTGCTCCTCCTTGCCTTTTCCTGTCGGACCCAAAGCCTCGGAGGAGGACTTAGCAGCCCAGCCAGGGGTCCCTCGGTAGAGGCTCCATGTGAAGCACTGGACCTCCTCATCCATGGGTATGGCAGACAAAGCAGAAAACCCCTGCTTTCCTGGACTGTCAGCCGCCCCTAGAGTGTTAGCTGAGGAGGAAGTAAACATGCTGTACTTTGGTGGTATCCTTTTTGGTTCTGCTGCCATCCAGGAGCTTAGTTCACAAGGCACTCAGGAGATCTCAGGAGACTGATCTCAGGAGACTGGTGAGAGCTGAGGACCACAGTTCAAAGCCAACCTGAGCAGAAACGTCTCCCTGAGACTCCAGGCTCCAGCTAACTATTCAAAGACTGGAAGTAGTACTGTGGAAAGAGCACTGGCCTTGAGCAAAAGATCTCGGGAATAGTACTCAGGCCCTGAATTCAAGCCCCACAACAGTGAGAGAGGTTTATTTTGCTTTACATTTTGGAGCGTGGAAGTTAGTATCACCTTCAGTGGCAATGGTGTGCCCTGTGTGACATTGTCAAAAGACACCACACCAGATAGAAGTAAAGCTGTGGCTCAAGTAGTAGTAGAGTGACAGCCTGAGTAAGAGCACAAGCCCCTCTCTGCAAGGCCCTCTCGTGTGTGTGTGTGTGTGTGTGTGTACATCCTGAGACAAAACTAGCTGAAAAGTTACCCTCAAAAGCAGAGCATTCTGGGTAGAGGAGCGGCAGGAGCACAGGGTCTGTAGCCCCGTAGAGGTCCCTCAGTGTCACCCCCCTTCCACACCTGGGTCCCCTGGCAGGCCTCTCAGCGGGTGGAACCTCCCACTGATGACTCCCCCACTGCAGCTTCAGAGCTGGCATCCTTTTTCTTTTTGCCAGTCTTGGACTTGAACTCTGGTCCTGGGTGCTGTCCCTTTTGTTCAAGGCTAGCACCCAACCCCTTGAGCCACAGCTCCACTTCTGGCTTTTTCTGTGATTAATTCGGGAGAAGAGTCTCATGGGGGCTGGGAGTGTGGCCTAGTGGTAGAGTGCTTGCCTAGCATGCATGAAGGCCCTGGTTCGATTCCTCGGTACCACATACATAGAAAAAAGCTGGAAGTGGTGCTGAGGCTCAAGTGGTGGAGCTCCAGCCTTGAGAAAGTCCAAGGACAGTGCTCAGGCCCTGACATGTCAGCAGAGCCTTTGGGTATTTCACATCAATCTCTGTAGCCACCACTGCTAATAATTAGCAGTGCTGGTCAGTGCAATGACACAGAAGCTATCAGTGCTAGAAGCTGACAGCCTCCTTCCCCAAGGGCAAAGTCCCCAACTGCCACCAGAGTACTTCAAGACTGATTTACACATTGGAAATGACTTTGCCACACAAGGTCCTTCCTTAGAGAGCATTTTTGTTGCTGGTGGTGGTGGTGGCCCTGGAGCTTGAACTCTGGGCTTGGGCGCTGTCCCTTAGCTCTTTAGCTCAAGGCTAGCACAAAGACTGGGTTTGATTCCTCTGTACCACATACGTAGAAAAAGCCAGAAGTGGTGCTGTGGCTCAGGTGGTAGAGCTCTAGCTTGAGAAAGTCCAAGGACAGTGCTCAGGCCCTGAGTTCAAGCCCAGGACTGATAAAAAAAAAAAATCAGGGCACCGGTGGCTCACATCTGTAATCCTAGGTATTTAGGAGGCAGAGATCTGAGGATTGAAGTTCAAAGCCAGCCCAGGCACAGAAGTTTGTGAGAGTCTTTATTTTTTTTGTGCTAGTCCAGAGGACTAAACTCAGGGTCTAAGCACTGTCCTTGGGCTTTTCAAGGTTAGTGCTCGACCACTTCAGCTGCAACACTTCTGGCTTTTTCATTGTACGTGGTTCTAAGGAATCAAATCCCAGTCTGCATGTGTGCTAGGCAAGCACTCTACCTCTAGGCCAAACTTGCCTGCCCTGCTGTGGTTTTGTTGTTTTTATTTTTTGTCAATTGTGGGGCTTGGACTCTGGGCCTGGGTGCTGTCCTTGAGCTCTTCAGCTAAGACTACTGCCCTACCCTTTAGCCACAGCACCACTTCCAGTTTTCTAGTGGTTAATTGGAGATAAGAGGCTTGGGGTCCTTAGTGCCTAGGCTGGCTTTGAACCTCTATCCTCAGATCTCAGCCTCCTGAGTAGTTAGGATTACAGACGTGAGCCACCACATCTGGTCCAGCTGTTTTTATGTAGTGTGTGTGTGTGTGTGTGTGTGTGTGTGTGTGTATGTATGCGTGTGCGTGCGTGCGCATCCTGTCCTGGGTCTTGAACTCAAGGCCCGGGTGCTATCCCTGAACCTCTTTGTGTTTGAGCCTAGTGTTCTAAACCACAGAGATGCTGCTGGCTTTTCTGAGTAGTTTATTGGAGTTAAGAGTTTCATGGACTTTCTTTCCAGGATGGTTTTGAACTGTAATCCTTAGCTCTCAGCCTCCTGAGTAGTTAGGATTACAGTGAGCTTTTTGTTTGTTTTTGAGGTAGTCTCTATGTTGCCCTCTCAATTGCTAGATTTACACATGTGTCCCAATGGGCAGCAAATACTTTATACTGTGTGAATTTAAGATGAAGTTGGGAGCTGGTGGCTCCAGTCTGTAACCATAGCTACTCAGGAGACTGGAATCTGAGGATGGCAGTTCCAAGCCAGTCTAGGCCGTTGTTTGTGAGACATTTTTTTCTTTTGTTTTTTTGCCAGTTCTGGGCTTAGGCTCAGGGCCTGAGCACTGTCCTTGGGTTTTCTTAAGGCTAACACTCTACCACTTGAGCCATAGCACCACTTCTGGCTTTTTTGTGTGTATGTGGTACCAAGGAATCGAACCCAGGGCTTCATATATGCTAGGAGAACACTCTAGCAGTAGGCCATACTCCTGGCCCAAAAAGTAGATGGAGTGTAGCTGTAGCTTGCGTGGTATAGTACTATCTTTGAGCAAAAAGAAAAGAAAAGAAAAAAAAGTAGTTCAGGGACAGTGCCCAGCCCTGAGTTCAAATCCTGCAACTGGTCTAGACATACATGTGCATACATGCACACGTACACACACACACACACACACACACACACACACACACACACACACACACACAGTTTCAAATACTAAAACCCAGGGTAAAGGTATGACTCAATTGGCAGAGTGCCTATCTGGTAAGCATGAGGCCATGAGTTCAAACCCCAATAATAGCCGAACTTTAACCCCAAATAGAAAGTGCTAAGAATTTTGGGAATGTGTGGCCAACAGCATAGAAAGGCTTTGTCACTAGGTCGGTGACTTGATTTTTGTCAGCTAGGGACTTGAAATCAGGGCCTGTCTCTGAGGTTCTTTGTTGAAGGCTGGTTCTCCACCACTTGGAGCCACAGTGCCACTTTTGGTTTTCTGGTGGTTAATTGGAGATAAGAGTCTCACCCTGGTCGGGAGTTTGGCTTAGTGGTAGAGTGCTTGCCTAGCATGCACGAAGACCGGGGCTCAATTCCTCGGTACTACATACATAGAAAAAAAAAAAAGCCGGAAGTGGTGCTGAGGCTCAAGTGGTAGAGCTCTAGCCTTGAGAAAGTCCAAGGACAGTGCTCAGGCCCTGAGCCCAAGCCCAAGACTGGCAAAAAAAAAAAAAAAAAAAAGAGTCTCACCCTTTCCTGCCTGGTCTGGCTTTGCACCACAATCCTCAGACCTCAGCCTCCTGAGTAGCTAGGATTACAGGTGTGAGCCACCACACCCAACTACGGAGTGGTAACCCTTTAGAAAGAGGAAACAGCTTGAGTGAAGGAAGGGGATGGAAAAGGGCTGGTAGCATATTGGGGTGCTACTTTGCAATAATACACCTGAAGTCATCAGGAAAGAGTCTCCCCAAAACAAGACCTATGCAGAATGAGGGAGTGATTCTAGCTGGCATAGACATGTGGCAAGGCTGGAAGAGCAGCTCATTCTAGACAGGAAAAGAACAGAAGAACATAAAAGGTATTTGGGGTGGGGCTGGCAATGTGGCTTAGTGGTCGAGTGCTCGCCTAGCATGCATGAAGATGGGGGTTCAATTCCTTGGTACCACGGCTCAAGTGGTGGAGTGCTAGCCTTGAGCAAAAGTAACTCAGGGACAGTGCCAAGGCCAAGGACTGGCAAAAAAAAAAGGTATTTGGGAGACAGTAAATTACCTTTTACTGACAAGTCAGCAAAATGCTCCCCAAAACAGAAAAACCAAGCAAAGGCTTAGCTTAGGGCAGCTCACTGACGATTCTTCATTGCTAACCCCATGTCCAACCCGTGCCTGCCCCCTGCTGGCAGGGATAAACACTGCAGCCTCCTACCAGTCTGAATGATAAACCTGTACAAGCCACACTCCTTCCCGGCATACCTATAGTCCTAGCTACTCAGGAAGCTGAATCACAGTTCAAAGCTAACCTGGACAGGACTGTCCACAGAATATTTCTCTCAACTAAATAACAAAAAGCCTTAAGTGGAGCGGTGGCTCACGTGGTAGTGTGCTAACCTGGAGCAAAAGACAAAAGAGCTCAGGGACAGTGCCAGGGCAAACCAAACACAAACCAACCAACCCCACACTCCTTTACATAAAGGATCGTCACTCAAGCACATTTATGCGTCAATCTTTAAATAATTGTCTGAGGGTGAAAGCAGCCAACAGGTGTTTGAAGAACAAAGGAAACCAGGCATGGTTGCTCCCGCCTGAAATTCTAGCTGCTCAGGAAGATCTGAGGATCATGGTTCAAAGGACTCTTACCTCCAATTAACCATCGGAAAACCAGACGTGGTGCTATGGCTCAAGTGCTAGAGGGCTAGCCTTGAGCTGCAGAGCTTCAAGGCAATGCCCAAGCCTAGAGTTCAAGTCCTAAACCCACAAAAAGCGGGGGGGGGGGGGAGGGCGAAACCGGGCATGTGTGCCAATGGGTCATGCCTGTAATCCTACGCAGGAGGCTGAAATGAGATTTGAGGACTGTTATTCAAACCAGCCTGGGCGGGAAATTCGTGCAACTTTTCTTCAATTAACCAACAAAAGAACTGTAAGTGGAGAAGTGGAGCTGTGGCTCAAGTAGTTGTCGGAGACAACACCCAGGCTGAGTTCAAGCATCAATACGGAACATACACAATAAAACCTTTCACAATCTTGTTTGAAAGGTTTTGGGGGGGCCGGGAGTTTGGCCTAGTGGTTAAAGTGCTTGCCTAGCATGCATGAAGACCCGGGTTCGATTCCTCGGTACCACATACATAGAAAAAAGCCAGAAGTGGTGCTGAGGCTCAAGTGGTAGAGCTCTAGCCTTGAGAGAGTCCAAGGACAGTGCTCAGGCCCTGAGCTTAAGCCCAGGACCGGCAAAAAAAAAAGGTTTTGGGAATTCTAAATACATGATAAACACAAGTTCTACCACTCCAGCCCTCTTCCAAAATACATCTAAAGCTTGAATTTTCAGTGTCATAAAAGCAGGCTTTGTTCATTATCATTAAAGTTCTGAATTTTAAGAAATTAAAAATAGCTGGAGCAGGGCTGGAACGTAACCTAGTTGTAGAGTGTTCCCCTAGCATGCACAAAGCCCTGAGTTCAGCTATCACATACTCAGAAAAAGCCAGAGGTGGCGCTGTGGCTCAAATAGCAGAGTAATAGCCTTGAGCAAAAAGTATCCAAGGACAGTGCTCAGGCTGAGATCAAGCCCTACAACTGGCAAAAAACAAAAACAAAATGTAGCTGGGTTGGGGCCGGGACTTTGGCCTTTTGGTAGTGCTTGCCTAAATTGCACGAGGACTGGGGTCCTCGGTACAAGCATAGAAAAAGCTGTTAAGTGGTGCTGTGGCTCAAGTGATAGTGCTCTACCCTTGAGAAAGCCCAAGGACAGTGCCCAGGCCAGGCGCAGGACTGGGAAAAAAAAAAGAAAAAAAAAAAGCTGGTGCCAACTGCTCATGCCTGTAATCTCAGTTGGATGGCTGAGATCTGAGGATCAAGGTTTGATGCCAGTTCAGGCAATCAAGTCTGTGACTCATTACCTAGAATTAACCCTCAGAAGACCAGTAGTGCTGTGGCTCAGTGGCGGAGCACTACACTTGAGCAATGAAGCCCAGGGACAGTGCCTAGACCTAAGTTCAAGCCCCATGATTGACCCCCCCCCCCCCCCCCCGCTCAAAAAAAAAATCTAGTGCCAATGGCTCATGCCTATAATCCTAACCTACTGATGAGGCTGGGCTCTAAGGATGTTTAGAGGCTGCCTGGGCAAAAAAGTCTGTAAAATGCTTATCTCTACTACCAGAACACAGGAAGTGGCACTGTGGCTCAAAGTGGCAGAGTGCTAGTCTGAGCAAGAGTTCCAGGACAGCACTCGGGCTCTGGACTCAAGCTCCACAACCACCAAAAAAAACTAGGTACCAGGAGCTTGGCCTAGTGGTAGAGTGCTTGCCTAGCATGCACAAAGACCCGGGTTCAATTCTACGGGACCACATACATAAAGACTGAAGTGGTAGAGCTCTAGCCTTGAGAAAAAACCAAGGACAGTGTTCAGGCCCTGAGCTCAAGCCCAGGACTGGCAAAAAAATAAAAACAAAAAAAATTAAAAACATTCCACATCTAAGGATGTGTATCAGATTATAGGAGTGATCCTTTTATAGTTCAGCTTCCCTGTAACTTCAGCAAGTGCTGCAGACAGAACAATGGTTGTGGGCATTCTTGTTAAGAACCCTAACCACGTGAACTCCAATCCATACCCCCCCCCCCCCCGCCTCCCCTTCACCCCACCCAACTAGCTTTGGGAACTCCTGAGTAAAAAAGGGGCACTACTACAGCAAGTTACCCTTTGTGTGTGCTGGTCCCAAGGCTAGAATGGGGTAATGTAGAGGGGTTACACACACATCCATCAGAAAGTGGGTGCACTATTTCTTTAACATTGATATGCCTTTCTTGGTCCCCCTTTCCCTCCCTCCACGCCGGCTACACCTTACTTTAAAACCTCACCATACAATACTACCTAGGCATATCTGGGTCCACTATTAAGACTATCCCTTTGGACTGACATTTTGAATTTCATGGTAAGCATATTGGTTACTATTCTATTTTCTGAAAAGAATCAAAACAGAACTATTCCGGAATGCAAGAACTTTATTGAAACAAAAGTGCAGTGAAACTTGTCATAAGTTTAAAAGGGGAAACTTTTAAAAACCTCCCCTCAAACGCAGGACCAGGTGCAGAGTGGACTCCTTCTGGATGTTGTAGTCAGACAGGGTGCGGCCATCTTCCAGCTGCTTGCCTGCAAAGATCAGCCTCTGCTGGTCAGGAGGGATGCCCTCCTTGTCCTGGATCTTGGCCTTGACGTTCTCGATGGTGTCACTGGGCTCCACCTCCAGGGTGATGGTCTTGCCAGTCAGGGTCTTCACAAAGATCTGCATGCCACCTCGGAGACGGAGCACCAGGTGCAGAGTGGATTCTTTCTGGATGTTGTAGTCAGACAGAGTGCGGCCATCTTCCAGCTGCTTGCCTGCAAAGATCAGCCTCTGCTGGTCAGGAGGGATGCCCTCCTTGTCCTGGATCTTGGCCTTGACGTTCTCGATGGTGTCACTGGGCTCCACCTCCAGGGTGATGGTCTTGCCAGTCAGGGTCTTCACAAAGATCTGCATGCCACCTCGGAGACGGAGCACCAGGTGCAGAGTGGATTCTTTCTGGATGTTGTAGTCAGACAGAGTGCGGCCATCTTCCAGCTGCTTGCCTGCAAAGATCAGCCTCTGCTGGTCAGGAGGGATGCCCTCCTTGTCCTGGATCTTGGCCTTGACGTTCTCGATGGTGTCACTGGGCTCCACCTCCAGGGTGATGGTCTTGCCAGTCAGGGTCTTCACAAAGATCTGCATGCCACCTCGGAGACGGAGCACCAGGTGCAGAGTGGATTCTTTCTGGATGTTGTAGTCAGACAGAGTGCGGCCATCTTCCAGCTGCTTGCCTGCAAAGATCAGCCTCTGCTGGTCAGGGGGAATACCTTCTTTGTCCTGGATCTTGGCCTTGACGTTCTCGATGGTGTCACTGGGCTCCACCTCCAGGGTGATGGTCTTGCCAGTCAGGGTCTTCACAAAGATCTGCATGCCACCTCGGAGACGGAGCACCAGGTGCAGAGTGGATTCTTTCTGGATGTTGTAGTCAGACAGGGTGCGGCCATCTTCCAGCTGCTTGCCTGCAAAGATCAGCCTCTGCTGGTCAGGAGGGATGCCCTCCTTGTCCTGGATCTTGGCCTTGACGTTCTCGATGGTGTCACTGGGCTCCACCTCCAGGGTGATGGTCTTGCCAGTCAGGGTCTTCACAAAGATCTGCATGCCACCTCGGAGACGGAGCACCAGGTGCAGAGTGGATTCTTTCTGGATGTTGTAGTCAGACAGGGTGCGGCCATCTTCCAGCTGCTTGCCTGCAAAGATCAGCCTCTGCTGGTCAGGAGGAATGCCTTCCTTGTCCTGGATCTTGGCCTTGACATTCTCGATGGTGTCACTGGGCTCCACCTCCAGGGTGATGGTCTTGCCAGTCAGGGTCTTCACAAAGATCTGCATGCCACCTCGGAGACGGAGCACCAGGTGCAGAGTGGATTCTTTCTGGATGTTGTAGTCAGACAGGGTGCGGCCATCTTCCAGCTGCTTGCCTGCAAAGATCAGCCTCTGCTGGTCAGGGGGAATACCCTCTTTGTCCTGGATCTTGGCCTTGACATTCTCGATGGTGTCACTGGGCTCCACCTCCAGGGTGATGGTCTTGCCAGTCAGGGTCTTCACAAAGATCTGCATGCCACCTCGGAGACGGAGCACCAGGTGCAGAGTGGATTCTTTCTGGATGTTGTAGTCAGACAGGGTGCGGCCATCTTCCAGCTGCTTGCCTGCAAAGATCAGCCTCTGCTGGTCAGGAGGAATGCCTTCCTTGTCCTGGATCTTGGCCTTGACATTCTCGATGGTGTCACTGGGCTCCACCTCCAGGGTGATGGTCTTGCCAGTCAGGGTCTTCACAAAGATCTGCATGCCACCTCGGAGACGGAGCACCAGGTGCAGAGTGGATTCTTTCTGGATGTTGTAGTCAGACAGAGTGCGGCCATCTTCCAGCTGCTTGCCTGCAAAGATCAGCCTCTGCTGGTCAGGAGGGATGCCCTCCTTGTCCTGGATCTTGGCCTTGACGTTCTCGATGGTGTCACTGGGCTCCACCTCCAGGGTGATGGTCTTGCCAGTCAGGGTCTTCACAAAGATCTGCATGCCACCTCGGAGACGGAGCACCAGGTGCAGAGTGGATTCTTTCTGGATGTTGTAGTCAGACAGAGTGCGGCCATCTTCCAGCTGCTTGCCTGCAAAGATCAGCCTCTGCTGGTCAGGGGGAATACCTTCTTTGTCCTGGATCTTGGCCTTGACGTTCTCGATGGTGTCACTGGGCTCCACCTCCAGGGTGATGGTCTTGCCAGTCAGGGTCTTCACAAAGATCTGCATGCCACCTCGGAGACGGAGCACCAGGTGCAGAGTGGATTCTTTCTGGATGTTGTAGTCAGACAGGGTGCGGCCATCTTCCAGCTGCTTGCCTGCAAAGATCAGCCTCTGCTGGTCAGGAGGGATGCCCTCCTTGTCCTGGATCTTGGCCTTGACGTTCTCGATGGTGTCACTGGGCTCCACCTCCAGGGTGATGGTCTTGCCAGTCAGGGTCTTCACAAAGATCTGCATGCCACCTCGGAGACGGAGCACCAGGTGCAGAGTGGATTCTTTCTGGATGTTGTAGTCAGACAGGGTGCGGCCATCTTCCAGCTGCTTGCCTGCAAAGATCAGCCTCTGCTGGTCAGGAGGAATGCCTTCCTTGTCCTGGATCTTGGCCTTGACATTCTCGATGGTGTCACTGGGCTCCACCTCCAGGGTGATGGTCTTGCCAGTCAGGGTCTTCACAAAGATCTGCATGCCACCTCGGAGACGGAGCACCAGGTGCAGAGTGGATTCTTTCTGGATGTTGTAGTCAGACAGGGTGCGGCCATCTTCCAGCTGCTTGCCTGCAAAGATCAGCCTCTGCTGGTCAGGGGGAATACCTTCTTTGTCCTGGATCTTGGCCTTGACATTCTCGATGGTGTCACTGGGCTCCACCTCCAGGGTGATGGTCTTGCCAGTCAGGGTCTTCACAAAGATCTGCATGCCACCTCGGAGACGGAGCACCAGGTGCAGAGTGGATTCTTTCTGGATGTTGTAGTCAGACAGGGTGCGGCCATCTTCCAGCTGCTTGCCTGCAAAGATCAGCCTCTGCTGGTCAGGAGGAATGCCTTCCTTGTCCTGGATCTTGGCCTTGACATTCTCGATGGTGTCACTGGGCTCCACCTCCAGGGTGATGGTCTTGCCAGTCAGGGTCTTCACAAAGATCTGCATGCCACCTCGGAGACGGAGCACCAGGTGCAGAGTGGATTCTTTCTGGATGTTGTAGTCAGACAGGGTGCGGCCATCTTCCAGCTGCTTGCCTGCAAAGATCAGCCTCTGCTGGTCAGGGGGAATACCTTCTTTGTCCTGGATCTTGGCCTTGACATTCTCGATGGTGTCACTGGGCTCCACCTCCAGGGTGATGGTCTTGCCAGTCAGGGTCTTCACGAAGATCTGCATTGTCTGTTACAAAGAAGACAAAATAAAAAGAGCCAATTTTAATCCTGAGGATCTTAATATGATACCAGAAGGGGTCAAGAATGTCTTAAGTCATCTCCAACTAACCCATCATTCGAACCAGAGATAGAGCTGTGGAACAAGTGATATTTCATCAGATCTGAGAAAAAGTTGAGGAACAGTTCCCAAACCTAGTTCAAAACCTAGTACTGAGGGCCGGGAGTTTGGCCTAGTGGTTAAAGTGCTTGCCTAGCATGCATGAAGACCCGGGTTCGATTCCTTGGTACCACATACATAGAAAAAAGCCGGAAGTGGTGCTGAGGCTCAAGTGGCAGAGCTCTAGCCTTGAGAGAAAGTCCAAGGACAGTGCTCAGGCCCTGAGCTCAAGCCCAGGACTGGCAAAAAAAACCTAGTACTGAGAAAGAAAAGAACGGGAAAAAGAAACAAGTTTCCTTAACTTGGGCTTTTGTATCCTGCTATTTGAGAGCTTGAAATCAGGGCCTAATATTCTTGCTTGACTGGTGCCCGTCATTCAAGCCACACTTCTAGTCGGTCTTTCTATGGTTATTTTAAGAGTCTCATGGGCTTTTTCACTCAAGCTGGTTTGTAAGGTCTGTAATCTTTGTATCTAGGATTACAGCCATGAGTCACAGACAATAGGCTGTGTATTACCTTATATTGGCCTAAAAAGGGGGAGGGGTGCCATGAAACTGCACCATGCTGGTAACCCTACTTATCAGGAGGTGAAATCTGAGGATCAAGGCTCCAAAAGCCAGCCCGGGCTGCAAGACTCAACTCTAATTAACCACCACAAAGCCGGAAGTGACGCTGTGGCTCAAAAAAAAAAAAAGAGCCCCCTTCCCCCCCAAAAAAACTTGCCTTCGTAAAAGCCTGCCAGTATTTAAGGGTGGTGATGGCGGTAACACACTCAATACCTGGCTTCGTAAATGTAACCAAGAAATGAAGCTCGAGCCTCACTCCTCTTCCCCGTCTTGACGCGGACCCTGGGTCCGCAGCTCCGGACCCTGTGTCCTGCCCCCGAGAGAGCCTCAGCCGACAGGCCCGGCCGGGCGCCGCCCCGCCGCTGTGAGCCAACAGAGGCGGTGACGTCATAAGGCCGCGCGGCGCCCGCCCCTCCCCCCGCCCCCGCCCGCCGCGCCCAACGGCTTCACCCGCCATCTTCCCCCCCTTCTCCGCGGCCCAGAGGCTGCCCCCAGCGGCCTTCGCCCGCTCATGTTGCTGCCCCGACCTCAGAGCCCCAGGGTCCTGAGTCAGAATCTAAGACTCCGACACGGCCGCCATCTTGCCACCTTCTCAGCGGCGAGAGCGCGCGGGCCCCGGTGACGAGGGCCGGAGGCCAGGGTCGCGGGCGGCTCCCCCCGCCCCCGCCGGCCGCCCCCCTCAGTGCCCCGCGGGCGCCACGGCCGCGTCCTCACTCACCGGGGTCGGCGGCGGCGGGACGGCGGGGCGCTCTGAGAACCGGCGTCGGATCGGGCGGCCTCGACGCAACTCGCCGCGCCGCGCCCCGGCGCCGTCTTATATACCGGGCCGCCCGGAGATCCCTCCGCAGACACGCCTCCAGGGACTACTTTCCCACGCGCTCCCCCCGAGGGACCGACAGAACCCTCCGCACGGCCGGCTTCCCGACCCCACAGACCGACCGGCAGAGTCTGAAGCGGGGCCACCGCCCGAGGCGGGGAGGGGCGGGCCGCGCTGCGGGGCCCGGCGGAGGGATCGACGCGTCTCCTGAGCGCTGCGGCCGTCACGCGCCGCCGCAGTCACGCGCCGCCGCAGTCACGCGCCGCCGCAGTCACGCGCCGCCGCCGCCGCCGCGCGGCTGGGGGCGGGGCGGGCGCGGCTGGGGGCGGGGCGGGCGCGGAAGGCGCCAAAGCCCGGGCCGGATCGCGGAGGCGGAGCGGCCTCCGCCCGCCAGAACCCCGCGCGCCCCCCTCCTGGCCCCGCGCCCGGTCCTGGCCCCGCGGTCCCCCGTGGGCTCTCTCCACCCCGTCCTGCCCCGCATTGCGGGGTTGGTGCGAGTTCGTCTCGCTGAGGTCCCTTCCGGCCCAGCCCAGCCCTCGCCCTCCCCGCCGCCGGGCACCGCGACAAGGCCGATGACTTGGCAAATCTAAGGCGAGAGGGGCCTGGGCCTGGGGCCTGGGCCTGGGCCTGGGAGAGGGGCCTGGGGGACCCGGAGAGGCCTGGGAGAGGGGCCCGGGGGACCTGGAGAGGCCTGGGAGAGGGACCTGGGGGACCCGGAGAGGCCTGGGAGAGGGGCCTGGGCCTGGGCCCGGGGGACCTGGAGAGGCCTGGGAGAGGGGCCTGGGGGACCCGGAGAGGCCTGGGAGAGGGGCCTGGGCCTGGGCCTGAGAGAGGGGCCTGGGCCTGGGAGAGGGGCCTGGGCCTGGGCCTGGGAGAGGGGCCTGGGGGACCCGGAGAGGCCTGGGAGAGGGACCTGAGGCCTGGGAGAGGGGCCTGGGCCCGGGCCCGGGGGACCCCAAGAGGCCTGGGAGAGGGGCCTGGGCCTGGGCCTGAGAGAGGGGCCTGGGCCTGGGAGAGGGGCCTGGGCCTGGGAGAGGGGCCTGGGCCTGGGCCTGAGAGAGGGGCCTGGGGGACCCGGAGAGGCCTGGGAGAGGGGCCTGAGGCCTGGGAGAGGGGCCTGGGCCTGGGCCTGGGAGAGGGGCCTGGGGGACCCGGAGAGGCCTGGGAGAGGGGCCTGGGCCTGGGAGAGGGGCCTGGGCCTGGGCCTGGGAGAGGGGCCTGGGGGACCCGGAGAGGCCTGGGAGAGGGGCCTGGGCCTGGGAGAGGGGCCTGGGCCTGGGCCTGGGAGAGGGGCCTGGGGGACCCGGAGAGGCCTGGGAGAGGGGCCTGGGCCTGGGAGAGGGGCCTGGGGGACCCGGAGAGGCCTGGGAGAGGGGCCTGGGCCTGGGAGAGGGGCCTGGGCCTGGGCCTGAGAGAGGGGCCTGGGGGACCCGGAGAGGCCTGGGAGAGGGGCCTGGGCCCGGGCCCGGGGGACCCCGAGAGGCCTGGGAGAGGGGCCTGGGGGACCCGGAGAGGCCTGGGAGAGGGGCCTGGGCCTGGGAGAGGGGACTGGGGCCCAGAGGACCCGGCGGGCCCTGGGGGCTGGGGGACTAGTGAGGACGGCGGCGACCTCCCACCATGAACTGGGGTACCAGAGTGGGCCTGCCAGGCTGGAGGGAGAAAAGCAAGGCCGGCACAGCAGCTTTCCAGGCTGTGGCCTCGGTGGAACCAAGGAGACTTGGAAAGTTAAATTGAACCCATTTAACCTGAGCTATTTTTTTTCCCCTCATATAAATGACAAGTGTTCTACCACGGAGCTCCAGCTCCAGCTGAGTGAGACTTGAGGAAAAGACAAACAGCTGCTTTAGGTGAATCTGGACGTTGCCCAGATCACATAAACGTCTGTGTCCTTGGAGCCGTAGAGTAAATAGAGTGAGATTTAAAGGCTTGTGTTTCCACCCATGATTCCTTCTAGACTCTTCTAGAACTATTCCATTTAAGGCACAAAGTCCACTGGTGTTTGAACTTTTACCCATAAAACTTTCAAGTAAAAACAAGGACTGAAAATGTGACTTAGTGGTAGAGTGCTCGGTATGCCCTGGGTTCAATTCTCAGTCCCACAGAAACAGAAAAGGCTGGAAGTGATGCTCAAGTAGTACAGTGCTAGCCTTGAGCAAAAGAAGCTCAGGGACAGTGCCCAAGCTCTGAGCTCAAGCCCCAGGACCGGCAAAAGCAAAAATAAAACAAACCAAAAGAAAACAGCTACTATTTGGGTTTTGTTGTGCCATTATTACGTTATTTAAATATTTAAATGTGAGTCAAAACTGCTGTTTTTTTTTTGCCAGTCCTGGGCTTGAGCTCAGGGCCTGAGCCCTGTCCTTGGACTTTCTCAAGGCTAGAGCTCTACCACTTGAGCCTCAGCACCACTTCTGGCTTTTTTTCTATGTATGTGGTACTGAGGAATCGAACCCGGGTCTTCATGCATGCTAGGCAAGCACTTTAACCACTAGGCCAAACTCCCGGCCCAAAACTGTTATTTTATAGTAGACATCGTATCTTGGATATTACAACTGCATATAGAAGACACCGTGGCATAACTCCATTTCTTTGTGATTTTTCTTCTCACATCTAATGGCAGTATACTATTTTTGTTTTAAACAGTGGAGTATCTTGTAAAGAGATGGAAAAAAACCACTGTTTATGTTCATATGTTTCGTGGTGCTATTCTATACGGATCAGAATCTCTGGGCCTCATTTCCTTTTTCCCTAACTTTTACCTTTCTCCTCCTCACCTCCCCACTTCCTTTCTTTCAGGGGCAGGGGGCTCCTTGCTATTCCTGAACTGATGTTGCTCTACTGCTTGAGCCATAGCTCCACCTTTTTTTTTGGTAGTTTATTGGGTCTGAGTCTCACAGGCTTTCCTGCTCAGGTTGGCTTTGAACCATGTTCCTCAGATCTCAGCCTCCTGAGTAGCTAGGATTACAGGCGTGAGCCATCAGCCCACTTGTCTCTTATGTGTAGATGTAGGTATGGACCAGGAACTCTTCCCCCACCCACCACCCTCCTGGAGGTTGAACTCAGGGCCTGGGCACAACTGACCTTGCTTTAGCTTCAAAACAGCCAGCCAGCACAAAGGCCCATTAAGTTCCACCATCCTGATGTGTCTGCTGTGAGGACATTCAGAAAACTACCTGGCCATGCTTGGATTTGCTCCTTTTGGTTTTGTTTTTGTTTGCCTGTCACAGGGCTTCAACTCAGGACTAGGCAGTGCCCTTGAGCTCTCTTTGTGTTCAATGCTAGCCCTTTCTGCTTGACCCACGGCACCATTTCTGGCTATTTCTGGGTATGTGGTACCAAGGAATCAAACCCAGTGCAGGCTATGCTAACACTAGCTCTGGGTCATGAACCCAGTGCCCAAGGTCTTTGTTTTGTGTATTTGTGTGAGAACTTGAGTGAACACTGCTTCTATCCCTTGTTCCTAAGCACGGCACTGCACACCTGCTCTCCAAACTGCTGGCTGCTGTTTATTTCCTATGCTAACCTGAGTTAGTGCTTAGGAGAAATGGAAGTCTCAGAGCTGTGCAAGTTCAGCTTTTTTGTTTTTGGCCAGTCCTGGGCTTGAACTCAGGGCCTGAGCACTGTCCTTGGGTTTTCCCAAGACTAGGGCTCTACCACTTGAACCACAGCACCACTTCTGGCTTTTTTCTATGTATGTGGTACCAAGGAATAGAACCCAGGTCTTCAAGCATGCTAGGCAAGCACTCTACCAGTAGGCCAAACTTCCGGCCTCACCTCTGTGACTGGGACATAGAAATGTCATTTTCCAGGATTACTGAGAGACCGTCACTAATGCTGCTCCCGCTCCTGCCTTCTGTGAAGTTTATTTCTAAATGTCAGGCCCAGGTTTGTAGAGGCACCCAAAGCTGAGCCAGGTGGCTGGGCGACTGGCAGGGGGAGGGTAGCTGGCCTACAGCCATTCCAGTCTTATGATCTGTGTTGTTTAGTGGCTGAGTCATGAGAATTGTGACCTCAGCTTTTTCCAGGGTCCAGAAGGTTCTGAGATAAACAACTCTGATTTTAGACCCAGGGGAGGGAGTGAGGGAAGAGGAAGAGGACACACAGGAGGCAAGAGAGAACTAGGCCAGAGGTTAGCATTATAGTAGAAGCTAAGAGCAATTAAACATCTCAACCTCATGCCCTGCAGAGGCCACAGTGTTGTCTGGGGACATTCACATATACCAGTGACAGGTCACTCCTGCCCCTACAAGGAATCCTGCAGCCAGCTCAACTGTGGACCACAAGGGTGAACTTGACTCAAGGCTCCAGGCCAGACCTGGACTCAGCACCTGGGTATCAAGTCACTCCTAAAGCCTGAAGTCACCTGACCCAGAAAGCCAGGATGAGGTGCTGGAGTGTTCAAGAAGGCCAATGAGTCACTGGACCACCCCTCCCTCCCTCCCTCCCTCCCTCCCTCGGATCTGCCTTTGCAGATGCCAGGGAAACATTGTGGCCCTGCTGTGGCTGGGCCTGGCAGGGTGGTGGCATGCCAGGGCTGAGTTTAGTCATGGCTTCTAGAACCAAACCTGGGTGTGGCTGGAACAGCAGGCTGCTGGGGAGGAGTAGAGGAGGAGGAAGGAGAGGGAGCTGGCTGACTCACCCTGCTTTAGCGTCAAAACAGCCAGCCAGCCAGCAAAAGGCACATTCGGTTCCAGCCCCTGGAGGTCTCTGCTATGAGGACATTCAGAGAACTATGGCCATGTTTGGATTTTTCTTTTTTTGTCTTGGTCTGTTGTGAGGCTTGAACTTGGTAGGGCCTATATGCTGTCCCTAAGCGTGTCCTCCCTCCCCCCCCCCCCGTCTCTCTTTTATGTTTTATTTTTTTGTCATGGGGCTTGAATTCAGCCTGGCCTCTGTCCCTGAGCTCACTATGCCCAGTTGTTGTTTTTAATCTCCTTTGTAGGTCATGGTGCTTAAACTCAGATCTCAGCCTTCTAAGTAGCTAGGATTACAGGTGTGAGGCACCAGTGCCCAGCTTTGCTCCCCCCCCCCCCCGCCTCCCCTTTTGGTTGATTATGGGGCTTGAACTCTGGGCCTGGGCGCCGTCCCTGAGCTCTTCAACTCAAGGCTAGCATTCTACTGCTAGAGCCACAGTGGGGTTTTGTGGTAGTTGATTGGAGATAAGAGTGTCCTGGCTGTTTCTGCCGGGGCTGGAGCTGGCTCTGAACCACGATCCTCAGATCTCAGCTTCCAAGGATTGTAGGCTCCCAGCTGCTCTTGTTTTTAACTTGGGGTGAAGCAGTATGGCAGCCCACACTTGGTGACAGGCAGAGCTGTGGACTGTCGCAGTGTGCCAGCTGCCACCTCTCAGCTTGCATGCTGCGCCTAGGTGCAGGGAGCAGAGGCGGCTCTTCTCTCCTCAGCCTCCTCTCTTTGCCTCTGCCTCCACCTGATGGCTTTGTTTCCTTCTTAAAACTTGCCTTTAAATGTAAAGAAATTTTATGTTTTTCTTATGTACTAAAACTAGATCTTGAGTGCGGGTCCAGGGTGCTTGCTCTCAGCTTTTTTTTTTGTTGTTTTTTTGATAGTGCTGTAATGTTCTAGCCACAGCTTCACATTTTCCTAGCTCTACTTCTGGTTTTTGTTTTTGATAATTGGAGGCAAGAGTCCCACACTTTCCTTTGCAGGCTGTATTCTTACCATGATCCTCAGATTTTAGCTGAGTGAGTAACTAGGATTTCCAGGTGTGAGCCACCCATTCCTGGCTTGAAATTTAACAATTGAAATGGCATTTTTTTTTCTCCCACCACCAGCCTTTTACAGCAACTCTGGCATTTTCCCTTGTCACAATTGTGCTATTAGAAATATTTAATTTTTGCCAGTCCTGCCTGGGGCTGGAACTCAGGGCTTGGGCACTGTGCTTGAGCATTTTTTGCTCAAGGCTAGCACTTTACTGCTTGAGCCACAGCACCACTTCAGGCATTTTCTGTGGATGTGGTATCAAGGTATCAAATCCAGGGCTTCATGCATGCTAGGCAAGCACTCTACTACTGGGCCACACTCCCGGCTCCACTATTAGAAATATTTAGAACACAAGCTCTTATTAGGTGTGGATTAGACTTCAGCAGGGACCCTCCAGTTCCAGTCTCCTCAAACCCTGCTGACACTTAGGGAGAAATAACCTCTGCCCAAGCCCCGGAGACACGACTTTCTTGTTCAGCCGAGTTGCTGGCAGAAGTGAGACGTGAAGATGGTGGGGCTCTGAGGCTCTGCCCTTGAGTGCCTCCACCCCGGCCTGAATGCCAGCCACGAGTGCCGCCCGGCTTCATCGGCACTGGGTGCTGCGGCCGGTTGGGTGGAGGCTCTGCCAGCAGCTGCCGTTCGGGCTCCGCGGCGTCGGTGCGCACAAACGCTGGGGGTGCCTGTGTTTCCACGCGGGGAGATCTGCTCCCACCACCGACTGCAGCAGGAATAATGGCCACGGTAGAAGGAGTGGAGGTGCCGGGGATGGAGCCCGGGGCCTCACACGAGCAGCGCGCGCGCTGCCACCGGCGCTCCCGGACACCGGCTGCGCGGGGCTTGCACGGGCTTCCGCCTCTGCCTGGGTAAACGTGGAGCTCGTCGTGGTAGCGGCGGTGCGCAGACGAGCACATTTAAGGGCTGACAGCTCGCCCCGGGAGCGGTAGAGGACGGGAGGACGCGGCGTGTGGCTTCGGTCAGGAAGGGCAGGGGTCTCCGCTCTCGCGGCGGCTTGCCGGGGTCGGGCGCCTCCCAGGCGGGCTCGGGCCGGAGGAGATGATTTGATGGGCGGGGCCCGCGCGGGCTCGGCGCGATCCGTCCCCGGGGGCGCGATCTGTCCCCCCCCCCATCTGTACCCCCGGAGTCTCCTCCTAATCTTATCCTCTTGGCTGCGCTCCTCAGCGGGGGCCCTGCCAAACCCTCCGCGCCTAGAGCCGAGCCTGGGGGACCAGAGCGGGGGAAGAGGCGGGGCGGCGCGGGCGGCGGCAAGAAAAGGGCTGCCGAAACCCGGGATCGAACCAGGGACCTTTAGATCTTCAGTCTAACGCTCTCCCAGCTGAGCTATTTCGGCGCCGGGGCCGGGGCTCGCGCGGCGCCTCCTGTGCTGCCTCCTGTGCCGCCGCCGCCGCCGCCCGGCCTCGCCCGCGGAGCCCGACCCCGCGGCACGGAGGGCCGGAGCCGGCGCGCGGGGGGCGCGCGGCTCCAGACCGCGCGGTGCGGCGACGCGGCCCGGCCTCGGGCCTGCGTCCCGCCGGGCTCCGAGCCGCAGGCCGGCCGCGGGACGGGCGCATCCCGGCGACGGCGCGGGAGCCCGGGGCCCGCGGGACGGGGACGGGAGCCGGGCCGGCTGAGGGAGGGGTCGGGGCCGGGGCCGCTCGGCTGGCCTGCGCCCGGGCCCCGCCCCCACCCGCAAGCCCCGCCCCCACCCCGCAAACCCCGCCGAGCTCCGCGCGGAGCCCGGGAGCTGCGCGCGCGCGGGAAGGAGCCGGGCTGGGGCGGCCCGCGGGCCCCGCTGGGACCCCCGGCTCGCGGGCCGCGTCCTCCGCTCCCTTCCCCGGCCCCGCGCGTCCGTCCGTCCCTCGGCCTCCTCGAGGAGCAAAAGGAAAGCGCGCGCCTCCCCGTCGGGGAATCGAACCCCGGTCTCCCGCGTGACAGGCGGGGATACTCACCACTATACTAACGAGGACGGCTGCCCGCGGCCTGCGCGCGCGCCTGCTGAGTCCGCGCCTGCTGAGCCCGGGGCCCCGCCCGCTCACCTCCGCCCCGCCTCCGCCGGGCCCCCCGCCCGCTCGCCTCCGCCCCGAGCACCCTCTCCCGGCCCTCCCCGATCCCCCCCCAGGCCTCCGCCCGGCCCCCCGGCCGCTCACCTCTGCCCGGCTCCCTCCGATCCCCCCCACCCCCCTCCCCCTCCTGCCTCCGCCCCGAGCCCCCTCTCCCGGCCCTCCCTGATCGCCCCCCACGCCTCCGCCGGGCCCCCCGCCCGCTCGCCTCCGCCCCGAGCCCCCTCCCCGCCCGGCCCCCCGGCCCCCCACCTCTGCCCCGGCTCCCTCCGATCCCCCCACCCCCCTCCCCCTCCTGCCTCCGCCCCGAGCCCCCTCCCCCGGCACCCCCCACCCCCCGCTCGCTCACCTCCGCCCCGGCCTCCTTCCCCACGCCCCGCCGCCGTCTTCGTCCTCATCACGGCTCCCGGGACGGATGCCCACCAACTGGGGATGTAGCTCAGTGGTAGAGCGCATGCTTTGCATGTATGAGGCCCCGGGTTCGATCCCCGGCATCTCCACTCCTTTTCCTCCCTCCCAGAGTGAAAGCGGGAGGGGTTCCCTGGGGAGGGCAGGGACCCATCCAGCGTGGGTGACCCCTACCTGCATGGGGTCTGGGAGTTGTTTTAAAGTAACATGTCTGGACGCCCACAGCGGATCTCCGACCTCCTCCCCAGGCTCGGGGATCCCCCGCCCTCACCACCATGTCTGCACAACTCTGCTTCCTGCATCAGGACCGAGGAAGACCGTCGCCACCTTGTGGCGCCCCGTGGGAACCCGAGTCCACCTGAGGCTGAACCCCGAGAATCCCGCGGATTCTGCCCCCAGAAGACCCAAGCTGCGAGCACCACACCACAGACTGAGGCCTGGAGATGGCCTGCCTGGTCAACTCGAACGGACACGGAAATGGCTCCAGGTGCAGGGCTGGGCACACAAGGACCAAGTTTTTATTTTATTGGTGGCAGCACAGGGGCATGAATTCAGGTCTCCACTTTTGCTTGTGGTCGATCTTCTTCTACCATGTGAACCACACCCGTCTGGCATTTTGCTGGTTACAGGCTGTTTGGCCTGCCAACAAGGACAGACAGAGACCTCTAAAAGCAACATGAATCCTGCTTAGGTTCTTCCTGTCCCACGATGTCAGGAACGCGTCCTGGATGTGCAGGCTGAGCAGTTCTGCCTCTTCCCATCTACCTCGGCCCTGGGGGGAGCGGGGAACAGGCCCCTACCCAGGTAGGGTCAGTGGTTCTGGTTGAGCATGGTCAAGGGCAGCTAGCCCGTCCCTGTCATCCTCGCCCTTGATGCACAGAAGGTCTGGTGGAGGACGTTGGGGGAGGACCCCGAGGGCACGGCAGAGCCTGAAGTGAGCCTTCCCCTGGCCCTGAGCTAATCCGCACCAGGTACAGGCGAGGAGCTGGGCGCTGATGTGTACACACTGCTGCTGGCGTCTGGTCAGCAGGAAGCAGAGGCTCGGTGAGGATGGCGGGCCGTCAGCCCCCGCTGCAGGTCAGCGGTCAGAGGTAGGGGGCCAGTCCTTCTCCACCCCGGCATGCATGGCCTGCGGGAGCCACTCGCAGTACTCCACCAGCAGGTCTGCAACAAGAGGAAGATGGTGTTTGGGTGTGTGTGTGGGAGGGGGCCACCCCACGATCCTGCCACACCAGCCCCCGCTCCCCCTGCACACTCACACTTGGGGTTTCTCTTCCAGGCAGCCAGCAGGGCTCCCCGGCAGTCAGCTTTCTCAGCCACAAGGGCCCTCAGCAGACTCTCGGTCCTGGGCTGTAGCCTGCGGGCAGGAGGCAGCGGTGAGGAATTAGCCAGGCCCAGAGAAGGGGAGGGCGCACCCCAGGAAAGGGCGGTCTGTGCCTGGCTAGCAGGAAAGCTGGGGCAGGGACAAGCAGGTTTCTCCTGGCCGCCGTGCAGGGCTGACCCGGGGCCCATCCACGGTCCATTGTCCAGTCCAGCCTCCAGAACGGTGAGCTAGCCTCAGCTGGAGTCGCCTAGCCCTCTCCACGCCCACCAGGGCCCTACCTGGCCCAAGTCTTCAGCATTGTGTTGGGGCTGGACAGCAGGCAGCCCTTGTAGGAGGCCAGCTTGGGGAAGACCTGAGGAGAGGGCACAGGAGGTGAGCTCCAGGTCTGCGGGGACATAGCTCCCGACAGCAGAGCCAGCACCTACCTGGCCTTCCAGCAGAAAACGGGCAAAGTGCTTGTAGCAGTCGAGGCCTTCTGGGAAATCTACCTGGACAGCGGGCAGCGGCCAGCCGACGCGGTCTGGGGGTGGAGACAGTGAGCAAGGGCCCTTCCTGAAGCCCTCCCCCTGTCCCCCCTCCTGGCCTCCGGCAGCTCCCACCACAGGGGCAAGGGCCAGCGCTTGACAGCCCGCAGACCCTGCCCACACACAGCCAACTCACAGAACACACTGGCGCGGTGGCACAGAACGCGGCCCGTCTCAGGGCTGTAGGCGGGGGGCGGATCCTCCAGGGGTGTGGAGAACTGGCAGTAGGAAGGCAGCAGGGCTGGGATCCACTGGATCTCCACACTGGAGACGCCTGGGAGGGGCAGAGAGGGCGGGGTTACCAGTCACCCCAGCAGGGCGGAGGACAGCCCCGAGGAGCCACCGGTACTGCACATACCTTTCATGTACAGCTTCGTGGTCTCCATAATTTCCTGGTAGACCACGAACTCTGGGAGTTCTCTGAAAAGCACAGAGCTGGGGTGGATGAAGACGGGGTCATCCAGGAGAGGGGTCTGCGGGCATGGAGAGGTGGGCTGCGTCAGTGTGTGAACCAGGAGCACTGGCTGCTGGCTCACGTCTATAATCCCAGCTCCTCAGGGAGCTGAGATCTGAGGATGCTAGTTCAAAGCCAGCCTGGGCAAGACAGTCCATAAAACTGTCATCTCCAGTTAACCACTGAAAGGACAGAAGTGGGGCTGTGGCTCAATTCAAAAAGCTCAGGCCATGAGTTCAAGCCCTGGTACTGGCACCCCCCACCTCCATCCCACTCCCCTCCCCAAAAAAAGAAAGAAAAATCCACAACTGCGCTGTGCTCTATCTGGCTCCACTGGGGATTGAACCCAGGTCCTCGAGCTTTCCAGGACGATGCTCTACAGCTGGGCCACTCCCGTTCTCCACCCTGAGCTGTTATCAAGCGAGCGGGGCCTCCTGCCGCTGCCCACCTTGTAGGCGTTCCTCCACTTCTCGTCCAGCAGCTCCTCGCTCTGCACTCTGCGGGCCAGGTGGTCGCCTAGGCCGGCCGCCATGATCTGCCGCAGATAGGTCACCTGGCTCCCGGTGGGCGGCTCCATCTTGGGATCCAGAAAGAGCCCGGCCTCAGGGCACACGGCATTGACTGGGGGAGGGCTGAGCATGAGGAGGGGGCTCTGTGCCCTGACCTCTGTGAGGTCCCAGCCCCACCCAGGTACCACCATGGGATGGCGGCAGGGACGGGTCAGCTGTGGATGCCCTGCCACCACCTACCCGCAGTGGTCAGCTGACCACGCAGGCGCCGAATCTCCAGCATGGCCTTGTACCGCAGCCCATTGGCCTGGCAGAACTCAGGTGAGCAGCCGGCGTACTCACAGGCTCCCACGGCACCTGCAGGGAAAAGTGGGTGTCTCTCTGGCTGGCCGCACCTCCACAGGCCTGCTCCGTGCCCCACCATATCCACTGGCACCAACCTAGCAACACCATGAGGTCTCCAAGCTTCAGAGAGGCGCCCTGTCCAGCCCAGGCCCGCTTGACCTGGGCCACCCGGGCCCGCCGGCTCCTCAGGGCCACAAGCTCATGGTCGCTGGCAGCAGGTCTATAAATACACACAGGGCAGAGATGACACAGCGGGGCTGTGGGCCTCCAGAGGCTGGAGGACAGTCCTGAGTGCCAGATACCACCGCTCCACCAGCAACCTAAGCAGCACACATCGTCACGGGAAGAGAGCCAGGGCATGGCGTTCAGCCTGGCACCCAGCACTGGGGGGTGGAGGCAGAGGATCCAGTTTGAAGACAGGCTGGGCAACACAGCCAGATCCTATCTCACTAAGTAAGTAGTAGACTTTTAGAATTGCCACCAAGCGTCACATCAAATGCCAGAGCTTGTGTCTAACTCCCAGCAGTGCACCTTAAGAAAGTAAAGTTGCTCATTTAAAAATGTGTCAGGGTCTGGGAGTTTGGCCTAGTGGTAGAGTGCTTGCCTAGCATGCATGAAGACTGGGGTTCAATTCCTCAGTACCACATACACAGAAAAATCCAGAACTGGTGCTGCGGCTCAAGTGCCAGAGCTCTACCCTTGAGAAAAACCCAAGGACAGTGCTCAGGCCCTGAGTTCAAGCCCAGGAACTGGCAAAAAAGAAAAGAAAAAGAAACAATGTATCTAAGGCAAGATAAAATGGCATTCCCTGGAAAGTGGATGGAACTAGAGCAAATCACGTTGAGTGAGGTAAGCCAAGGCCAAAGGAACAA
Organism: Megascapheus bottae; assembly: GCF_031878675.1. Taxonomy (NCBI): domain Eukaryota; kingdom Metazoa; phylum Chordata; class Mammalia; order Rodentia; family Geomyidae; genus Megascapheus; species Megascapheus bottae. Next base: position 2,158,644 of record NC_143536.1, on the reverse strand, counting down.
AAGGCGCATGGTCTCCTTGATATGTGGACATTAGATCCAAACAGAGCAATGCTCAGGTACTCCAGGTCACTGACTTGAATTTGGAGACAGAAATGTATCTATATAGACATCTAAGTCCATAATGGGATACGTATCCTATAGACATATATTGGTATATTATATAGATCGATATGGATCTATGACATACAAAGATGGCTTAATTTTAATGATATTCTTAAACGTATGCATCAGTTATTGCATATAGAAATTGTTTCTTGAATACTCATTTGTAGAACATAACATTTGAAATATGATGTAAAACAGTGTTAATAAAAAAAAGTTTTAATAAAAAGAATGTGTCTAAGGGCTGGGAAAGTGGCTTAGTGGTAGAGTGCTTGCCTAGCATGCATGAAGCCCTAGGTTCCATTCCTCATAAACAGAAAAAGCCAAAAGTGGCATTATGGTTCAAGTAGTAGAACATTAGCCTTGAGCACAAAGAGGCTCAGGGACAGTGTCCAGGTCTGAGTTCAAGCCCCAGGACTGGGGAAAAGAAAAAAAAAAAAAAAAAACTTATCTAAAATAGCTGAGGAATCCTAGCTACTCAGAGACTGAGATCTGAGGACTGCAGTTCACCCGGTCTGGGGAGGAAAGTCCACGAGACTCTTGCCTCCAACGAACCACCAAAAAGTGGCGCTATGGCTCAAGGTCGAGAGCTAGCCTTTACCAGAAAAGCTCAATGCCTAAGCCCTGAGTTCAAACTAAAAAATGAAAATAGTAAATCTAAAGTAATCAACCAACTGTCAACTGTCATAGCTAGTTTTTTGGGGGAGGATGGTCGTGGGGCTTTCTCTGGGCTTGGGCTGCTGTCCCTGAGCTCTTCAGCTCAAGGCTACCGTCCTATCCCTGGAGCCACAGCGCCACCTCCAGTTTTCTGGTGGTGAACTGGAGCTAAGAGTCTCGTGGTCTTTAGTGCCTGGGCTGGCTTTGAACTTCAATCCTCAGCTCTCAGCCTCCTGAGCAGCTAGGATCACAGGCGTGAGCCTGGCTATTAGCCAGTTTTGTAGATTTTTGTAACCTTCCCATTCTTAGTATTTGCTTCTGTGTCTGCTTTTCTCTGTTTGGGGGCTAAGAAGGAACCTGGGCCTGCACATGCCCGGCCAGGCCAGTCTCCTACCCTGAGCCACCACAGCCACGTCCAGAAGCCGAGGCCCCAGAGCTCTGCCTGCCCCCGTCAGAAGTGGGAGGTGTGGTCTGACACCAGGGCATGGCCCTCCGGGCCTGAGGCCGACCCACACACCTGTCCAGCTCCTCAAACAGCTCCCGCACAGTCATGGCCGACACGAGCGCGATGGTGTAGGGCAGGCAGCCGTGCTGCCGGCTCAGGGCCAGCATCTTTGCGTAGCGAGGCGCCACGGGGAAGGTGGCCATGGTCCGGCCCAGGGCGGTGATGGGGCAGCTCAGCCGGGAGCTCTGCAGCTGCTTCATCCTGTGGGTGGGTTGGGTGGGGTGGGGTGGGTGGGTGCCGTCGAGGGGCCCGGAGCCGGGGTGGGCCTGCCACGTCCACTCCCCTACCTGGCTGCTTTCGGGGGCGCCTGCAGGGCCCCCAGTGCCACGAGCAGCTCCTCAGCGGCGATGAGGGCCTCCACAGAGGGTGGCGTGGGGAAAGGGAAGTTGATGGCCTGGGCACAGGAGACGTGGGTACTGAGGGCAAGGGTGGCAGCACGCAGGTGCTGAGGGTGGTGGTGGGGGTGGCCTGGCTCTCAGCACCTGGATGCCCCCAAAAAGCAGCCAAGCCAATCCCAAAGTCGCTGTCCCTTTACCCAATGCACACCCTGAGCGCCCACCGTGCTGGACTGCACGCCAGCACTTTCACCACGCCTCCCCGACCAGGACGGCTGGGCCATGGCTGCACCACAGGGCAGACCTTAAAATGGAGGGAGATTGAGGCCACCGCTCGGGTGTCCTCAAGAGCTGCGTCTGGGTGGCCCTCGCCAGAGCAGCCGAGGTAGACGGCACCACAGCGTGGGGCCTGACACGGAGACCTGAGCCGGCCAGGAGGGGACCTGGGGCTGAGGGGACTGACCTTCTCGATGTTGAGTGCTTTCATCTGCAGGATCAAGTCCTCCACTGGCCTGCGTGTGATTTCTGGGGGAGGAAACCGCTCAAAGTCCCCGAAGACCGCGGAGGAATACAGCCTGAGCAGAGGGAAGCCAGGGCAGGGAGACTCAGCGGCTGCCACGCTCTACCCAGGGCGTGGGTGGCCCCGCTGCTGTGCACGAAGGCGGCCTGCCACACGGGCCCTTGGAGAATCCCAACCACACCTACCACCCACCTCACCCTGGCGCACTTCCTGTTCTTTAGCTTGAAGCCATGCTAGAACCCCAATGACACGATTTAAACTAATGACAGTCATATCCGTGGCTCAGACCTGGAATTCTAGCTACTCAGGAAGCCGAGACCTGAGGATCGTGGTTCCAAACCAACTTGGGCAGCAAAGTCCCCGATATTTTTCCCCCCAGTCCTGGGCTTGAACTCAGGCCTGAGCACTGTCCTTGGACTTTCTCAAGGTTAGAGCTCTACCACATGAGCCACAGCACCACTTCTGGTTTTTTCTGTGTATATGGTACTGAGGAATCAAACCCAGGTGAGGACGAGCACTCTACCACTAGGCCAAACTCCGCCCACCCCTCCGAGATTCTAATCTCCACCAAAAAGCTGGAAGTAGAGCTGTGGCTCCAGGCACCAAGGATCTGGGGTGCAGCCTGGGCCTCCGTTCAGGGCTGGCTTCAGTAATAGTGGACGCACAAACCAACAACACACCTCCTCTCCCACTCTCTCTGCAATGGTACACAAACGGATCAAATAATTATAGAGAGAGCACAGGGCAACAGCACATGGAAACAGACCCAACCCACTGCCAGCTAGCACCACTGCTCACCAAGCAATGAGTTCAAAGTACCAACAGTGGGGCCGGGAGTGTAGCCTAGTGGTAGAGTGCTTGTGTTTGCTTAGCGTGCACGAAGACTGGGGTTCGATTCCTCAGTACCACATACATAGGGAAAAAAAAAAAAGCCAGAAGAGGTGCTGTGGCTCAAGTAGTAAGTAGAGCTCTAGCCTTGAAAAGGCCCAAGGACAGTGCCTAGACCCTGAGTTCAAGCCCAGGACTGGCTTAAAAAAAAAAAAAGTACCGAAAGTGAGTGCAGCAAAGACAGCGAAGCCCGAGGGAAATGCCACAGCCACCATGGGGAATGGCCGGGCCTTGGCTACCCATGTACGGCCAGTGCTACAGACTGACCCAGACCCAGACCCTCAGTGCGGCCCAGGAGGAAGCCAGGCTTCACCTGAACAAATGCCACCAGACAGCGTCACGGTCTCTCAGGGGCCGGGTAGCAGCCGTGTGCCTTACACACATAAAACACACCAGCCATGGGGAGGGGGAGGGACAGCTCACGCACAGAATGGTGGGCGAGGAACGACGTACATGTGGGCATAACACACGGCACGTCAGAGCCCCAACACCTCACACTGTGAGGGAGCCACACGTGGCCACATGATAGGACACTGTGCTCCTGTGGCATTTCCAGGACTGGCCCAGGTGGGGAGAGCCACCAGCGGTATGCACAGGCCCTTCCTCGGGAGCAAGGCCACTCCAGAAGGACAGGCCACCAACTGGACACTTCAAGCAGTACACTGCCTTCCTCAGGCTGCCCACACAGCATTCCAGAGCCCAAAGCAGCCAGAAACAACATGTGTGTGTGGACAGGCCACAGCCCACAAGGAATGAATGCTGGCACTCAGTCCTCAGCACCCTCTCTTGGGGAACGCATCGCCCACCTGTAGCAGTGGCCTGGCTCGGTGCGGCCAGCCCGGCCTGCCCGCTGGTCAGCTGACGCCTGCGAGATCCAGGTGATGCGGAAGGACGACACTCCAGTGACACGGTCATAGTAGCGTTTCTTGACTTTGCCACAGTCCACCACATACTTGATGCCTGGGATAGTGAGGGACGTCTCGGCCACGTTGGTGGCCACGACACAAAGCCGAGTCCCCTCAGGAGGAGGCTTAAAGACCTGGGGCGGAGGAAAGGAACACCAGAATCCGGTGAGAACTCTGGGGCTACATGACTTGTCGGAAGACTGGCAGACCAGGCCCCTCCTGGCTCAAGCAGGAGACCCACTGTGCTCCTTGACATATGGGAAGATGGCCGGGCGCCAGACAGGACTTGATGAGATCCAGTGCCTGGCCATTGAGAGGGCCCCGAGATGCAGTGGACACTCTGGCCCCCTATCTGCCCACCCAGCGCCATTACCTGTGCCTGCTTCTCAGGGGCCAGCAGAGAGTAGAGCGGGAGCACGTGGAGGGGCAGGGAGGCGTCCGGCGGCTCACCTGCAGGGAAGCGGCCCACTGTCACCAGCTGGGACAGACCCATGGGCTGTCTGGTGCCCCCGCCTCTCACCCCACTGCCACCCCAGCCCTGGGCTGGCAGTCTACCTTCAATATGGCTATCCAGGCAGGCAAGATGGCACACTCCTGACGACTACCCTGTTGGGCCCCGGGCCTACCTACATGCACACACCCTTCAAATAGGGCTCTAGGCAAAGGGGAGCTCAGGGGAGGTGGCCCCATGTCACCCACACAAGCAGCAGGGCCGCCACCTGCCAAGGGCTCAGGAAAGGCCATGTGGAGGCAGCCGGGTGGCCATCCTGCAAGGCTTGCAGCCCGGGTGTCCCAGGTTCAACCACAGGGCAGGGTTCAGACTCTGCCACAACTCAGCACGGTGGGGTCAGCACACAGCTGCTGAGGACAAAGCTCGAGGACCTCATCCAGGGCGCCCAGCCAAGCCACACCTCCCTCCGCTCCGTCATCGTCTCCCAAGTCCAGGTCAAGATCAGAGCCCAGGGCCGCCTCCTCATCGTCCATCTCCGCCTCCCGGTCCTCGTCGCCTTCGCCCACAGGCAGCACCGAGTAGCTGTCCAGGTTGATCTGGGGCAGCGCCTATGCCGACAGGAGATTCACATGATGGACAACGCCACGCGACCCTGGTGTGGAACCAGGCCATGTGGAACTTCTACCTGCCATCCAGGCCCCCTGTGCGACTCTGACCCAGCGTCACCAGAACGCTGGGGACCACAGGGCACACCTGACAGGGCTGCGGGAAGTGTGGCTGTGAGACCCAGGGCACTGCAGAGAGCTCAGGAGCTCCGAGGCCACCAGGGAGGCCTCGGGGCTTGGCACCCACACCCGCACTGCACCCCAAGGCAGCCCCTCCCGCCCCCAACTGTGGTGGTGGGTGCCCCACTTCCTGAGGTCAGCCTGTTCCCCAGCACCCTCACAGGACCTTCTCAGCACTGCTGGAAGGTTCCTCCCGTCACCTCACAGGCTCCACAACTGCACTGTCCCACAGAGGCCTATGCCACAGGGAAGCGAGGTGTCTCTGTGTGGCCGCCAGGCCCTTGAAAGGGGTCTGGACCATTGAACTGGATGTTTAATTTAATCTACTTCCAACAGCTTGCCACGTACCGCTGCCTGAGCCTTCCTGGCCCGCGCCCGAGACTTCTTAAACCTTCGAACCTCTTCTGCAGAGTCTTTCTCCTCCTCTTCCTCTTCTGAAAAGGTGAGCAGATAAGTGCCAGAGTTCAAGCCCCACAACTGACCGGAACAAGAAAAGACTACCAGATGCTAGGGGCTCACACCTGTGAGTGGCACTGTGACTCAAAGCGATAGAATGCATGCCATCCTTGAACAAAAGAGCTTAGGGAGCAAGCGCCAGTGGCTCACACCTGTGATCCTAACTACTCAGGAGGCTGAGATCTGAGGATCACGGTTCACAAAGCTGAGAGACTCTTATCTCCAATTAATCTCTAGAAAAATGAGAGGTGGGGCTGTGGCTCAAGGGTAGGGGATAGCCTTGAGCTGAAGAGCTCAGAGACAGCACCCAGGCCCAGAGTTCAAGCCCCACGACCTAAATAAATAAATAAATAAATAAATAAAAAAGGTGAGTGGGGTAGGAAGACACTTGTGTCCTGGGCAGGCCTCTGGCTCTCCTGCTCAGAGCGAAGTCACTATACTGGTATCTGGTATATGGGTAGGAAGGTATAAAGGCACGGGACTCCCAGAGGGAGGCTGGGGCAGCTGGCACTCCAGGTACACAGGGTGTGGGTGGCCTACGGGCTTGCTCACCTCGTGGCCTGCCCCTGCGGGCTGGAAAGGCCTTCCGGAGCCTGCGGCACAGGGCATGGACCTCGGCCTGCCCAGTCAGGAATACCAGGATGCCACCTGTGGAAGCAGCGTGCCATCAAGTCAGTGGGTCTGTGGCAGGGGTCTGCTGGGCCTTGCTGAGAGTCCAGGACAGTCACGGGGCACTGGGGGCTGGGCCACACCTGGGGGCAGCATGCGGTGAATCTTGCAGGTTTTCCGGAAGCACTCGCCGGCGTAGTCCTCCAGAGGCGTCCGCTTGTTGAAGTGCACGGTCACAGGGAACTGTCTGGCCTCCACCTGCAGGGAGCGTGGGCTGCAGCCAGGACCGCCTCAGGCCTGGTGCTGCAGAGCCCACGAAGTGTGGGGGGCGGGGGAGAGGCGGGGTCCTCACCTTGATGACGGGAGGCGGCTGGGAGAAGAGCCGAGAGTTCTGGGTGAAGTCCTCCACCCGCAATGTGGCGGACATGATGAGCAGCTTCAGCGGCAGGCGCCTCTGTGGAGGACAGGCTGTGAGCCACGCGTGGTCACGACCGGGCCATCCAGCCTCCCCCAGGGGACATGGCGAGGAGAAGCAGCCGCAGACAGGTCTGCACGTCCCCACAGCCGGGCCTGCACGCACGCGTGTGTACAGAAGGCTCTGGTGAGAAGCGGACTCTGGGTCCGCTGGGTGGAGGCTCACTGGCTCCAGCCCGGGGCAGCTGGGCTCTGCGCTTCATCTGTTATGCCTATGAACTACAGGCCCGGGCAGCCTCTGGCTAATCATGAAAGCCCTGGTGCCCGCCAGCCCGCTGAGAAGATGTGGCATTAGGAGAAACAGAAGGTACCACAGTGATTGTCACGTGGAGGCTGTGGCACTCAGCAGGGCTGGCACAGAGCTGCCAGTGACCCAGCATGAAACAAGAAGCCAGGCGAGCCAGGGGATTCGTGGTGCTGCCTGGGGCGGGAGCAGGGCCCTCGTACCTTGGCGCGCAGCCTCACGATCCGGGATAGGAGCCCGAGGAGGATGTCTGTGTAGACGCTGCGCTCGTGAGCCTCGTCCACAATCAGCACCCGGTACTGCTTCAGCAGGAAGTCCTGGGGAGGCGCGGGACACAGGTCATACCCAGAGCGGCCCTAGGCGCGGACCCACCGGGTCCAAGCCTGTGGTGTGGGGAAGGGGCCCTGGACCCTCTGTGCACTCTGCCCTAGTCTGCTTCCTCTCTGACGTCCACCTGGCAGAGGGCAGGCAGAGGCACTGAGTGCAGAGTGGGGTGGGCACGCAGGGGATGGAAATGAGATGGGCCACACAAAAGAACATCCCCACAGCTTGAGGTCAAGTGGACTGGAATCGCCTGTGCCCATGGCAGAGGCTACAGAAGCCTCCCTGCCACAGTGGCTCTCCATGTGGGCCTGTGTGCTTTCGGGGCATCAAGTCACCCGGGGAGCAAGGACCAAGCCCTCGGGCATCCCAGCTCCTTCAGGAGCTCTGCTGCTGGCCAAGGGCTCTGGAGGTAACTTAGCTCAAGGGCAGTGGTGACTTGTGCAACCCACAGGTGACAGCCAGCGCCTGGCACAGCGGGAAGCAGTGGAAACTAGCCTAAATAAAACCACATGTGGCCAAGTGATTGAGGGCTTGCCTAGCATGCAAGACCCGGGTTCAATTCCTGGGTACCACATATACATAGAAAAAGCCAGACATGGCACCGTGGCTCAAGTGGTAGAGCTCTAGCCTTGAGAAAGCCCAAGGACAGTGCTCAGGTCCTGAGCTCAAGCCTCAGGACTGGCCAAAAAAAAAAAAAAACCCTCAAAAACAAAAAGTACACGTGCACATTTTAGGACATGCGGTACAGCTCTAGTGCACTGTGTCAACGTGAGTCTATGAGGAAGACATCAGCATACAGAGGCTCAGAGACACCAAGGAACTTGCCAGCGGTCACACAGCCACAGACACAGCGTGGTATTCTGTCAAGATGTGATGCCCCAAAAGCCATATAATGAGTGATTGTTGTCCTTAATGTACTATGTTGTCTCTCATCTCCTTTGCTGTCCCTTGGTTATCTCATATTGGTATAGTATCTCACTTTGTTATCTGATATATTGAATTTATTTGTATTTGAATATTTGAAATTTGATAGGGAAGGGGGGAAAACCAAGACGGGAAGGGGGTGTGGGGGGAGGGTAATGGGTACCAAGACATGTGAAAGGGTATCAATGTATATGAATTAATGCACCTTCCATCTGGCAAATATCATGTAACCCTTTTACTAATTACAATAAAAAAAAAAAAAAAAAAGATGTGATGCCCCGACCCCACCCATAGCCCATGTCCCACCATGCGAGAACTGGAACCAACCTTCTGGATTTCTTTGAGCAGCACGCCATCTGTCATGAACTTGATCCTGGTGTCTTCGGTCACATTTCCTTCATACCGGATCTGGTAGGAGACGACCCTGCAGGGACAGACACCAGAGCTGCAGCCACCGGAGCTGGTCAGTGGAGGAGGCCTGGCAGCAATGTGGGCCCAGGGCTCCCACCACCGGAGCCCACGCCATAGCTTGTCCAGCCAGACTGGAACAACCACAGCTTCTCCCACAGCCACGGGGAAGGCCACAGGGCCCCACGCTGCCCTGGAGCCGAGCTGGCCTCACTCACCGCTGTGGCAGATTCATCTCCTTGGCCACTCGCTGAGACATGGCCATGGCAGCTACGCGGCGAGGCTCTGTGACTCCTATGATGCTGCGGTCGCTGGGGAGGGAGGAAACAGCATCAGGGCCACTCAGGGGCAGACGGGAAGGAAATGACCCGTGGTCCGCCCAGGAGCCACATGGCCAGTCCAAGGCAGCTGCGGCTGAACCAGAGGGCATTCTTAGCTGGCCCGGACCACACCGTGGCAGGAAAGGCCTTGTCCTTGTCCTGGAAAGGCCAGGCCAGGAGACCGCACGTTGTCCCAAACAGTGAACCACACCAACGTCCATTCAGAAAAGTTTATGATGCTCTAATTAATTTTTATTCCCAGTCCTGGGCTTGAGCTCAGGGCCTGAGCACTGTCCTTGGACTTTCTCAAGGCTACAGCTCTACCACTTGAGCCACAGCACCACTCCTGGCTTTTTTCTATGTATGTGGTACCGAGGAGTCGAACCTGGGTCTTCATGCATGCTAGGCAAGCACTCTACCACTAGGCCACACTCCCGGCCTCTATGGTGCTTTAATTTAAAAAAGAGTGTTTTACTGGGTAACAGTGGCTCATGCCACTATACCTAACTTCAAGAGGATCAAAGTTCAAAGCCAGCCCGGGAATCGATCACTATCATCAATTAATTAGCAAAGAGCCAGAGCGAAGGTGTGGCCCAGAGGTACAGTGCCAGCCTTGAACACAAAAATTAAGAATGTAAGGCCCTGAGTTCAAGTCACAGTACTGGCACCAAAAAATACAAAACCAGAACCGGGAGTTTGACCTAGTGGTAGAGTGCTTGCCTAGCAAGCACGAAGATCCGGGTTTGATTCCTCATACCACACACACAGAAAAAAGCCACAAGTGGTGCTGTGGCTCAAGTGGTAAAGCTCTAGCCTTGAGAAAGTCCAAGGGCAGTGCTCAGGCCTTGAGCTCAGCCCAGGACTGGCAAAACAAAAACAAAAACAAAACCATAAAACACAGGTGGTCTTGTGAGTGATGGGCTGACACAGCACGTGGTCACCACGTCCCAGCATGGCCTGGGCACTGACGACCTGTGTGTCAGGTCCCTGTGACAGCACGGCTCATGTGCTTCCAGGGCCAGCTGTGCCAATCCACCAGCCTCCCTAGACACACAGGGTCACACCCCTGTCCACTTGGGAGCCTCAGGGCCCAAGCCCACAGGTTTTAGTTGGGTCACCTCTGTGCAGCTAGTACATGGGCAGGAGGCAGCCTGGCAGTGACACCGAGTGGCCGGTAGCCAGCTGGGGGTGGGTGGGGCCTGGGGTAGCTGTGCCGCAGCGCCCACGCCCTTGCCCACCACCCTACATGCCCCTGGATGCTGGCCTGCCACCCGCCGGTGTGCTGGCTCACACCCTCAGAGTCCCGGGGCAGCTATGAGCAAGTCCACAGCCAGCAGGGTTAGGGTGCTAGGTGTCAGGGGAGCTCTCAGCTGCCCAGTGACCGGGGCTGGGGCTACCTGCCCCTCCCCGCCCCCTGTGCCTCTCTGAAGCCCCCAACCTCAGCTTTCTGAGGATCACATCTAGAGCTCAGCATGTCCTGACGGGAGCAGAGGCAGACTCGCGCCTGCCGGGCCCAGCCCACCTGCTGTAGCCGGCTTCGTAGAGGAACTGGGGGACCTGGGTGGTCTTCCCGCTGCCCGTCTCCCCGCACACGACGACCACGGGGTGCTCGGCCACTGCCTCCATGATGACTTGCTCCTCTGAGAGGATGGGCAGCTTGAGCCGCTCGGCCTGGGAGGGTGGGAACAAGGGCCACAAGTGACGTGGTGTAGGTGAAGGGCTGGAGGGCTGGGGAAAGTGGCAGAGCGCCAAGACTCACGGGAGGCTGCAGCCAGTTCACCCTCATTCCCGCTTCCGGAGAAGGACACTGGTGGTCGGCAGCCCAAGATATTGGGGGGTCCTCTGCACGCCCACCCCACCCACTCACCCACAAAGAGACAAACCTGCATTTCGGGGGTTCGGTTCACGGGCACAAACACTGCGGGCTTGGCGAGGGGTCGTGGCCGGGCGGCAGGCGCCGAGGTCCTGGCTGGGGTGGGCTGGCTGCTGGGCACTGGGCGATCATTTCCAGCCCCAGGCTGTGCTGGTGGCAGGTGAGCTGTGCCCGTGCCCTTGCTAGTCCCTGGCTGGAGAGGGACAGGGGCCTCGGGCTCAGAGGCCTCTGAGGCCTCTGACTCATCTGAGGACGGCTGGCGACGGCGCTTGCGGTGGGCCCCGCTCAGGCTGCTAATACCCTGGCCCTGGGCTGCTGGCTCGGCAGGCTTCCTGCAGAGGGAGGATAATCTAGGTACAGCCTTCCTACCAAACGCATCACTGCTCTGCAGACACAGAGCTCGGAGCCCCAGCCCCCTGCTTTCCGCACACCCATCTCTTCCATACTCATTTGTCTCAGATTTGCAGTTGTCTCATGACTCCACTCCCTCTAAGTGCTCCCAAGAGAAGGGAACGGGACCTCAGGGCCCAGAATCCAGACAGTCTGAACCCGGTTTTGAAAGCTGCAAGAACACAGCAGGCTAAGGCGAGATACAGTGGAGGGAAGAGGCTGGATACAGGGTAGGCTGTTCTCTGCAATACCAATCCAGGCTAGCACCACTGTCCCAGTGCCAGAGCAGGTGGCAAACCTGCTTCCTGCTGGTGGTGCTACTGGGAGAGGAACTACACTCAACTTGTTTGCTCGTGGCTAGAACTCTACCATCGCAGACATGTCTCCAAGTTTGGCTTTTGGTTTTCTGCCTGGGTTGACTTCAATTGTGATCCTCCAGGTCTCAGCCTCTGCAGAGGCCCCTTCTCTTTTCCCAGGAGACCCTAGGACGCACTCACTGCGTGGTGTGGTAGAGGCGGTCCCCCGTGCCCAGCTTGGACGTGGTATAGAAGAGCCGCATCTCTGCCCCCGACACCTGGACTTCGCTCAGTTTCTGCAGCAGCTCTGCTCTCTGGGAACAGGAAGGCAATGCAGGAGGCATCCTAACACTGCAGTGCCCAGGCCACCTGCTTGACACCCACAGGCTTGGGAGCTTTTCCTCCTCTTTTGTCCCAGCGACGGGAACAAAGCTCTTGGCAGCAGTGTCACAGCCAAGGCCTCTCCGTGGCCCAGACACGGAGGAGCAAGGGAGTAGAGTGTGTGATGCCAGGCACTGCACCGCAGCCTTGCTGTGCCTGCCCACGGCCTGAGCAGAGGCTGAGGGCCCATTCACCCTTAGATGAGGAGAAGCACAGCCTGATGTTATGGATTCATTGTCTCCATAGCCTGGAACCACACAAGCGCATGGAGACCCAGCACTGGGTTCCAGACCGATCTGTGTGCCCGCAGGCAGCCACTGCCACGAGGAACCATTTCCACTGAATCAAAATCACCTCAGATGACGAAGTTAATTCCTTACCCACAATCACAACATTTCAGGGACTCAAGTTCTACTTGTGGCCAGTGGCTAATGTACCAGACCATACAGATACAACATTTTCCTAGTTCCAGAATATTCTTTTAGTTTTTTGTTTGGGGTCAGTCATGGGGCTTGAGCTCAGGGGCCCACACTCTGTCCCTAGGCTCTTTTGCTCAAGCCTAGCACTCTACCACCTCGAGCCACAGCTCCACTTCCAGTTTTCTGATGGTTAACTGGAGATAACAGTCTCATTGACAGTTTTCTGCTAGGGCTAACTCTGAACCATAATCTTCACATCTCAGCCTCCTGAGTAGCCAGACTTAACAGGTGTGAGCCACGGGCACCTGGCTTCTCATTCCCGAACATTCTATTTAAGAGTCCTGCTGCTGAGACCACCCCTCACCCCCCTGCTTCTTCCTCTGGTGGGCCACATGCAGTCTGCAGTGACCTGGCATACCTGGCTCTTCTTCTCCTTCTGCTCTAAGATCCGTTGCAGTGCCTTCCTCTCCTTCTTGGTCAGCGGCTTCTTCTCCTTCTTGGAGAGAGGTGGTGCCTTGGCCTTCTTTTTCTTTCTCCCAGGCAGGACAAGTGCATTGCTTGCATCCACTCCTTTCAAGGTGTCCTTGTCTGAAAAAACAAGCCTGCTTTACCACAGCTCAGGGGCCAGGAAGGTGGCTGCAGTACACCCCAGGCCTGACGCCAGCTTCCCGTGCCTCTACAGCACTCTAGAACCATTCAGTTATACTCTGCTCAGTTCCTTGTAGAGTGCAATTCCTCCCTCCAGCAAGTTACTGGGGTCTCGTTCTTACTATCTGCTCGTGTGTAGGTCCTCTTTATGTTAAAAACAGGAGGGACCTGACCATAAGAATAAAATAATTTGAGGCTGGTCACAGTGGCTTATGCTTGTAATCCCAGCTACTCAGGAGATCTGAGGATCAAGGTTCAAAGCCAGCCTGGGCACAAAAGAACCTGAGACTCTTATCTCCAATTGGTCTCTAGAAAAGTGGGGTTTGGCTCAAGGGTAGGGTGGTAGCCTTGAGCTGAAGAGCTCAGGGACAAGGCCCAGTCTGAGTTCAAGCCCCGTGACCCACCAAAAAAAAAAAAAAAAAAAAGAACAACTCGGAGGCTGGGCTGAGCAGGAAAATGAGACGCCATTGAAAAGCTGGAAGTTGAAGTGGACCTGTCCCTCCAGTGGTGGAGCATCATCCGTTAACAACCACAAACAAGTCTGAGCAGCAGCGCCCCGGTCCCGAGTTCAAGCCCCAGGCCTCCGGCCTTCTGCCAGCTAAGTGGAGACGTTCCATGCACGTTCCTGCCGGGGTTGGCTTGGACCGCATCCTGAGCTCGGCCCTCGGAGGCGCTGGGATCACAGGGCTTCCTCGGGAGGCGGGGTCCGGGGCAGCTCTCGTCTCCTCTCCGGCTGGGGGTCCACAGCGGGCGTCAGCCCCGCCGCCCGCGGAGGACGCCGCCCGCGGAGGGCGCCGCCGGGGGATACGGGACACCGCGTGAGGGGGGAGCGCGTGCTACCACCCCGGCTCTTCCCCCGGGGCCCCGGCCCTCCCGGCCCTCCCGGCCCCCGCCCCGGCCCCGCTCCCGGCGAGCCCGGCCCCGCGCGGGGCGCCTCACCGTCCAGCTCCAGCCGCACGGGCGGCGGCTCCGGGGCGCCCTTGGCGGGCCGGGGCTCCGCCTGCAGCCGCCCCCTGACGTTGTAGCGCCGGCGCAGCTTGCCCATGGCTGCTCCCCCGGGGCGCGGCTCCCGCCGCCGGCCCAGCGCCGCGGATCCCGAGCCGAGCCCACGTGGGGACCCCGGCCCGAGCCAGCCCTCGAGACTTCCGGGATGCGCCCTCGCGAGAGCTTGCGCTCCCCACGCGCCGCCGCCGGGGGCGGGGAGGGGCGGGGCCTTGCGCGGCGACGCCCCTGGGGGCGTGGTCTGTTCACAGGGGGTGGGCGGGGCTCGTCTGCTCCCTGCATGGTAGAAAAGCATCGACCAGTTCCCCGTGCGGGAAGAAGGCGTTGGTGAGCCTCAGGCTCCCGTCATTTCCGAGCCTGGCAGTACCTTGCAGCTACAACAGTTAGCTGGCACCGCAGAATTTCTCTATTCTGTGGAAAGTATGAATGCCTGCAGCTGAGCATTTAAATTTTATCGCGAAGAGATGAAGTTAAATTCCATCAAAAAGCTTAGAACTTGAGAAACGGTACAGATATTCTACAGCTTTCCTCCCACACCCAGAGAGAAGCGCAGAAACCCCTGTGAGGAGGGGGGAGGAGAGGGCAGAGAGGATGGTGAATGATCCAGGGGCCGGCTGGACAGGAAGAATAAGTTCGTGTTCTGGAGCACAGGGGGCAGCAAGCACTGTGTACGTATTTCAAAACGACTAGGTGGCCCTGCTAGTGGCTCACATCCGTAATCCCTGCTTCTCCGGGGCTGAGATCCGAGGGCTGATCAAGACTCCAGGCCTGATCCCAAACATAACTAAACTAAAATAAATTAGATAGGATATGCAAGGGAAAGTGGGAAATAAGAAATGCGCCAGCAAGGGGCCGGGAGTTTGGCCTAGTGGTTAAAGTGCTTGCCTAGCATGCATGAAGACCCGGGTTCGATTCCTTGGTACCACATATATAGAAAAAAGCCGGAAGTGGTGCTGTGGCTCAAGTGGTAGAGCTCTAGCCTTGAGAAAGCCCAAGGACAGTGCTCAGACCCTCAGCTCAAGCCCAGGACTGGCAAAAAAAAAAAAAGAAATGTGCCAACAAGAAATGTGCCATACGTATGTAACTGTTTTTTTTCCTCTTTCTTTTTTTTATTATTTTTTTTAATTTTTTGCCAGTTCTGGAGCTTGAACTGAGGGCTGAGCACTGTCCTTGAGCTCTTCAACTCGAGGCTACCATCCTGTCCCTTGAGCCACAGCACCACTTGTTTTCTAGAGGTTAATTGGAGATAAGCTTCTCATGGTCTTCAGTGCCCAGACTGGCTTTGAACTGCGATTCTCAGATCTCCTGAGTAACTGGGATTGCAGGCGTGAGCACATCTGGCTTTTTCTATGTATGTGATACAGAGGAATCAAACCCAGTGCTTTGTGCACGTTAGGCAAGCACTATACCACTAGGCCATGCTCCTGGCCTCTTATATATGTAACTTTAACCCCTCTGTAAATCACCTTGGCCATAAAATTACATTTAAAAAAAGAAGGAAAAAAATATGCAAGGGGAAAAAAAGAAGCAAGCAATGAAAAAGAGCGTAGGTCATTTTAACTGGCCCATATAAGGATATAAAACTTATTTTCGGGCCGGGAGTTTGGCCTAGTGGTTAAAGTGCTTGCCTAGCATGCATGAAGACCCAGGTTCAATTCCTCGGTACCACATACATAGAAAAAAGCCGGAAGTGGTGCTGAGGCTCAAGTGGTGGAGCTCTAGCCTTGAGAAAGTCCAAGGACAGTGCTCAGGCCCTGAGCTCAAGCCCAGGACTGGCAAAAAAACAAAAACAAAAAACAAAAAACAAAAACTTATTTTCTGGTGCTGTGGCTCAAGTGATAGAAGTGAGAAAGCCCAAGACAGTGCCTAGGCCTTGAGTTCAAGCCCCAGGACCGGCAAAAACAAAACAAAACAAAAAAACAGAACAACAACAACAACAACAGAAAAAAACCTACTTACTTTCTATTTTCTGAAGTTTGGAAAAATTATTCAATTTGTGAAATAGAGGGATCTAGGAGATACCAGGAGAAAAACAGCTTTAAGTTGGTGCGTGTGCACAGCAGGGCACAAAAGAGTAACAAGGGTGAGAGTCAAGTTTTCATCATGGCCAGATCCAGGATCCTGGAGGAGGAATGCAGGAAACAAAATCTGTGGAGATTGGGTGGTTCCTGGGTGGGGGAGGACAGAATAGGGACTGGCCGTGACAATGTCCACAGGGCCACTTAGAGAGCCACAAACCAAGTTCCTTCCAGATACAGAGCTCAGAGGCAGCCTGCCCCTCTGGTTCCCCAAATTCTTTGGATTGCAGCAATGGGCAGACCAGAGCTGCATACTTGGGGTGCTGTTTCCTGGACTCTTGATATTGCATTTGATGCAGTGTCTCTTAAGTCTTTACAACCTCTGTTTTGGGTGGGAGGGGCTGGCTCCTTTGCCTCATGGAAAGTCCTGAGTTTGGAGTTCATCTAAGCCACCCCTTCATCCACCAGAGTTTGTGTCAACTCCATTATCAGGCTGGGGTTGCCATCTCTCATGTCTGTCTGGGTGGTGCTGCCCTGCCCCACCCAGGGTGATGGGTGTACCTGGCCCCACACCCCCATCCCTGCCTGTGGCTAATGGTTGTTTGAACCCAGTGTTTGCTTAAGGGGTACAGAGGTGTCTAGACCTCTCCTTCCTTCCTTGGGTACTAGCTGGACCTGTTCATGGAGAACTTTCCTTTGTGCTCCACAGACAGAGGAAAGGGTGAGAGCTCCCTCAACTCTCAAGGTGGCCAGTTTCCAGGTTCCACAAGAATTAGTCCAGAGAGACTACATATGTATTTTACACGTTGTCCTGTGGGGCCTCCTCTCATGTTTTAGAGGCATGGTTGCTTATTAATGTTAAAAAAGGCACACGTGTATGTGTATACACACATATACATAGAGCTTGAACTCAGGGTATGGCACTGTTCCTGAGGTTCTCTGCTCAGGGCTGGCATTCTACCCTTTTGAGCCACAGCTCCACTTCTGTCTTTTGGGGGGTCATTAACTGGAGATTAGAGTCTCATGTACTTTTCTGCCCAGGCTGGCTTTGAATTATGATCTTCAGATCCAGCCTCCTGAGTATCATGAGGCGCTGTGCCTGGCTCACATATAGACACGTGTATGTGTATATATATACATATATATGAATCATGCATGTGTATAACATATGGTGCATATTATAAGCCATTCAGCATTGTATATATTTCTATGTGTGTAACCCCTATATAACACATATTATATACCATGATGTAATATGTAATATATACATGTACTTTTTTTTTTTTTGCTTGAACTCTGGGCCTGGGCGTCGTCCCTGAGCTCTTCAGCTCAAAGCTACCGCCCTACCCCTGGAGCCGCAGAGTCACTTCAGGGTTTCTGGTGGTTCACTGGGGATAAGAGTCTCAGGGTCTTTAGTGCCTCGATCCTCAGATCTCAGCCTTCTGAGCAGCTAGGATAGATTGGCCAGGGCAGGGAAAGCTTGCAAGGGTAGGGCCTGAGACAGCGGTGGGCGGGGCCGGCTCGCGGCGGGCGGGGCCTCCGCGGGGGCGCGCGCGGCTGGGCGGGCGTCGGTGCGCGGGGCGGGGCGAGCGCGGCTGGGCGGGCGTCAGTGCGCGGCTGGGCGGGGCGAGCGCGGCTGGGCGGGGCGAGCGCGGCTGGGCGGGGCGAGCGCGGCTGGGCGGGGCGAGCGCGGCTGGGCGGGCGTCGGTGCGCGGCGCGGCGGCGGCGGCAGCGGCGGCGGCAGCGGCGGCGGCGGGCAGAGTCGCGGCGCGCGGTCCCAGCGCGCCAACGCCGTCTCGGCCGGAGCCCGCGGCGGCCTCACGCGCGGCCTTCCCCCCACCCGGCGACCCGCAGCGGCGGCCGAGCATGGGCGCGCGCGTCTCGGGCGGGCTCCGAGCCCGGGCCGGCCTGCTGCTGGCGGCGCTGCTGCTGCTGCTGCTGCTGCTGCTCGGGCTGCTGGCGCCGGGCGCGCAGGGGGCGCGGGGCCGCGGCGGCGCGGAGAAGAACAGCTACCGCCGCACCGTCAACACCTTCTCCCAGAGCGTCAGCAGCCTCTTCGGCGAGGACAACGTGCGCGCCGCGCAGAAGGTGGGCGACGCGCCCGCGCCCGCGGTCACCTTGCGGGGCCGGCGCGGTGCGCGCGGAGGGCCGGGGGGGGGGGCGCGGGGGGCGCGGGGCCCGGGGGCCCCGGTCGGGAAGCCGTGGCGCCCGGCCCGCGCCCCGCGCCCTCGGCCGCGTCTCCCTGGACCTTGGCCCCGGCGCTGACGCTCCCTCACCCACGTTTCTATGGACTCCACTGTGAGCCAGGCGCGCGCGCCCCGGGTCCTCGCCGCATCCGGCCCGCCTGGGGGGCCGGGCCGGGCCGGGCCCTGGTAGCCGTTGGCTCTCCGGGGGCCCCCGGGGCGGGCGGGGGAGCCCCGTGCGCTCGAGGCTCGAGAGCGGCGGGGTGGTGGGGCGCCCCAGGAAGCGGAAGTGAGTGGGTGCCTGTGCTGTACCTCCCCGCTTTCTCTGCGGGGCTTCTGCGGCCCTGAGGCTCGGGGGCCAGGGGCGTTGTGCTCAGCGTGGGCTGAAGGTCTGCGGAGTGGGTAGGATTGTCACTGCCGCAGCC
This sequence comes from Megascapheus bottae, assembly GCF_031878675.1. NCBI lineage: Eukaryota > Metazoa > Chordata > Mammalia > Rodentia > Geomyidae > Megascapheus > Megascapheus bottae. Next base: position 2,140,102 of record NC_143536.1, on the reverse strand, counting down.
CGGGGTCGTGGCTCTGAGGGTGCCAGCTTTTGGTGTCGCCTGGCCAGCCTGGCCCGTTTCTGAGGCAGGGCTTTCTCCTTCAGAAGAAAACAAGCAGAAGCCCTGTGGCCCACATCTGTATCCTTGCTATTCAGAAAGCTGAGACGAGGGCAGTGCAGGTCCAAGCCAGCCGAGGCAGGAAAGCCCAGGAGACTTAGCTCCAAGTGCTCGAGCACCAGCCTTGAGCAGAAAAGCGGAGGGACAGCACCTAGGCCCCGAGTTCAAGCCCCACGTCTCTTCCTCCTCCTCTCCCCCACAAAAAAGGTGCCTGCTTGAGAGGAAGGAGAGAAGGACATTAAAAATCCAAATCAGGGCCGGCAGCCTGGCCTACTGGTAGCCTGCTCTCCTAGCATGCACGAAGCCCTGGGTTTGATTCCCCAGTACCCCATACGCAGAAAAAGCTGGAAGTGGCGCTGTGGCTCCAGGGACGGAGTGCTAGTGTTGAGCAAAAGTGTCCAAGGACAGTGCCCAGGCCTCGAGTTCGAGCCCTAGGACTGGCAAAAACAACAACAGCCAATCAGATCTAACCTTGTTGGTCAGAGAAAGGACAGACAACAGACTTACATTTGTTGGGAAAACTGACTTCTGGTCTGATGCTGGTGGCAAACACCTGACTTCCTAGCTACTCAGGAGGCTGAGATCTGAGGATCATGGTTTAGAGCCAGCCTGGGCAGGAAAGTCCTTGAGACTCCTACTTCCAGTTAACTTCTAGAAAACTAGCACTTCTGGAAAAGTAGCACTGTGGCTCAAAGTGGTAGAGCTCTAGCCTTGAGCAGAAAACTCTTAGGGACAGTGCTCAAGCCCTGAGACCACCCCCGCCACCACCACCAGAACACCCTGCCCTCTGGAGGTGTGCACCTTTGTTCTGGGAGTTCCTGCTGTGGCAAATAGTGTGCCAGTGAGGACACTGGCCAGAGCCCAGGGAGCAGAAGAGGCCCGTAGGTGGGCAGGTGAGAGCCAGGACCCCACACATTCCGGTACTGCCCTTGGGGGCCAGCAGCCCTTTGCACAGAGCAGAAGACAGGCAGGAGTCCAAGGGGGCCCTGGCCCTGGCCCGCTACACCAGAGGCTGTGTTTGCTGGGGGTGCAGGGAACCTCACTGAGATGGCTGACCATATTCTAGCTGAGAAACTCTTGAGTTTGTGTGTGTGTGTGTGTGGTGGGCTCCCTCTGGGGTCCACGAGCAGATGTCTGTGCAATGGAGATGGTGGAAATGACAGAGGTTGTGGTTTTCTGAAAACCTAAGTGCTTTTTATGGAGAAACACATCTAGTTATTTTGTTTGATTTTTCTGTGGTGGAGATTGAACCCAGGGCTTTACCCTGAGCTATAGGCCTGGCCATCATTTAATTTTTTTGTTGCTTTGTTTCCTTTTTACCATCTGTGGGGCTTGAACTCAGAGCCTCTGGGCACTGTCCCTGAGCTTTTTCACTCAAGGCCACTTTGAGCCACAGCTCCACTTCTGTTTTCTGGTGATTCATTGAAGATAGGAGTCTTGAGGACTTTCCTGCCCAGGCTGGCTTCAAACCCTGACAGCCTCCTGAGTGGCTGGGATTACAGTGTGAGCCATCTGAATGTGCTAGTGGCTGTAATCTTTAGCCAGTTTGGATTTACACATTCGAGCCAGACTTGCTGTGGTTGTAAAGTCTGGGGACCTTTGAAGAAACCACACCTGCTGCTCTGGCCCTTGTCCTGTGTGTGTGGCTCTACTGCACACTGGCTCTGTGACCTGGGGCTTTTTGCTTTCCCTCTCTGTGCTTCCCTTGGGAGTAGGACTTAGCCTGGATGGGATTGCATTCAAGTAGATTTATCTGGGAGGGGGAGGAGATGGTATGCCACCCTGCCCAAGGCCTGGGTTCAACCACACTACCCTCTTCCCACCCATAAATAAACAAGACTGGGCAGCTCTTGCCACAGTGTTCTGGTGTCTTGTCATTCATGTTCATTGTGGCTGGGATGTCCCCAGTGTGTCATCTGTGGCAGGCGAGCGTGCGTGTGTGTGTGTGTGGGAGAGTGGTTCTGTCAGAACTGTGCATTCCTGGCAGTGGAGGCTGCAGACAGAGCCCGAGGTGCAGGGTCCATCACAGGAAATGGGGACCAGACCGTCTGAGTGAAGGTCCCGCGTGCCAGGTCCTGCGTGCCAGGGCTTCGTCAGGTGGCCGTGTGAATGCAGGGTCCTTTGAGGTGATGAGAATGGCTGGAACCACACCCAGTGTGAGTCCTGGCCCTGCTCACACTTCCTAGAATGATTTTAGTCGTGCTGGGCACACTGGTGGCTCACACCTGTTCCCAGCTGCCCAGAAGGCTGAGATCTGAGCATTGTGGTTTGAAGCCAGCCCGGGGCAGGAATGTCTCTGAAACGTTTCTTTTACCACCAAAAAGTTTGAAGTGAAGCCTTGACCCCCAAAAAGCAGAGACTGCGCCCTGGCCCCGAGTGGAAGTCCCATTACTGGCAGGCACACCCCCCCCCCAATACTGAGTTTGGTAAGCTAGGTTTTGTTTTTGCTCAGAGCAGCGCTCTACCACTGGAAGCACAGCTTCACTGTAAATGATCGCAGTGGACTTGACCTACATGGCCTGTGGGCATCTTCGGAACCGTAGTCGCCACGATAGCTGCTGCATTGGGCGTGCCCCACACAGGCGGAGGCGGGCAGATATTCATCCCCGGAAGTCCTTCCAGGTCCCTCAAGGCCACCGGGCCTGTCCTCTGATGATGTTTGCTCTCTGTCTGTAGTCAGGATTTTAATATTGAGGACTGAGACTAGAGAGTCTCCACCTCGCAGGCAGCGTCCATGCCACTCACTTTTGCTTTTTTGTTTTTCTGTTGGTGGTGGGGCTTGAACTCAGGGCCTGGGTGCTCTTCTATTACTCAATGCTCTGCTATCTGGAGCCACAGCGCTACTACCCATTTTCTGGTGGTTAAGAGTCTCACGGCCTTTCCTGCCCAGGCTGGCTTTGAACCACAGTCCTCAGATCTCAGCCTCTTGAGTAGCTAGGATGACAGGCTTGAACTATTGTGTTTATTTTTGCCAGTCCTGGGGCTTGAACTCAGCCTGGGCACTGTCCCTGAGCTTCTTTTGCTCAAGGCCAGAGCTCTACCACTTGAGCCACAGCACCACTTCTGGCTTTTTCTGTGTATGTGGTGCTGAGGAATGGAAGCCAGGGCTTCAAGCATGCTAGGCAACCCTCTACCACTAGGCCACAGTCCCAGCCCCAGCTGCCCTTGGTTTTACTCTTCTGGGAGCAGTTGCTCTTTTGTTGTTTTAGAGAAGCACGTAGTTTTCTTGTTTGCTGCCCTTTGCCAGCAAGCGTTTTGAATACGATCACTTTGCCGCTTTGCTGGGCATTTTCTCCCATCACTGTTGGAACCAACTCTGAGTTGACAGATGGGGCTTGTGTACTCTGAGGCCATCAGTGCCCACCAGAGCCAGGTACCCGCCTGTAATCTCAGCTCCTTAGGCGGCACAGATCTGAGGACCTTGGTTTAAAGCCAGCCTGGGCACTAAAATCCGTGACTTTTTATTTTCAACTAATCACTAGAAAATGGGAAGTGGGGCTGTGGCTCCAGGGCCAGGAAGGTCCTGGCTACCCCCCCCCCCGCCTCCCCAGCTACTAGCAGGCTTGCGTGGGTCTCACCACCACTTCTGGAGAGGCTGAGGGCACCCAGGCTGGGAGGGCCCTGTCCCCCACCACTTGGCTGGACGTCTGTGTAGGGCGCAGGCCTGCAGAGCTGGTTCTCCTTGCCCAGCGCCCTCCAGGGCTGGGAGCACGGGTGTCCCTCTCCACCTTCACCTGCCCTCCAGGCAGTGCCTTCTGCCTGCCAGTGTGCTGTGCCATCTCCTCAGAGTCACGCGTTTCCTTTGTGGCCTTGGGGCCTGAGTTACTCAACCTGGCATTTCTGTTCTTTTTGGCCTGGAGAGGCAGGGGGGAAGAGGGAGAGGAAGAGAGAGAGAATGTGCCTATACTCAAGGTCTCATGCTTTCTTTCATTCAGCTCCCCCCCCCACCCCCAGGGCTGGTGCTCTACTCCTTGAGTCACACTTCCAGCCAGACTTCTTGCTGGTTAATTGAAAATAGAGTATTCAGTCTTGCTTGCCTCAGACTGGCTTTGGACCATGATCCTCAGATCTGAGCCTCCTGAGTAGCTAGGGTTCGATAGATGTGAGCTGTGCTGTGCCTGGCTCTACGTGGAAGCGTGAGATGCTGTTGAGCACCTGTTCCCCTCTTTCTCCGGGTGGCACTGCTGGCATGTGGGCTGGAGGCAGAGCGTGGGCTGGCCTTGCAGCTGGCTGCTGGGGTGGATCAGATCTGCCGGGACCTGTCTTGCATAGCCCTGGCACACCTGGCCTCCCGACCAAGCCAGCCTGAGAAGGGACCTCTGGCCTCCCAGCCAAGCCAGCCTGAGAAGGGACCTCTGGCCTCCCGACCAAGCCAGCCTGAGAAGGGACCTCTGGCCTGGACTCGCTTTGCCAGCAGGTGCCTGGCGGGGGGTGCGAGGGCTGGTGTAGCAGCTGTGGGGAGAGCTGTGGTGTGATTCTGGGTGGTGTGAGCGCTGGGCCTGTTGTGACTGGAAGCGTGTTTGCTGCCACGTGCAGCCCTGACGGAGATGAGCTTTGGCTGCCTGCCGTGTGCCAAGCTCTGTGCTAGGGCCTCTGTATTCTCATGAGGATTGTATCACGGTCTCATTTCCTAGCTGGGGAAACTGAGGCGCCCAGCAAGGCTGGCAGGAGTAGTGCTGTGTCTGAGGGTCCCTGAAAGACTGCTTCTGCTCATCCTGCCCACCGCTGATGCCACCGCTGCTTTCTCACAAAAGCCCTCCATTTCTCGGTTGCACTGATGGGTGTGGCAGACACATAGACATACAGGTTAGCCAGGGGTGGTGGCTTGCACCTGTAATGCCAGTTATTCAGGAAGCTGAGATGGGGATTCAAAGCTAATTTAGGCAGAGATTCCAAGAGATTCTTATCTCCAGTAAAAAAGCTTGTCACAAGTAGTCATGTGTCGCCCATGGTAGAGCACTAGCCTTGAACAGAAAAACTCAGGGGAAAAAAAATGTTTAGGGACAGCGTTCAGGCCCCGAATTCAAGCCCCAGTAATGTGCACGTGCACACACACACACACACACACACACACACACATTTTAGAGTTAAATAAATTCAGAACTGTTCCTTCAGAATGAGTGTTAATGAAAGGAGTCCCATTTAATAACAGAGGTGGACTTTGCTTTACAGTCTCATATTTTCTTTTTTTTTTTTTTTTCTTGCCAGTCCTGGGCTTGAGCTCAGGGCCTGAGCACTGTCCTTGGACTTTCTCAAGGCTAGGGCTCTACCACTTGAGCCTCAGCACCACTTCCAGCTTTTTTCTATGCATGTGGTACCGAGGAATCGAACCCGGGTCTTCATGCATGCGAGGCAAGTACTTTAACCACTAGGCCAAACTCCAGGCCCCTACAGTCTCATATTTTCTTAACAACGTGTCCGTGGCACTGCATTAGCTAGCCCTCAGCATTTTGCTTTTTGCCTACTGAAATTCCTGGACAGTAGAGCCCACCAAAGGGGCTCCTGCTTCTGAGAGACCACGAAGGCAAAAGTACAGAGCAAGATACACATTGTAACTAGGATACTTTGGTACAGAACCTAGTCTCATAAACTTGATAGATTCCAGAAATTTATTTAGAAAATTCTGGTCTTTGGAAAGTCTCAAAGCCTGGCAGAGGAAAGCGAGATCTGACCAATGCCCAGAGCAGAAGGGCTGCAAGAGAAATGGCAAGCACAGAAGCAGCCACTTTGTGTTAGCAGTGCTGCATGCTGTGCACTGGTGCTGAGTGTGAGTTCATCCTCGGGCAGACCATGAGGAATCAGCTGTGGGCAGCTGGAAGGTGTGAACTTGGGCTCAGGTTCACCGCTTGGGTGGTTTTGGGGGACAGGGCTGGTATTCTGGTGACCTTGTTCTTTCTTGCTGCAGTTCTTGACCCGGCTAACGGAGAGATTTGTGCTGGGAGTGGACATGTTTGTGGAGGCGCTGTGGAAAGTTTGGATGGAGGTCTTGGATGCCCTTGGACTTGACGGTAGGTGTGTGTGCTGGGGGGGGGGGAGGGTGGCAGGGTTGTGTGTCTCTTGCAGTGGTTCCCTGTTTTGCCCTGTGTGGGATGAGGTCTTGTGCTGACCGATTCCTTATCTTCCACCCCAGCCTCCTGAGCCTGGGATCACAGATGCTGTCTCAGTGTGGGGCTCTCCCGTGAGGAAGCCTGCAGCTTGGTTGGAGGGTTTGTGTGGATTAGTCGTGTGGGGGGCCAGGCCTTCCCAGACCCCGTGCAGTGCCGCCTCCCGGGCAGAGCATGTGCCTGTGGGGTGACGCCCTGGCTCGGTGGAGACAGAAGAAGCTGGTCATTTGGCCGGTGGGGATTTCACAGATGGGGAGGAGGTGTTTACAGCACACCAGGAGACTGAAGGCCATGCGGGGCTTGGTGGGCACCTGTGGGCCTGGGTGTCACCCGGCACAGCCGAGGCGGCTCTCTTGGGGAGCTTCTGGGGGCCTTGGGAGGGGTGGGCAGTAACCCAAGTGGGCCTGGGCAGATGCATGGTGCGATTTCAGTGTGCGGTGGTGGGTACACGTTCCCAGCCAGAAGGAAAGCTGGCGTGGGCCCGTCCTGCCAGGCTGCACTCAGGGAGCACGTGGCCCTGACCATGGCTGGGGGAGAGGTGAAGGGGCTGGTAAGGTGCCCACTGAGGGTGGAGGTGGCTCACCTGGCCAGGGGCCTACCGTGTGCTAGCTTTGGTGTCCTGCCTACTTGTGGCCCCTCTGGCTGCCTGGGCATCTCCCCATGCCCCCCACAGGGTGCCCCTCCTGCTCCTGCCAGCCTCACCCCCTGAAGTCCACAGTGGGCACCCTGCTTCTCTGCCTCCCTTGCCAGGATGTCTGCAAAGCGACCCAGGGCACTGGGGCGTGCGGGGTGTAGCCTGTGTGGGGACAGGCTCCACCTGTGCTTCTCCTAGCCAAGCCAGGCTGAACCTCCTTCCTCGGGCCGTGTGACAGCCAGGGGTCTGTGGTCACCTGCGGACACCTCTGCCTGGCATGAATCAAAATGCCTAACTTGCTGGGTGCTGGTGGCTCCCGCCTGTAATCCTAGCTACCTAGCTGAGATCTGAGGATCAGGGTTGTCTTTCAGGCAGGAAAGACTCTTAGCCAAAACGGCAGCAGCATCAGCAATGCGGGCTGTGGGTGTCTCCCCTGCCTCGGCTGCCGTGCGTGCTCCCAGGGGAGACTGTTCCTGCTTAGCCCCCAGAAGATGGGCTCAGGTTCATGCTCGTGGGGAAGCAGGCCCATTGGGGGCATTCTTGGTGGGGTGATCCCAACCTGGATGGGGCCCTGATGTGAATGACTTTAGTCCTTATAGGAAGTGGGGGGTTAGGGCAGAGACACAAAGAAGCATTGAGCAGAGTTCCCATGAAGACATCAGGAGATGGGGTGTGGGCCGCAGCCCAGGACCCCCGGAGCAACGGGAAGTGGCAGGAGGACCCTGCCAGGGCTACCTGTACCTGCACCCCCTCCTCACAGCTCGCTCCTTGGCCCACTTTTTTTTTTTTGGTGGAGTCATGGGGCTTGAACACAGTCTGGGTGCTTGCTGTCCCTAGCTGCTGAGCTCAAGGCTACCACCCTACCTTTGAGCCAAGCCCCACTTCCCGTTTCCTAGAGGTTAACTGGAGATACGAGTCTCAGGTCCTTTTGTGCCCAGGCTGCCTTTGAACCTGGATCCTCAGATCTCAGCCTCCTGAGTAGCGAGGATGACAGGCGGGAGCCACCACCGCTTTTGGCCAACCATCTGAGGTGAGGGCCCTCGGTTTCTACTTTAGCAAGACTGTGGACAAGCTGGGGTGCTGCTTTGGGCCCCAGCAGAATCTGAGGCTGCACCAGGGCTCCCGGGACCTGGCTGAGTCAACACTCAGCCAAACCCTGCAACGGTGTGCAATCCAGCCCCTGCCTGTGCCCCGGAGACACAGCGCTGGCACGGCTGCCACCTCCCGGCAGCCGGGGCTGGGAGATGAGCCCGGGGCCATGTGTGGGAGAGGACCAGTGTGGAGTTCATCTCTCCGTGACCTCCCTCCTTGATTTCATGCTTGCCAAGCATCCAGAGGCCTTGGGGCTGTGTCGGGGGCCCAGCCATTAAGTGCAGAACGCTTCACCGGAAGTTGCATGCAGAGATGTGTATTTTGCCAGTTCTGTCCTTCATCCTTCTTTGGGGGCAGTTAAGAGCAGCCCACCTATAATACCAGCACCGGGAGTCTCAGTGGCTTGGACTGTGCAGTGAGGCCTGTCTCAGTCAAATCCAGTCGAGTCAAAGGAGATGGGTGAACATGATTTTGATAGGCATAGGACAATCAAACATCTCTACCGTCGTTCCTGAGTATTCTGTGGTTTTCAGGTACAAGCTGGCGTCCTTGCCCCCAAAATTCAGTCTGAAATCTGGAATCTGATGCTGGACTTTTTTTTTGTATTGGGGCTAGAACTCAGGGCCTGAGCTTTGTCCCTTAGCCTATTCTTGCTCAAGGTAGCACTCTGCCACTTGAGCCACATTTAGCTTTTTGATAGTTGATTGGCAGTGAACAGCGAGCTTCAGATCTCAGCCTCCACGTGATGGTGGCGTCTTCAGCCTTGGAAGACGCCTGATGAGATACCCTGATGAGATGTGGCTGCTTGTGTGCTCTGCTCTGGAAGAGGAGGTGAATGGAGATCAAGCAAAGTACACAGTTCCAGTGGCTTTGCGACGAAGACTCAGCCTTGCTGTTCTCCCTGAGCTTCTGTTGGGAGCTCCCGGAGTTGAGACTGAGACTCTGGGCAGTGCCGCGCTCACACCTCACTTTGTTTTTGTGGACGCTTCGGGAATAAGAACCCCCCAAACAGCTTAAGCAACCGGGCTTGCTGCTTGCTAAAGCGGGCAGGTTCGCAGAGGAGGGACTGCGGGTGTGCAGACTCCACACATTGTCCATTTTATTACCCACATAGGTGACTTCCCTTCTTTCACGGCCCATGACGGCTACATCAGCTCTAGCCTTTGCATCCACATTCCAGCAGGCAGAAAGAGAAAAGGTAAAGGGCACATTCCAGCCATTTTCTTTCTTTCTTTTTTTTTTTTTTTGGTGCTAATACTGGGGCTTAAAGTCAGGATCTCATGCTCTTGCTTAACTTTTCTGGCTCATGGGCTGGTGTTCTACCGCTTAAGCCATGCCTCCAGTCCAGCTTTTTTTTTGTTTTGTTTTTCCTAAGTGTCATATTTTTATACCTGGGCTGACTCTTGACTCTGAACCTTGTTCCTCAGATATCAGTCTCTTGAGCTAGAGTTACAAGCATGAGCCACTGGTGCTGTTACTTTTTTGTCCTTGGGCTTTCTCAAGCTCTACCACTTGAGCCACAATACCACTTTCGGCTTTTTTCTGTGTATGTGGTACCGAGGAATTAAACCCGGGTCTTCGGCATGCTAGGCAAGCACTCTGCCACTAGGTCAAACTCCTGGCCCTGAGTTCTTTTGTTGTTGTTGACCCCGCCCCCTGGTGCTCACTCCCTTTTGCCTGCCCTGACAGAACCTGACAGAACCTTAGCTGTGAGCCCGCCCAGCACCATCCTTTTTTTTTTTTTTTGGTTCCTTGTGGGGCTTGAACTCTGGACCTGGGCGTTGTCCCTGAGTTCTTCAGCTCAAGGCTACTGCCTACCCTTTGAGCCGCAGCCCCATTTCCCAGTTTTCTAGTAATTAATTGAAAATAAGACTCTCAGGTTCTTTAGTGCCTGAGCTGGCTTTGAACCTCCATCCTCAGATGTCAGCCTCCTGAGTAGCTAGGATGACAGGCGTGAGCCATCGTGCCCGTCTTTCTTTTCTTTTCTCTCTCTCTTTCTCTCTCTCTCTTTTTTTTTTCTCTTTCTCTCTTTCTTTCCTTCTTTGTTTGTTTGTTTGTTTCATTCAAGGCTAGCGATCCACTACTTGTAGCCATAGCTCTACTTCTGGTTTTCTGGTTAATTGAAGATAGAGTCTCACAGATTTTCCTCCTCAGATCTCAGCCTCCTGCATAGCTAGGATTACAGGTGTGAGCCACTGTGGCCTGGCTTCAACTCCTTAAAGCTCCTGCAGAACATTTTGATCCACTACTCCTTGGCTAAAACTTTGTTATATAGCTGTAAGGGAGACTGGGAAATATTTTTTTGTCCTGGGTAGCTGTGGAGTTTAAAGACCAGATCTGCAGGCTCTGGCCCACGGTGAAAGGTGTTTGATTTCTTGAGGCTGAGACTCAGTGTGTAGCTCTCACTGCCTATCATCCTCCAGTGCTGAGATTGTAGGCATGGGGCTGGCTTGAAGTGTGTTGGTAATAACCCAGGGCAAGAGCAGGCCGGGCAGTCCTCCAGGCTGCCCGTGTCTCCTCACAGCCTAGTTTGGAGAGCTGGGTGCCTTACTCTGTTCCTTGGGTTGGGGGCTGCAGCGGGGCCCCTGCCTGGTAGAAGTGACCGGGGCGTGTGTTCTGTGATCTCTCTGCAGTGTCCAACCTGTCCCAGTACTTCAGCCCAGCCTCCGTGTCCAACAGCCCAGCGCGGGCCCTCCTGCTGGTGGGCGTGGTCCTGCTGGCCTACTGGTTCCTGTCTCTGACCTTGGGCTTCACCTTCAGCGTCCTGCACCTGGTGTCCGGCCGCTTCTTCTGGCTGGTGCGGGTGGTGCTGTTCTCCATGTCGTGCGTGTACATTCTGCACAAGTACCAGGGCGAGCCGGAGCACGCCGTGCCGCCGCTGTGCCTCGTGGTGGCCGTGTACTTCATGACCGGGCCCATGGGCGTGTACTGGCGGGGCAGCCCGGCCGGTGGCCGGGGCGCGGGCACTCCCAGTGTGGAGGAGAAGCTGGACCACCTGGAGAACCAGGTCAGACTGCTCAACATCCGCCTCAACAGGGTGCTGGAGAGCCTGGACCGCTCCAAGGACAAGTGAAGGTCAGGTGCCCGGCCGGGTCCCCGGGCACCAGCTCCCACTCCCAGAAGACACAAGAGGAGGAAAGGAACCACCCCCTCGGCCCCCCCAAATCTTAATAAACAGCACTGAGCAAGAACGTGGCGCCTGCTGAGCCTTGGCGCCAACCCTTAGGACCCGCTGAGAAGACTGGAGAGACCGCTGCAGCCCCACGCCAGGCGTGACAGCGGAGACTCTTGCTTTCTAAACAAAACGATATGACCTAGAAGCTGTACAGTAAGAGAAATTTATCCGTGCGTAGAACATAAAGTTAATTTTTTCAAGCATTGACAAATACATCTTTTGTAAGGTTTTTAAATAAAGGCAGCCGAGTCCTGTGGATTAGAACCTCACCTCAGAGGGAGCTGGGCTGACACTGGAGGAAAAGCCAGCGCTGGGTTTAAAGAGGAAGGATTGGCGGGTGAGGTTTGTGGGTGTCATCTTCACATCCCCAAGCTGTGAGCCTTGCTTTGTGTCCTTTGGGGTGTGCAGCTTGATTCCTCACCGGGGTGGCCGGGGCGCTCCACTCAGCACCGTCACCCGCCATCCCGGGGAGCACATCGCTGCCGTCCAAGTGAGAACCTCGCGGGGAAAAGCCCTGCTCTGTTTTTCTTTTCCTCCTCTGACTGTGATGTGTTTGAACTTCGACATTTCCAAATGGAAAGTATAAGCACAGGGCCAAGAAACGAAGTGTGGGGTCTGATGCCAAGCGCTGCCTCGGTAAGCCTTGAAGAACATTCCAGAATCTGGTTCCATTCCGCTTTCTCTGTGTTTCCGAGAGGTCTTTATGGAAAAGTGCTACCCTAGACAGTTTTTGTCTATGCATTTTGTTTGTTTGTTTGGTTGGTTGGTTAGTTGGGTTTTTTTTTTTTGGTTCTTAGTTGGCTCAGAGTTCTAGCCCCAGCCAAGGAGACTTGGTCTCTGACCCCCTCATGCAGGGTTCCTGGGCTCCAAGTAGCCACAGAGCTCGGGATGGTTTTCCTGGCACTGCACCCATTATGTGTGTGGCCAGAGCCTGGTAGTTGTTGAGTTTAGACGGTCTCTTAGGTCAGAGAGAAGCACCCAAGGTACCAGGGTCCTGGTAAAGTGAGGTCCTGAGGCTGGCAACCCAGACTCTCTGCTAGGACCTGGTCAGGACTGGACGCCTGGGTCTGTCACCACCAGCCGTCCCCGCGAGCCATGGACCCCGGCCCCGCCACCCGCCAGCCCTTGACCTCAAGTCTGAGTGTCGTGTGTGGTAGTGATGCTGGGAAACATGCACATCTTTCAGAGAAACATGTCTTTTTCTGTTGTTGGTTGTGAGGCTTGAACTCTGGGCCTGGCGCTCTCCCGCTTTGAGCTACAGCACCACTTCTGGTTTTCTGGTAATTAATTGGTGATAGGAGTTTTGCAGACTTATGTGCCGGGCTGGCTTTGAACTGTGATCCTCGGGTCTCAGCCTCCTGAGTAGCCAGGATTGCAGGCGTGAACCCCAGCCAGGTACCTGGCTGAAACTTGTCTTTTTCAGGGGACGTAATGGAACCCCACCTCTTGTGTTTACTTTGGTGGAGCACTTCCCCGCCCTGGCCTGGCCTTGGTTGATTTTTACAGCAGTGGTGTCAGGGTCAGGGCCGGGGGAGGTTCCAGCTTGGCCGTTTGGCTCCTGTGGGTGACTTTTTATTCTTTTTTTCTTTTTTTGGGGGGGGGGCGCAGTTCTTGGGCTTGAACTCAGGGCCTGAGCCTGTCCTTGGGCTTTTTCTTCAAAGGTAGAGAGCTCTGCCACTTGAGCCACTTCTGGCTTTTCTGTGTGTGTGGTACCAAGAAATTGACCCCCGGGCCTTTGTGCATGCAAGGCAAGCACTCCACCACTAGGCCACACTCCAGTCTCGTGGGTGACTGAACACGTACAGAGTTTGTAGGAACAATGGCTGTGGCGTGCACTCGCCTGTTTAGGGACCAAAAGATGGCTTTGCCTGTGTTGTGAGGAGAAGGTAGATACTGTGAAAATGGTGGTGTACGGACAAAACCCTGTGCCCCTGCCCTGTGGGGCTCCTGCATTGCGGACCCATGCCGGCTGTGGATCCCCTTTCCTTTACCGTCTCCCTCCTGGAGCCGAGGCCTGCACTGCCAAGTCCAGACAGGATGAGCCAGTGCCTGTGTGCCGGGGTTGAGACTTCTGCTGAAAAAATGCCATTCGGAATGGGCGCCAGTTTCTCCAGCTGAAATCTCAGAGGTCGAACTTGGGGGCCTGGCAGTCTCACTTGGCTTTCTCACTCCAGCACTTGAGCCATAGTTCCCCTGTTTGGTAGTGAATTGGAGCTAAGAGTCTGTGGACTTTCTGCTTAGTATGTCTTTGCAGCAGGATCCTCAGATCTACACTCTACGCAGCTAGGTGTACAGATGTGAGCCACTGGCACAGACTGGCTTTATTTTTTTAGGGAGCCTCACTCCAGGGTAGAACATTCCATGAGACTTGGAGCAGAATCTCTGAACTTTTGGGTGGTGTTTGCTGCGTAAAGTGTGTGGTGTTTAAATGAATGAATTCTCAACCCAGCATTGCCAGGGATGCTCATTTTTTCTTCCTTGTGCCCGGAAGCTGGTAGAGTGTTCACTCCCCTGCTCTCTCTTCTCTCTTTTGTATGTGGGAAAATGTATTTTTGTACCGTATCTCATACCTTGAAGAGACGCTCTTTTTTAAAATAAATATATCTTCAAGGCTATAGAATATCTGAGTCTACTCTTCATGGAATGTGTTAGGAAAACATTTTCATGGCTGTGGGTGTGGTTGTGTTGTAATTAAAGGTCAGTTTTTCCACAAAATAATCAGTGTTCAGTCAGTTCCCTGTGCTTCAGTGCCATGTTGAATGTTGGCTTTGGTGGGCACAGGAGCTGGGAGGGGGAAGGAGCCCACGGGCAGTGGCTGGGCTCTGGCTTTGTTGGGGTCTAGAACAGAGAGGGATTTTTTTTTGTGACCCGAGCCAGGACATTACAGGGTCAGCTTTCCTTAGCTTTCCAGTGCCCGTAGTGTGACTTTTTTGGTTCCTTGTCTTTGTACTCTAGACCCTGGCATCTAGGTCAGGTGGTCACAGACTCTGTACAGATGGCCTGGTGGGATTTGCTGTGTCACCTGTTTGAAGGTGACGGAGTGACCTATCAGAAAGGTTCTAAAACAAATGGTTAATTGTGCAGGGTCTGAGCTTGAACTTGGCCTGGCCTCAGCTTTTTCCCTCAATCCCAGTGCTTGTGCCTTGAGGTGCAGCTCTGCTTTCTGGCCGGTTAATCAGAGGTCAGTGTCCAGGCTGTCCTCAAGCCACGGTTCTTAGATCTCAGCCTCCCGTGTCGCTGGGATGGCAGGCATTGGCCACAGGGCCTGGCTTCCTCGGAAGGTTTTGGATACCGGTCCCCTAGGGAGGCGCACAGCAGCCATCCCCATCGAGTGGCACAGGGGCGCCGATGTGCCAGCAGCTGGGAGTGACCAGAGGCAGTGACCTTTCTGGGTGCCAAGGACACGCAAGTCTGGTAGGCAGCCAGGAGAGTTATTTGGTTCTGCCACACTGAGGGGCTGCCCTGCCAGGCTAGTGTAACCAGTTCTCACCCCTCGTCCAGGTAGCAGGGGCTGTGGGGCTCCCCATGCTCCGGAGGCAAAGGCAGGAGGGTCAGGAGTTTGCAGCTGGCCTGGACTCTAGTGAGGTGCTGCGTGTTAGCAAGGCCACTCTCCTTGCAGTCGGAGCTCTCTGGGCTGCTTCACTCTTTTTCTCTGAGACAGGAGCCTGTCTGTGTAGTTCAGGCTGGCCAGCAACTTGCTCTCCTCCTGTCTCTGTGTCCCGCGTGTGGAATCACAGGCCTGTGCCACTGTACCGGCTTGCTGTTTCCATAGAGGAAATAGCCTCTGTGTCTGCATCCCGTGACCCTCCCCGGCCGACCTGCAGTCCACGGACAGCCCACACTCGGCATGCAGCTCCAGTGGCAATTTCCCAGGCTCCTGAGCTGAGCTGAGCTGAGCTGCCCTTTGCCCAACCCTTCTTCCAGCGCCAGGGATTGAATCCAGGGTCCAGCATGCATCTGCACCAGAATCTCACCCCCAACCTACAGCTTTTCCTTTCCAAACGTGTCACCACTGTGCGAAATTCTTCCTTATGGCTATTTGAGACCTGGTAACTTTCTGCTCCTCCCTTGTGAATAATCAAATTAAATGTGGGGATATATATATATATATATATGTATATGTATATATATATTCCATTGTGGAACTTGAACTCTGGCCTGGGCCTTGTCCCTGAGCTCTTCAGCTCAAGGCTACTGCTCTAACCCTTGAGCCACAGCACTACTCTCGGTTTTCTAGTGGTTAGTTGGAGATAAGAGTCTCAGTCTTTAGTGCCTGGGCTGGCTTTGAACTGCAGTCCTCAGATCTCAGCCTCCTGAGTAGGTAGGATTACAGGCGTGAGCAACTGGGTCCGGCTTAAAAATATTTTTGGTGGGAATCTGAGACCCCTTACAGTCGATACTGGCCAGCCATCAGTGTGATGTGTTATAGGCAAGTTCAGCATGCTGGATTTGTCCGTGTTTGGTGCCTCACTGGTGCCTCTGTCAGTGGGACAAACGCCACAGCCAGTCATCTACATTGCCTCTTGAAAGCCCGTGGCAGCTACTGTGTCTGTGATCTCACACATCCTTAGTGTCACTGCAGAGTTCAAGGTGTTGTGTCAATCTAATACCTGCATGTATGCTAAATCTCTGGATACTGTGTAATTAAATTGATTTCTTGTGATGGTGACTAGTGCACAATTTCAACCCTCTTCTCTACTGGAAATCACATTTGTGAGATCTAGAACTCGATTGGGTCCCTATTTTGTGTATTTTTATCAGGTTATGGATTTTCTATAGCATTTGCTTTGACACAGTAGATAGCCATCTTACTAGAGCCTGGTGTGAGTGTGTAAGCACTGTGCTGCCTAGAGCCTTGGACTGATTCCACAAGTCTTATAGAGACAAATGTATCAGGCTTATTTTATTTTTTGCAAAGCAATATATACATTCCACTTATTTATTAATCTCTAGCTTTGGTATTATGTAGTGATATTTATAAATTGATTTCAGAACAGAATTAAAATATTGTGAAAATTACATAGCTTGTTTGCTATAATTTTGTTCTACTGACTTGACCTAGGCAGGCACGGGCCATCTCCCCCAATGCGTGTGTGTGTTGTGTGTGTGTGTTGTGTGTGTGTGTGTGTTGTGTGAGTTGTGTGTTGGGTGTATTTTTGCTATTGTCGACTTGAACTCAGGAGCCTTGAACAATGGCTCAGGTACTCTACCTGAGCCTCACCTCTAGTTGGACATTTTTGTTATTTGACAATAGATGCTTGGACTTTTTTGCACAAGCTGGCTTTGAACTGCAATCCTCAGATCTCAGCCTCCTGAGTAGCTAGGATTTCAGGCTCGACATCCTGGACTTGCAGGAGGAGGAGGCCGGCAGGGGAGGGGAGGGGAAGAGGGCGCATTGAACACGGGCGTCCAGTGCACACTTGCTGGGAGTAGTGAACCTTGGTGCTGCCCTTACACAGGTCTGTGCCTGGAGCCCCCTCCCCCTGCCAGGGCAGAGGTTTTGCAACCCGTGGGTAAGAAGAATTTCTGCCCCACGGAGCCAGAGCCAGCCTGAGAAGGATGGACCAACAGCCCACGGTCAAGTGCCTGCTCGGGGGGGCTCCACGCTGCGGTCTCCTCTCCGCCCAGCAGGGGCGACCTTCCAGGAGTCCCCGCTTGCACTCAGGCCAGGGCACTGTCCTCGGGCTTCCTCAAGAGCAGGGCTGCTCCACCACTCCCAGCTCTTCTCTGTGCATCGAGCCCGGGTGCTCGCTCTCCCCCGGGGGTTCTTGAGCGGTGGACCTGGTGGACCAAGTATCCATGCATCACGATGTCACAAGGCTCAAGCAGCGCCAGGGCCCGGGCGACCACCGCCCACACGCCCGGGTGGCTCCTTCCCGGCGCCCGCACCCAGGCGTCCCTCGCGGCGGGTCCGTGCGTGGAGGACCGGATTGACCGGTCCGCGCTCCGGTGGCTCCGCCCCCCGGCCCTACTCCGATTGGGCACGCCCTTTCCGGATCTGCTTCCGGATTGGCCGGGTGGGCCGCCCACGCGCCGGGCTTCCGCGTGATTGGCTGGCGCCGGAGCCCGCTTTCCGCGGCCGGCGGCCTGGGCCGATGTGGGCCCAGCCCCTTGCCAGCCAATCGGCGCGCGGGCTGCGGGTGGCGCGTGCGTGCGCTCGGGATCCCTCCGCGGGCGCCGGCCGGGAGGGGCCGGGCGGGGCGGGGGGCACCGCCGGGGCGGGGCGGCGGGATCCCGGCTCCCCCGCCGGGGCTCCCGGCCTCCCCGCGCGGCCTCCCCGCTCTGCCATCCTCCCCGCAGAACGGATCACTAACTCTCCGGAGGGAGCGCGACCAGTGATGAGAGCAAATGGACGCCAGGATGCTGACAAGAGCCGAGCGTGTCCGCGGCGAAGACCGGCGGGGCTCGACTCGGGCCCAGCCCGGGCTCGGGAGCTCCGCCGGCCCATCGGGCTGCTTGGCGTGGCGGCCGGGCGTGGGAACAAGCGCGCAGCCTGCCGCGTCTCGTCCCGTTCCTTGAGGGGGAAGGGAGCAACCGCAGGGGGCGAAGAACTGAGGATGGGAGCTCGGGGAGGCCAGAGGGCGGGAGCGTGGCCTAGGGTGGAGCGCTGGCCTAGCTCGCACCAGACCCGGGTTCGAGTCCTCGGAAGTGGCAGAGCAATCGCTGTGAGCAAGACGTGTCCAACGACGGTGTCCAGGCCCCGAGTGGGTTCAAAGCCCAGGGCGGGGGGAAAAAAACAAAGAACAGACGGAAAGTCCCAGAGAATGGCAGGCGCTCAGGTCCAGGCCAGGCCGGGCCTGTGGAGGGGCTGGCGGGATGTCGCGCCGGTCACCTGCCTGCCGCGGAAAGCCGGGCCGTCGGGGGTCCAGCCCGGCGCCCCCACAGCGTCACCAGCCACCGGGCACCTGCCCCTCCTCCGCGGGGCCCGGGGGCCGAGATCTGAGCGTCGCGGCTCACGGCATCCCAGGCGGCCAGGCAGCGCCAAAAAGCCGGAAGGGGCGGCGCGGCTCAAGGTCAGCGCCCGGGCCCCGCGCCGACGCCCCCGGCGGCCCACGCGCGCGCCCCTGGACACGGCTGCCATCCTGACCCCCGCCGGGTCTTCTGCCTCTCCCCGGCTGTCTCTCGGTCCTCCTCAGCGCTCCGCCCCCGGTCCCGGAGCAGGGGATGCTACGCGGGCCCGGGCGCCGCGCCCCGCCGCGGCCAGCACTCCTTTTTCCGCCCGGCTCGGCGGAGGGTTACCCGGGGGCGTGGCCTCCTGGGGGCGGGACCTCATGTGGGCGGGGCCTCTCGGGGGCGGGGCCAGGCCGGTGTCCCGCGGGCCGCGGCGGCGGCGCCGGCTCAGTTTCGCGCTGCTCGCGGTGGTCCGCGTCGCCCCTCGGCCCACGGCCGCCCGCCGCCTCCCGCCGCCCGCCGCAGCCATGTCCAAGCAGGCCCCGGCCGGGCGCGAGGAGATCATGGAGTGCCAGGTGATGTGGGAGCCGGACAGCAAGAAGAACACGCAGATGGACCGCTTCCGGGCGGCGGCCTCCGCCGCCTGCGGCCTGGCGCTCGGTGAGTGCGGTCCTGAGTGCGGGGTCCTCGGGTGCCGCCGCCGGGGCGCGCCCCGCCCGCCCGGGCTTCCCTGCGCGCCCGCGCCCCGTCCCCCGCGCGCCACCCCGCACCCGGCCGCGGGGCTCCCTGCGGAGATGGGCCTCGGCCGGCCGCGGGCGCGCCCTGCCCCTCCCCGGCCGCCCCCGGCCGCGCCCTCCCGCGCCCTCCGCCGCAGGGGTGCCCGCGTGTCTGTGCGTGGCGCGGCGCGGCGCGGCGCTCCGCGCCCCGCGGGCGTCTCCACGGCGGGCGGCCGCAGCCGGGCTGCCCAGCCCCAGGGCCGGGTTCGGGGCCCCTGCTCCGGGCGCACTCGGCTTTCCTCCTTCCTGCCTCCCCGGCGCACCGCCGGCCCTGCCAGGCCGAGCTGGAAACACAGGTCCCACATTGTCTGCGCTCGGCTCCGGGCGCCGAGGCGTTGGCACCTGCCACCTGGCTGCTCCAGAGCCTCTGAGTCCCTCCCTCCCGAGACAGGTGCGGGCCCCGCCCGCCCGGCCTCCGTGGCGCCGTGCCCGTGTCACACGGGTGGTCAGGCTCGGCCTCCACGCTGGTGCCCAGCAGGGCACAACTTCCTTTCCTCACAGGAAGTGGCTCCGAGGAGGGAACCCCTGTCTGCATGGCTGCCCCACTTATTTCCTCGTCATCCCACCTTCCCCAGCCTCCCTTTCCTCGTCCTGTGCCACCGGGTGGAGAGAGGCCCCACGAGGTGGTCCCCGACGCAGACCGCAGCCGCGCTGGGCCTTCCCTCCTTCAGGGTCCTTGCGTTGGTGGCCTCTGGGAAGTTCCCGTGTGTCCCGCCTGAAGCGCCCCGTGAGCCCCCGACCCAGGGCGGCGCCCCCGCGGAGGGGTGCCTGTGTGGTTGGTGCGAGCTGTTGCTTCCTGCCGCTGCCCCCTCTTCTCACCGTCTGCTTACCTGCCTTCCACAAGTAGCCTTGGCTGGGAGCCAGTGGCTCACACCTGTAAGCCTAGCTACTCAGCAGTTCAAAGCCAGCCCGGGGACAGAAGTCCCCATGGGGCTTTTATGATCTCCCGTTAACCACTCAGAAACCGGAAGTGGCACTATGGCTCAAAGTGGTAGAGCATTAGCCTTGACAAAAGAGTCTAGGGACAGGGCATGCATGAAGCCCTGGGCTCCATCCCTCAGTGCCACAGAGACAGGAAAATCTACCGGGGGCACTGTGGTTCAAGTGGTAGAATGCTAGCCTTGAGCAAAAAAGAAGCTCGGGGACAGTGCCCAGGCCTTGAGTTCAAGTCTCATGACTCCCCCCCCCAAAAAAAGTCTTTGTTTTTTATTGTGCCAGTATCGGGACTTGAACTCAGGGCGTAGGTGCTCTTCCCTTAGCTCCCCCACCTCCCCCACCCCCGGCAGTCCTGGGGACCGAACTCAGGACCCAAGCCCTGTCCTTGGGCTTTCTCAAGGCTAGAACTCTACCACTTGAGCTACAGCACCACTCCTGGCCTTTTCTGTGTATGTGGTACTGAAGAATTGAACCCAGGACTTGGTGCATGCTAGGCAAGCACTCCACCACTAGGCCAGACTCCCAGTCCCCCTTAGCTTTTGCTGAAGGCTGGTGCTCTACCACTTGAACCAGAGCTCTACTTCTGGCTTTGTCGTAAGCCCTAAGTGTCATTGTGCCTTTGTGCAGGTAATGGCTTACTCACCAGGCCAGGTGTGTAGGGTATCAGCTGGGGGAGGGGCAGGGCCTTGGTGAGGGTGCCTCCTTCCCATAACCAGAGCATAGTTCCAGTTGTGTCTCTGCTTTAGCTGACCCCACTTGAGGCCCCCTGCAGGTCCACATGAGCCCTGGTTTGCAGTTTTCCTGAGGTGCAGCCCTCAGCTCCAGTCCTGCAGCCCACGTGCTCTCTTGCAAGCTCATGCATGGCCTTCTGTAATTAGTTACAGAGGGCAGGCCCTGCCCTGGCCGCAAAGGGAATTCACTTTGGGAGAAAGCTGCAAGTCCCCTCTCTGCAGCCAGCTGGAGTTTGCCTACAAATGGCCTGGTGCTTGTTGTCAGGAAGGGAGGCAGACAGGTAGCCCTGGCACTGGGTTTCCCCAGTGCTGGTCGGTTTAGGGTTCAAGACTCTGTGTCTTAAGATTTGCAGCTGTGGCTGTGTGACGTGTCCAGAGAGCACCCCAAGCCTGCGGGACCGGGCAGGCAGGGAGCGCTTTCCTGGTGCTTTGCCAGATGGATGACCTGGCCATCACCTTCACTGGAAGGTGGAACGTTGATCCTCAGGGCACGCTGGCAGCACTGAGGCAGAGGGGTGGTGGGAATGGGCTCTGCCTCCACTGCCGAGGCTGCTGGCCATGGTCTCTGGCCTCCTGCGCTGTGTGGGGTGGGAAGGCCAGGTCTGCCTTTCTGTGGCTGGGGCGTGGGCCTTGGATTGCCCCTCATAGAGCATCCATGGGCTCGGTGGGTGGCTCTAGGGGGCTTCCAGGACCCCCATTATCTGAAGGCTCGCAGGGCAGAGGTGCTGCCTGCCCTGGCTCAGGTGGCAGGAACTTAGCTTTACTGTGCCACCGACTTCTGTCCGGGAGAGAAGTGGCTGTGTCACCAGGGGGCTGCTGTTGGTGATCCTGGTCAGGCTGCTGTGCTGGGGAGGGAGGAGTGCCCGAAGCTGGGAGCCAGTGCTGGCCGCCTGCCAGCGAGCCCTGGAATTGACCCAGAGCTCCCGTGGTGTCCCCCTGACCGCGGGAGAACGCGGGGTCCTGGAAGCTTTAAGTTGCTGCCATGGTGACCACTTGTTTCCGAGGGGGCGTGGCAGGGGCGGGGCGTCCTCCTCTAGGTGATGCTGTTGGAGGGGCGGGGCGGGGCGGGGGCGGGGCGTCCTCTAGGTGATGTTGTTGGAGGGGCGGGGCGTCCTCTAGGTGATGCTGGGGGCGGGGCGGGGCGGGGGCGGGGCGTCCTCTAGGTGATGCTGTAGGAGGAGCTGGGCGTCCCCTCAGTGATACAGAAACCCTCTCCGTAGCCCCATTTTACAGCTGGGGAAACTGAGGCAGAGTTCAGGCGCTTGCCTGAGGCCCGGTCACCAGGGTTCTGGGCGTGGCTCCGGCCCTGCTCTTCCGCCCCGCAGCTCCTCCGTCCCCAGGCCGTCCCAGCCGCGCGCCTCTGCTTGCTTTCAGAGAACTATGACGACCTGTACCACTGGTCGGTGGAGGCGTACTCGGACTTCTGGGCAGAGTTCTGGAAATTCAGTGGGATTGTCTTCTCACGCACGTACGACGAGGTAGGAGCAGGGCTGCTGCCGACCCGGTGTCGCTGCTCTGTATGGAGGGGTCTGGGGACGTGCTGGGCGCGTGTGCGCACGCGTGCGAGTGCTGGGACGTGCTGGGACGTGCGGTGCTGGGCGCACGCGTGTGAGTGCTGGGACGTGCACACACATGTGGGAATGGGACCTGCTGCGTGTGCCAGATTGTGTTGTGTGTGCACACGCATGTGCGAGTGCCAAGACGGCTGTCACCTCCGCAGGTCGTGGACATGTCGCAGGGGATTGCAGATGTCCCCGAGTGGTTCAAGGGCAGCCGCCTGAACTATGCTGAGAACCTCCTCCGGCACCAGGAGGGTGACAGCGTCGCCCTCTACGTGGCACGTGAGTCTGGGCCACGGGGCTTTGGCCACGGAGTGGGAGGTGGGCACGTCGCTGGGCCGGTGTTGGCAGGTGTTTGAAGCCTGCAGACCGCAGAATGGCTGCCAGCGAGCCGCGCCGGGCACAGGCGGAGCCTGGGTGTGGGGCGTCTGGGGAGAAGTGGAGACCCCCTGTGTTTCCTGAGTCTGCCTTTATTCTGGAGATGGTGCTCCCTCTGTGCCCAGGCTGCCATGCTCGGTGTGAAGACACGTGCTGCTGGCTCTCATCTCTGGAAGAATAGATATGAAGAAGAGCCCTTCCCACTAGCTTTTCCTTGTAGACTAAAGTTTGAAGAATATTTCAGCCAGGCACCGAGGCTCACACCTGTAATCCCAGCTACTGAGGAGGCTGAAATCTGAGGATCATGGTTCAAAGCCAGGAAGTCCATGAGACTCTTTTCTCCAAGGAACCAGCAAAAGCCAGAAGGGGAGCCGAGGCTCAAGTGGTAGAGAGCTAGCTTCAGGGACAGTGCCCAAACCTTGAGCTCAAGCCCCAGGACTGGCATATATACACAAAAAAGGAATATTTCAATATATGTATTAGACCGCCTCTGGAAGGAGTGGTGTAAAGGAAATACCTTATGTTAGCTCTGAGTTGGACAGTAAATGGTTACCATGGATTGGGTGTGGTGGTTCATGTCTGTGATTCCAGCACTGGGGAGGCTGAGAAGGCAAGATCATGAGTTCCAGCCCAGCCTGGACCACACAGTGAGAAAATCAAAAACTATGGGACTCATCTCCAGTTAACCACCAGAAAACCTGAAGTGGCAATGTGTCCAAGTGGTAGAGCACTAGCTTTGGGCAAAAAGAGCTCAGGGACAGTGCCCAGGCCCTGAGTGCAAGCCCTGAACAAACAAAAGGAAAGAAACTGTGGGTGACTCCCTAACTAAGTCAGGGCTTCGGACGAGACGCGGTGTTTGTGGAAGGTGATGTTGGGGGCTGTAGGGCACCTGGGACAGGAGTCGGATGCTGGTCTAGCATGTGTAGAGCCCTGGGGTCTTCTGGCCATGGTCAGGCCTGAGGGGCTCCCTGCACATTGGGGGACTTGCCAGGTGGTTGAGCCTCCTGAGGGAGTGGTCACTTCCTGGCTTTAGCCCAGCAGGTTGGCCACGCGCTGGGGCCACGCTCAGGAGAGGCAGCAGAGCCTGGCTCGGCCTCAGCTTCTGTGGGACTGTGCTGTGGAGGGGTACGGGTGCTGGGTCCCCACCATTGCTGTTTCTGCCCGCACACTGTGGCTGGGCCAGGGGCCCGTGGGCCAGGAGGCCCCTGCCCTTCGAAGCCCAGGTGTTTCTCTTTCCCTCCTGAGCCAGTGCACGCTGAGCCCTGAGTTGAGTTCTTTCAAAACGATGCTGAGCTGGCCAGGCACGATCTGGCCATGTGCCCTGTCCTGCTGGGCCCTCTGGACGGGTGGTTGGGGCACTGAGCTGGCCCTTGGGTTTTCCCTGTGTAGCTCAGTCCTCCTGCCCACAACCAGTGTGGGTGCTAAGCTCCCGTGAGCGGAGTGCAGTGGCCGCGGCGTCTGCCTGACCGGCAGCTGTCCAGGGCGGGGCTCACGCTACTGGAATGTTCTCAGAGAGACCTTGCCCTGCCGAATGGCGGGAGGTCAGGAGAGGGTGGCTGAAGGCTCCGAGGGCGGGCACGAGGGCGGGCACGTGCTCACTTGGGGAAGGACGAGCTTCGAGCTCCAGAAGGAAGAACGCTTGGCGATCAGGAATGAAACGGTGCCAGGAAGACAAGACTGGCAGCACGGGCCCGAGGCTGCAGTGCTGTGCGCAGGGACCGTCCTGTGCCTTCTCAGCAGCCCGGTGTCACGCTGCAGACACCGAGGCACACTGGGGCTTTGTCCCTGTCGGCTTCCTGGGCACCGGGAATTCGAGGGCCTCTCTGCACCCTCTCCTGCCCCACTCTGTGTGTGACTTGACCTTGTGTCTCCAGGGGAAGGCCGAGAGGAGATCGCGAAGGTGACCTTCCAGGAGCTGCGGCAGCAGGTGGCTCTGTTTGCAGCGGCCATGCGGAAGATGGGAGTGAGGAGGGGAGACCGAGTGGTCGGTGAGTGTCCCTCCTGCCACGGCGGAGTGCTGGCTGGATGAATGAAGGTGTGTTTAGGGCTTGATCAAAAAGCGGGGCAGCAGACACTGCTTGTGCAAAGGCCCGGTGGCTGGTGGGATGCAGCGTCTGCAGAGGTATGCATGCTGGGCCCCCCTTTCTGAAGGGAGCTGTGCAGACTCTGAGCCAGCAGAGGGCCCGGGCAGGCCTCCTTCCCCTGCTCCCCTGGGACAACAGACCCTGACCCCACCAAGAGCCCCTGCGCCTTTCCTGTCACTCTGACTTCCAGGAAAGTGCCAGCGCCGGCAGGGCTGGGCTGTGCGGTGGGAAGTGGCCTGGGCAGCGTGCTCGGCGGTGCCTTGGGTTTTGCGGGCCGCTGGCGGGAGATGGCCTCCCCCGGGCATTCTATGGAGCCAAGAGCGAGGGCACAAGTGCACTGGTGTGGACGTGTGCCGGCCGAGCAGACAGCCGTGTGCAGGCTCTGAGCGTAAGCACAGGGCCTGAAAGATGGCTGCTGTGTGCGAGCAGAGCGAGGGGGTCCGGGGGCCAGGACCCCCAGTGGTGGAGCATCCGGAGACACTGGCGGGTTCCGCTGCTGCCCCCCGGCCTGGCCCCTGGGTGAACGTGGGGGAGTCCACTCTAAAGACTGCACGGATTCTCCCCGGCCCGGCAGGCTACTTACCCAATGGAGACCACGCTGTGAAGGCCATGCTGGCTGCCGCCACCATCGGTGCTGTCTGGAGCTCCACATCCCCAGACTTCGGTGTAAATGTGAGTGGGGGGCGGGGTCGTGGGGGTCCCTGAGCGGTGCCAACGTGACGGGAAAGAGCTGGTGGTGGGCACTGAGCCTAGACCTCTCCCTGGCCCCCGGGGGCCTCACTTGCCTCCTGCCTCAGTTTCCTTGCCTCTGTGGAAGCCCCCGAGCGTGGGTCAGCGAGTGGTGGCCGGAGGCGCCCACCCTGGGAGGGTCTCGCCGTGCTTGTCAGGATCTTCCTTTTATTGGTCCGTTTGGTTCTTGTACTTGTTTGTGGCTGTCCTGGGATTTGAACTTGGGGACTGTGCTGGCTAGGGCAGTGCTCTCCTGATGAGCCATGCCGCTGGCCTTTGTTTCTCTTGTTCTTTAGCATCGTTTTCTCTGCTGTTGTTTACTAGTATTTTCCCCTTTGGCTTTTCTTTGTTTAGTTTTTTGAGATAAGGCTCATATCAAAGCGCAGTTTGGCTTTGAACTTGTGGGTCTCCCCCCGCCTTAGCCTCCTGTGAGGGGTTGTGTGGTAGTGGCCGCCAGGCCGAGGCTGTGGCCTGCGTTGTGCATTGCGGGAGTTCAAAACACTCCTGGCTGTTCCCAAAGAGGCGGTGCCAGCGCCCAGCCAGGCCTTTTCCCCTACTCTTTCCTGACGGGCCAGGGTGCAGCCAGGCACGTAGGCAGCTCTGTGAATGAGCTCTCCGTCTCTGAGCCCGGTCTCGGGTGAGGGAGGGCGGGTGGTGGAGACAGATCGTGAGGCAGGTGCCTGCCACAGGTGGGCTTCCAGCAGGGACTCGGTGGGAGGGGCTCCGGTGTCCCCCGAGCTCCAGGGACAGAGGCGCCCTGCAGCAGCACGCCCTTGATCACGCCTAGAGTTGATTAGCTTCCCCTGGGGTGGCGCAGCCAGCTGGAGACCCCTGCCTGCTACAGGGCACGGAGGCTGCTGCCTGCTGGGGCGGGGACAGGGTGACGGCTGGGGGCGAGTCCTTTCACCTGCCCCCTTGGAGGCTAGGGTCTCAAGCCGTGACCACCATTCTGTGACCAAACCCTGCGTGTGGAGTGGCCACGTGAGGAAGCTGGGGGCATCTCCACACCGTGGCTGCTGTGGCTGGGGTCACAGTGACTTGTGGCTGTGGTCAGGGCGTCCGCCGGCAGCCGGCTGACGTGGGGGGACGTGTCCCCTGTTTCAGGGTGTGCTGGACCGGTTTTCTCAGATTCAGCCGAAGCTCCTCTTCTCAGTGGAGGCCGTGGTCTACAACGGCAAAGAGCACGGCCACCTGGGGAAGCTGCAGCGGGTGGTGAGAGGTGAGGGCCCCGCGCGGGCGCGCAGCGCGTGTGGATGCCCTGACCCCCGCGCGGGCGCGCAGCGCGTGTGGATGCCCCGACTCCCGCAAGGGCACACAGGGCATGGTCACAGGTGTGGGTGTGGACGTGCACGCGTGCCCGGGTGTGTCCTCGGCATCTGGCCTGGTGCGCTCGTCTGTCGGTAACCGTCTTCCCCCACCCCAGGCCTGCCTGACCTGAAGAGGGTGGTGGTGATTCCTTACGTCTCCCCTGGAGACAAGATAGACATCTCCAAGATCCCCAACAGGTAACAGCCTCGCCCTGCTCTGGTTCTCTCTCTCTGTCTCTGTCTTTGTCTGTCTGTCTGCCTCTCTCTCTCTCTCTCTCGTCAGTCCTGGGTTTGAACTCAGCGTCTGGGCACTGTCCCTGAGCTTCTTTTGCTCGAGGCTAGCACCACGTCTGGCTTGAGCATTCCCGTGTATGTGGCACTGAGGGATGGCAGCCAGGATCTCAGGCCCGGTAGGGAGAGTCCCGATTGGCCCCACTCCCAGTCTGGTCTCGCTTGCTTTCTTTGGTGTGTGTGGCGGCGGCAGGTGGGCACTGCGGGCAGAAAGCTGTGCTTCTCTTGCTGAGACAGCTGTCTCTCCGTGCGGGTGGGTCGTGGCATCATCCACACAGGTACACAGCGCCCAGAAGACGTGCCGGGCTCTATGCAAGCTTGCTTAACGTACTCGCTGGCACTGCCACCCGAGCTTCGCTCCCAGCCCACCTTTTTGCTGGTTCTTTGGGAGGTGGAGCTGGGGGGTTGCTCCTATCCGGGCAGGCAGTGCTCCACCTCAGCCCCCTGAGCGGCTGGGATTACAGGCGTGAGCCTGGGAGCCCCGCTTCTCGGTGTGCTGATGGTTTAGTCCGTGCTGAGCGGGTCTCGTTCTTAGTCACAGGTTGGCAGGAGGTGCTCTGAGCCCTGGAGGCAGTGTGACGGGTTGTGTGGTCACATCGTGGGTCCCAGGCCCTCCACAGCGGGGACGGGGGGAGGGAAGAGGGGGGATAGCAGATGACATCTGTGTGCGCAGTGTGCATCTCAGGGTGTATTGTCCTCGGGGTGCAGCACACTCCACGGAAAAGCCACAGGGGTCCAGCTGTGACGGATAGCCCCGCCCACAGCGCCCAGGAGCCCAGCGTGGGGCCACGGAGGGGCCGCCTGGCAGAGGCCACAGGTGCTGGTGACAGCCACGGTCTCTAGGTCAGCTTCCCAGGTGTGGGTCAGGTCTCTGTTGGCCTCTCCACCCTGTGGTGACAGCTCAGTGGCAGATGTCAGTCATGTCACCGTTACCAGGAGGGACCCCTGCACCCTCTGTTCACGAGTCTCTGGAGCTTGGGGCTTGCTTCAAGCCACTCTCCATCCCATTTCCCCGGTTTTACTGTGCAAGTCATGGAGCAGAGGCAGGCGGGGAGGAGGAAGGCCCGTGTGGCCCCAGCCCGCCTTGGGGGCTGCAGTAGAGCCCCAGGCAGCCCAGCCACAGAGGTGGGGTGAGCCGCCCTCTAGCCCCTCATTTCTGGAGGAGAAACCAAAGTACCATTGCTGGCTGTGATCTGTGGGTGTCTGGAAAGCCAGCGTTCGCGGGGCCCCTGTGGCCTGGGCCCTGGGTGTCTCCTTCCCACCCTCCTCTGGAGCAGCTGGCCTTGCTGGCTGGTCTCTCAGCATGGTCAGCTATCGCATGGCTCCGGGACACGCCTGGGGCTGGGGCGCCAGCCCTGGCCTGACAGCCGCTTCTGCCTCGCACGTGGCCACGTGTGTTTCATTCTCCTTGGCCAGCATGGACCCCAACCCCTCCCTAGGAGGGAGGAGGCCACCGCGGGGCCAGTGCTGGGGCCGTGGGCAGCCGGGCGAGCGGAGGTCTGTGCTGCCCCCTGGTGGCTCCTGGCTGCCACACCGGTATTTGCTGTGGGTTCCGGGCAAGGCTGGACTCACTCCAGCCAGTAGCTTGGATTTAAATTATTTTTGTTGGTTGTGGGGCTTGAGCAGAAGTGGCACTGTGGCTCAAGTGGGACGGAGCTAGCCCCGACACGATCCCTGAGCCTCGCGTTGTGCTCAAAGCGAGTGCGCTACCACTCAAGCCACAGCACTGCTTTTGATTTGTGCTGCTGGTTAATATCTGAGATAAGAGCCTCACAACGTTTCCGCCCCCACTGGCTTTGAACCATGATCCTCACACCTCTGCCTCCTGAGTAGCACGCGGCCAAGAGCGGGAAGGGAGGTGTGTCTCCCGTCTGCACCCCTGACCCTCGCCCCGTGTTTGTGTCCACAGCGTGTTTCTGGAGGACTTCCTGGCTCTCGGGCCCGGCGAGCCGGCCCCCCAGCTGGAGTTCGAGCAGCTGCCTTTCAGCCACCCGCTCTTCATCATGTTCTCCTCGGGCACCACCGGAGCGCCCAAGTGCATGGTGCACTCGGCTGGGGTAGGCCTCTCCCGGGGGGGCTGCCGCTCCAGGGCTTGCCCCTGGGGGGCTCAGGCAGGGTGTGGGAGAGCGTGGGAGAGTGGGAGAGCCTGGGTGACCCTGGGAGAATGTGGGAGGTCGTGGGTGGGTGTGGGGGAGAGCCTGGTTGGTATGGCGGCCTGCTGGCATTTAGGGAATCTGAACATGGAGGACAGGTGGTCCTGTACGAGAGGGGTGCTCTGTGGTGTTACCCAGCGCGTCTGCAAACGTGTGCACCTGGCACTGTGGAACACAACTGACTGCAGGTGGCAGCCAGGACAGCCGGGGTCCTCCAGGTTGGGTAGCTGGGGAGCTCAGCCGCCCGGGGCCAGGCTGGAAGGTCACGCTGGGACCGTGTTTCCTGGTTCGGGCTCTGGAGGCTGGCCTCCTTGCTCGTGGGTGGCCTCTGCCTCTTGGTGGGGCCTCTCCTGTGGGACCTTTGCTTTGCTATTTCTTTGCTGTGGCTGAATGCAGAGAAAAGCTTAGCCCTGGTGGGGACGGGGACGGGGACAGGGACGGGGGCATTAGGCAGTCTCCCAGCGTCCCGGGGCCATGCAGAGGGAACTCACCCCTCGGGTCTCCCAGGAGCCGCTGGTGCCACCACTGCTTGGCTCCTGCAGCTCCCTTGAGAGCCTGCGTGTTCTGGAGAGCTAGTGCGGGCATTGGCTCAAACACGAAGGCTGGCACCACGCCGCCGAGGGACAGTCCGTGGGTGCTCCCCGGTGACCTCTGGGGAGCACCTCGTCTCGAGGCCGGCTCTTCTCCCCGTGAGGGGAGGGCTGTGCTGGGAGGCGCTCAGCTGGTGTGCGTAGATGGAGTAAACCCCGGCTGGGGCTCCAGTCTGCTCCAGGGAGGCACGTCCTGCAGGGAGTGGCTTTTCCACCCAGGGTGGCCTCTCTCGGGAGGCCTGACCTTCTCCTCCGGACAGGGGTGCTCACGTGGCCTTGAGGCAGTAGGGCCGATCCCGGGCAGTGAAATCTGCCCACAAAATACAGCCAGGGATCCTGGGACCCAGAAGCTGCAGTGTGGGGGGCTGGGGACAGTGGCCTCAGGGCCACTGCTGGCCCAGTGCTGCTTCATGTAGGCGGAGGTGGCCCTGCCATTCACGGTAGCCAGCCAGCTGACCACAGGGCAGCACACAGGGCTGGCACACATCTGGCCACAGGCCCATCACTGAGCCACGAGACAGGCATTTTTAGAACCTGTAGGCAGGGAGGGAGTTGGGGCTGAAGAAGACACTTTGAGAAAAGCCAGAATGATAACTGTGCTGTTATTTTTAGTGTTTTGCACAGTGACTGCCGTTTTTAAAGCAGTGGCACATAAAAATATATTAGCTATAATGGAGTTTGCTCATAAAATGCTCGTGCCTGGTATATTTAGCATGGGAAAAGATCAAGAAAAGATATATTTGTTCCATTTTCAGTGGTTTTATAGCTCTAGAGAATTGGTAAGCACCTTGCCCAGGGTTGAGAATTGTCTTCTGCCGTTCTGAGACACGGGCCCTGTCTGTGGCCTGGGCTGGCCGTGGCTGCCCATGCTTCCCAGTGCGGGGCTCTCAGCTGGGGGACCTGGGGCCCGGAGGATGCCGGCCGGGCCAGTCTTCTCCCAGCACCGGGGACTCGTTCATCGGTGGCGGCCCCGAAGCCGGGTGTGGGGTGCTATGTGAGGGGTGTGGGCCTTCGCCCTCCAGACGGCAGGGCGTGCATGCAGGCGGGCCCAGGCCTTGCTCACCCATGCCTGCCCCGTCCACAGGGAACCCTGCTCCAGCACCTGAAGGAGCACATGCTGCACGGGGACACCGTTCACACTGATGTCCTGCTCTACTACACCACGGTGGGCTTGGGGACCGAGGGGCGGGCGGGCGCCCCGGCTGTGCCTCCCGTGCTCGCCATGGCTGAGCCGCAGCCCCCGGTCTGCTGCAGGTCGGCTGGATGATGTGGAACTGGATGGTGTCCGCCCTGGCCACGGGCGCCTCTGTGGTCCTGTATGACGGCTCCCCGCTGGTGCCCACGCCCGCCGTGCTGTGGGACCTGGTGGACAGGATCGGGTAGGCTCCTGAGCCTGCGCACTGGGTGTGTGGGTCCAACCTCCAGAACCGCAAGCCCCGCTGCTCACTCGCTCCTTCACTGAGGAGGAGCTGGGGCGAGGGGGGGGGACCCGTGCTCCACCCCTCCCCCCACCTGGCTCGGCGCAGCGGGGAGGGACAGATAGAATGCTGGTTCAGCCAGGCGGCGGGTCCATCACTGGTGGGCAGTCAGGCCGACCCCTCCCCCTGTGTCCTCAGCATCACCATCCTGGGGACGGGTGCCAAGTGGCTGTCCGTGCTGGAAGAGAGGGACATGAAGCCAGGTGAGCCCTGCCCTGTGGCCTGCACGTGGCTGCTCCCTGGGGTGGGGGCGGGGGGCCGGGGGGCCTGGGGCCGGGCCTGGGTTCATCTTCATGGCTCCTCGCCAGCGGAGACCCACAGTCTCCACACACTCCACACCATCCTGTCCACCGGCTCTCCGCTGAAAGCCCAGAGCTACGAGTACGTCTACAAGTGCATCAAGAGCAGCGTGCTTCTGGGCTCCATCTCAGGTATAGGGGCCGGGCCTTGAACTCGGGACTCTTCTGCCTCAGCCTCCTGAGTGCTGCGGTTACCGGCCTGTGCCACAGCATCCAGCACAGGTGCCTTTTCTCATCACTGCTAATCGTGCCGGGTTCTGGGCAGGGTTCTGGGTAGAATGCTCTCCTGGTGTTGATGAAGCCCTGGCTTCCATTCCTCAGCACCACATACACAGAAAAGCCAGACGTGGTGCTGTGGAAGAGCGCTAGCCTTGAGTAAAAGCAGCTCAGGGACAGTGCCCAGGCCCGAGTTCAAGCCCCAGGACTGGCAAGAAAACCTTTTTGTGTGTAGATGACAGTAAGATCTTGCACTCCACAGGAAGCAGGGCGCCAGTGTTTTCTGCCAGGCATGTGCCTGCATGCGTGTGTGTGTTCCTGCTCATGTATGTGCGTGTACACGAGGGAGAGGCCTGAGGCACCACCTCCCTCCCTCTGATCATATCGCTCAGCTGCACTTTGGTTTCCTTTCCCACGTTTGTCATTCTGGTTCTTCTTGTGATTTGGCCAATCTTCACACACCTCTCTGTAAGGTGACACTGGCTGGAAGCCACCCTGCTAGCTGTCGTCCCCATTGCTTCTTTGGCCCGTGGTGGGGTGGGGTGGGGTGGGGTCGTGGGCAGACCTTTCCAGGCCGCAGGAGCTTTGGTCCTGCCTCTGGTGGGGCGGGAGGGCCTGTGGGGGGGCCTCGTCCTGGGTGGCACTGCCCCTTTCCTGCCTCACGTGGCGTCCCGGCATTGGCTCTCCACCCTCGCCGCAGGTGGCACCGACATCATCTCCTGCTTCATGGGCCAGAACGTGTCGGTGCCGGTGTACAAGGGGGAGATCCAGGCCCGAAACCTGGCCATGGCGGTGGAGGCCTGGGATGAGGAAGGTGAGGCTGCGCTGCTCACCCAGGGGGGGACGCCCACCACTGGTGTACGCACACAGGCCGTCCTGTCCCGTCCCATCCCCCCCCCACCCTCAGCAGGCGCTGAGCCGAGGGCAGGCCCTGTGCTCAGGAGCCGGGGCCCTGCCCTGTGTGTGTGGGCGTGCGTGCGTGCCAGCCTGTGGACAGGGCCACCGTGTGTGGTTTACACGCTCACCCTGCCCCCAGGCAGGGCCGTGTGGGGGGAGAGCGGGGAGCTGGTGTGCACGAAGCCCCTCCCCTGCCAACCCACGCACTTCTGGAACGACGAGAACGGGAGCAAGTACCGGAAGGCCTATTTCTCCAAGTTCCCAGGTGGGTCTGGGGGCGTGACAGGCCTCTCCCCACCCTGGGTGGCCGGGCACCTGTCCTGATGCTGCCATGGTCGGCTTGCAGCCACCCGTGAGACCACACCTCACCCATTCTGCACTAGGGCTGCCTGGCCAGGAGCCCATGTGGCTCCTGAGGGGCGGGGGGAGGGTGTTAAGGGCTCTGCTGGCCTGACGGGGATGGCGGGGCCACAGGAGTCTGGGAGGTCTGCAGGGCCGTGCGCTGTCCTCACAGGGGCAGTGCCGGCAGCCACGCCAGGCAGCCCGCTCCACTTTCCTGGCTCAGCAGGCGGCCAGTGCCGAGCCCCCCTCCAGACCTAGCATGGAGCCCGAGTCCCGGGCAGGGCTTCGCCCCAGAGCCACCTGAGCCGAGCCCTGTTCTGTCCCGCAGGCGTGTGGGCCCATGGCGACTACTGCAGAATCAACCCCAGGACGGGGGGCATCGTGATGCTGGGCCGCAGGTGAGGGCGTCGAGCAGGAGTCAGGACCCCTCTCCGGGCCTTGGCACGGGCCGCCCCGGACACAGCCCTGCGCCCAGCCTGTGCTCTGTCCCTGTCCTGTGCCTTCCTGCACTGGCTAGCCATGTCCCCAAAGGCCGCTGTCACAGCTAGCCTTGTGTGGCATGGGCAAGGGGCAGTGGACGCCCACCCACAGGGCTCTCAGTGCCTGGGTTGCAGTTTGGGGGCCTGCTGGGGGCAGCCGGGTGTGGCCCACCCCTACTGGCCTCCGTCTTCCCCACAGCGATGGCACACTCAACCCCAATGGCGTGCGGTTCGGCAGCTCGGAGATCTACAACATCGGTAGGCACCCGCCCCGCCGGGCCCCTCTCAGACCCAGGGTCCCTCCAGAGTGACTGCTGCGCCTCCTCTCCTGACCACGTGCCCCACCCCTTCCTGTGGGGCCTTGGTGGGGTGGGGTCACCTCGGTTCCCAGGCCCAGGGAGCAGCAGCAGTCCCCAGCCCTGCGCTCACCACTGCCCAGTCAAGCGCCTGCTCAGGGGTTAGGCCCAGCCTGGACTCCAAGAACCCCTCTGGGGAGATGGCCTCCCCGCAGGGCTCGTGGGGTCTGGTGGGAGACCCAGGCCTGTGTGCAGCTGTGCACCTCACGTGGTGGGGCCACCACAGCTCTGGGACTCGGCGGCACACCAGTCCACCCTGGCACGGCCAGAGCTCCACTGCCCAGAGCGGCATTCCGGCCTCAGCCACCATGGCGCCTGTCGCGGGCAGCCGTGAGCATGAGCCCCCTGTCTCTGCAGTGGAGGCCTTCGAGGAGGTGGAGGACAGCCTGTGCGTCCCCCAGTACAACAGGGACGGCGAGGAGAGGGTGATCCTCTTCCTGAAGATGGCCTCCGGCCACGCCTTTGGGCCTGACCTGGTGAAGCGCATACGAGACTCCATCCGCGTCGGCCTGTCTGCACGCCACGTCCCCAGTCTCATCCTGGAGACCCAGGGCATCCCGGTATGTCCCCTCCGGCCTTAGACACCCAGGGCCCTGTTGCCTGGCAACCGCTCTTTAGAGCTGTGTCTTAGAGATGTGGGTTGGGGCTTGGTGGCCCTGCCCTGCGGCCACTGGGTCTCTAAGTTCTGGGTGAGACAGGGGCTCTGAAGGTGTGGCAGGGGCGCCTGCTCTGCCTTCTCACTTGAAGGTCCACCAGGAAGCTCTCATGGGGACAGGCTGAGACGTTCTGGGCTGCTGTTGGGCCCTGGGGCCTGGTGAGCAAAGCCCCTGTGGGACTGGGGGTCTGGCCTGGGCGCCCTTCCACTTGCATGTGGGGCTGCGGGGCAGGGCTGTCCAGCCCAGGTGACCGGCCTCCCACTTTTGGGTGAGGTGTCCCCAGGGGTAGAATGGCTGGTGGGTGGCCTTGGTACCCCTGTGTGCCTGGGGCCTGCTCTAAGTGGATGCCC
Source organism: Megascapheus bottae (assembly GCF_031878675.1). Taxonomy (NCBI): domain Eukaryota; kingdom Metazoa; phylum Chordata; class Mammalia; order Rodentia; family Geomyidae; genus Megascapheus; species Megascapheus bottae. The sequence goes on along the minus strand of NC_143536.1, from coordinate 2,105,503 downwards.
CCGTGCTTTCCTAAGCATGGGGCCTGGTCTCCCTGTGAGAGAGCTACTGGCCAGCAAGGCACACAGGGCCAGAGGTCCCTGGGGGATAAGCAGCCACGTGTCCTTCCTGCTGCAGGGGCATCATACAAGGGTGGGTGGGCTGGCTGCAGGCTGGGTACCACACAGCCCTGTGGGCCTCTCTCAGCTGGGCACCAGCTTTGCCCTGCCCGGCACTTGGATGCTGCTCTGCCTTCTTGCAGCTCCTAGCACACTGCCTCTGCCCATCTTAGCAGTTGGGGTCAAGTCACAGCCCCTACCGGCATCAGTGTGAGACTCACACAGCCAGAGGGCGTGTCACCCAGCCATGGCCTCCCTGGGTGTGGGGCCACTGAAATCTTCATGAGAACGATTCCAACCTCAGTCAGATGTACGTGCGGGGAGTTAGGGGGATGAGAGCCCTCAGAAGTGAGTACAGCGATGCCACCCCAGCCACACGGACAGAAGAGGAAAGACGAGTTCTGGGGGACAGTGCCGGAGCATTAAGGCGCCCACATGACCCTCACCGGGTGGCGCTGGTGGGGAGCCTCAGCCTTACTCTAGTGTTACCTTCTGGAGGGGTCCACTGCCAGGGAAGTGGGGTGAGGCTTGTGCTGGGGGGGGCTGGGGGCTGCGCCAGCCCTCCAGGCACCTGGCTGGCCCACCTCTGGGTGGTCAGGACCTCTGGGTCTGGTGTGACCTCCTGGGCCTTGGCCTCTGGGGGATGGTCCTGGGGCCTTCTCCTATGGCAGCACAGCCCGCTAAGGGCGAGTTCACCATCATGCGCGGTCTCTGAGTGGGGCCCGGGGGCATGGCCACCTGGGGGCGGGGCCACAGCAGAGTATGGCCTCATGGGATACAGCCCTCGGGGGCGTGGCCACCGCGGAGTACGTCCTCTGGGGGCGTGGCCATCATGAGGTTCATCATCCGGAGGCGTGGCCACAGTGGGGTACGTCCTTGGGGGCGTGGCCACCGTGGGGGTTCGTCCTCTGGGGCGTGGCCATCGTGAGGTTCATCATCCGGGGGTGTGGCCACCGTGGGGTACGTCCTTGGGGGCGTGGCCACCGTGGGGGTTCGTCCTCCGGGGACGTGGCCGCCGTGGAGTTCGACCTCCGGGGGCGTGGCCACCGTGCAGTACAGCCCTCGGGGGCGTGGCCGCCGTGGGGTTCGTCCTCCGGGGGCGTGGCCATCGTGAGGTTCGTCCTCCGGGGGCGTGGCCATTGTGGGGTAGTCCTCCGGGGGCGTGGTCACCGTGCGGTACAGCCCTCGGAGGCGTGGCCACCGTGCGGTACAGCCCTCGGAGGCGTGGCCGCCGTGGGGTTCGTCCCCGGGGGCGTGGCCGTCGTGGAGTACGGCCCTGGTTTGAGGCCCTGCTGTCCCTTCCTCCCGCAGTACACGCTTAATGGCAAGAAGGTGGAGGTGGCGGTGAAGCAGGTGGTGGCCGGCAGGGCCGTGGAGCACCGAGGCGCCTTCTCCAACCCCGAGGCCCTGGACTTGTACCGGGGCATCCCCGAGCTGCAGGACTTCTGAGCGGGGGGACCTTCCGGGAGGACTCCACAGGCTGGAGACCCCGCCCCTCGCGGGCTCCGCATCTCCCAAGTCTGAGCGCTAGGACCGCCCTGGGGGTCGACGGGGACAGTGCTGGGAAGACTGTGTGTGCGAATAAACGTGCGCGAGCCCACTGCGTGGCCGTGGTGCTTTCTCCACGGCTCGCGTGTCCCGGAGGGCCCGGCGTGGAGGAAGGGGGAGGAGGAGGAGGGAGGACGGGATGGAGGAGGGGGGAGGGAGGAGTGTGGGTCTGCTTGGGGCCTGGGGCGCATCCCAGTGAGTCGTGACCCCGATGCCAGCGCCAGGGCCAGGGTGTAAAGGCCCTGTTTCTGCGTCTGCTGTCAAGATTCTAATGGCATTTGCCTCATGGGTGTGGCCGGTGATTATCAAAGAAGTGGGAACTTCTCTTTTTCATAAAAAGTGTCTTTGTGGTACTCTTCCTTTTCTTTTTTTTTGTGGGTCGTGGGACTTGAACTCTAGGCCTGGGTGCTGCCCCTGAGCTCTCCAGCGCAAGGCTACCACCCTACCCCTTGAGCCAAGCCCACTTCCCCTTTTCTAGAGGTTAACTGGAGATAAGAGTCTCAGGTCTTACTGTGCCCAGGCTGACTTTGAGCTTGGGTCCTCAGATCTCAGCCTCCTGAGGAGCTAGGATGGCAGGCGGGAGCCACCATGCCTGGCTTTCTTTTCCTTTTTATTTGTGTTTTGTGATTTGAACTTTGGGGCGTTTGCTGGCTGTGTGTCTGGTGAGTGGCTGTGATGCAGCTGCATCAGTGCTGTTAGGCCCGCGCTCTTGCCTGGTGGGCTGAATTCGGGGAGGTTGGTTCCTGTGCCTGGTCACAGGCTGGGGGCTGGGTCAAGCCCAGCCCAATCTACACTGCTGGCCTCCCCCTGGGCTCTCAGAGGCCATGACTGGCCAGCTCCTGTCTGCTGGTTCCTGGGCCACCCTGTCATTTTTCCTGCTAAGTCTTCAGACCTCAGGCTTATTTTTAGGTTGTGAGTTTGCCAGGCTTCTCAGAGCCAGATCTCCGTTTCCAGTGTGGCCCCCGCCTGCCTGATGGGGCCTGGGCCACCGTCCTGCTGGGCTGTGTCATGTGAGATGGTCTTTGTTCCCCTGGTCTTTACTCATGTCCAGGGGTGTGGGTGAGGGTGGGGGAGTTGAGGAGCCAGGGTTGCAGCATGTCTGGCCTGCCTCCTTTCCACCGGTGTGAAAACCCTGAGCGCGGAATCCTGAGCGCGGGGAGCTGCTGATGAGGCCTGCAATGCCAGGGCCTCAGGAGGCTGAGATCTGCGGATCATGGTTCAAAGCCAGCCCGGGCAGGAAGTCTGGGACTTTTCTGCCTTTCTTGTTGGTCCTGGGGTTAGTGTACACATTCTGGACAGGGAGGAAGTGGCTGGGTGCAGGTGCTGGTTAGAAGCCGCAGTGTGCAGATGTGTTCTAGGTGGGTTCTAGAGGGCAGGCACGGGTGGGGGCGGCACTGATGTGGGGGCAGGTGCCCCCTGTCTGTGCCTGGGTGGCGGAGCCCAGTTTTGGGGCTCGGCTGCACCAGGTTATCGAGCTTGTATTTCACTTTGGAGATGGGTTAGATTACACATCAGATGTCTGTTGTTATGCAAATGTGTCTCCCTTTTGCTTAAGATTTTCATTTTTCTGTGAATTATTCCCCTTTCCCCTTCCTAAGAAATAAAAACGGCCACTGGTGCTGGCGGAATTTCCCAGTCATTGTAGCTGTGGATGTCTCTTGAGTCTTGGCTGGGCCACATTTCTGAGGCGAGTGGGTGCACAGATCACTGCAAAGGGCTGAGAGGAGGTGTTGTGTTGAGAAGTTGAACAGATGGGAAGGTCCCAGTCAGGTGACACCTGGAAGGAAGGGGGAATGTCTTGTGTGAGGGCCCTGGGGCAGGAGTGCACATGGCGGCTGGAGGAAGAGGACTCTCAGGGGGCTCCAGCACTTGGGAGAGGGGAGACCCGTGGAAGGGGAGGCCCTGGAGGGACTGGAGCTACTTTTCTCCTGGGGTCAGGGTCCTGCTCTGCCTCGGGCCTCTGCTGTGCTCCCGGAATGTTTTGCTCCTCAAATGTCACCTGCACGGCCCCTCCTGCTGAGCAGGCTCCACATGGGCTGTGGATGCGGGACCTGCCCGAGTCTTCTGCTAGGAGGGATGAGGGCGGCCCGGGAGAGGCCTGGAGAGAGGCCCGGGGAGGCCCAGGAGAGGCCAGGGAGAGGACCGGGGAGGCCGGGGAGAGGCCGGGGAGGCCCGGGGGAGGCCCGGGAAGAGGCCGGGGAAGGCCCGGGGGAGGCCCGGGGGAGGCCTGGAGAGAGGCCCGGGGAGGCCCAGGAGAGGCCAGGAAGACGCCAGGGAGAGGACCGGGGAGGCCCGGGGGAGGCCCGGAAAGAGGCCGGGGAGAGGACCAGGGAGAGGACCGGGGGAGGCCCGGGGAGAGGCCGGGAAGAGGACCAGGGGAGGCCCGGGGAGGCCCGGGAGGCCGGGGAGAGGACCGGGGGAGGCCCGGGGAGGCTCGGGGAGAGGTCCAGGGAGAGGACCCGGGGAGGCCCGGGGAGGCCGGGAAGAGGACCGGGGAGGCCCGGGAGGCCGGGGAGAGGTCCAGGGAGAGGACCCGGGGAGGCCCGGGAGGCCGGGGAGAGGTCCAGGGAGAGGACCCGGGGAGGCCCGGGGAGGCCGGGAAGAGGACCGGGGGAGGCCCGGGAGGCCGGGGAGAGGCCAGGGGAGAGGCCCGGGAGGCCTTCGTGGCGTCGCTGCCCCGCGGCCTGCTTCTCTGCAGCTGGGCCGTGCAGGGCGGGGCTCTTGGCCGGGGGTTCACACCGTCCGGCCGGCAGCGGCCCGCGATCGGAAGCCCCGGGGCCCGGAGGCTGCGCCGCCGTCTCTGGAAGGCCAGTCTTGTTCTGGGTCGGGCGGTGCGGCTGGTCAGGACGGGTCTGCACGAGCAGCGACCCCAGGACCGGGCCGCTGAGCGCCTGCCGGCCCTGCCGGGGGCGCGGGAGGCCTGCAGTGACCGCCACGACCGCGAGATGGCGACGGCGTTCCACGCAGCGAGCAGCAGGCGTGGGGCGGAACTGCGGGCGGGGCTCCGGGAACCGCCGAGCTGCGGGCATCCTGCGGGGCTGTGGGCGGAGCCGCGCAGAGGGGCGGGGCCGAGCGGAGGTGGGCGGGGCTGTGGCGGAGGGGCCGGGCCGCACACAGGCGGGTGGGGGGGCGGGGCCGAGCGGAGGTGGGCGGGGCTGTGGAGAGGGGCGGGGCTTCACGGAGGGGCCGGGCCGCATGGAGGTGGGCGGAGCCGTGAGTGGAGGGGCGGGGCCGCAGGAGGTGGGCGGGGCTGTGGCGGAGGGGCCGGGCCGCACAGAGGCTGGGTGCGGCAGCGTGTTGGGGCTGGGGGGCCGGAGGTCGGGACGCCGCGGGTCCGGGCCCACACTTGCAGCACGTGGGGGACTCACCCAGCCTCAGTTTCCCCCCGTGAAATGGGGGGTGCGGGCTTTGGGGGCGGCCGGGCGCGGGGCCCGATCTCAACCTTCCAGAGCCCGCACGGTTTGTACCCCAGGCTCCACCCGGGCTGAATAGGCGGAGACCCTCCTCCCCGAGGAGGGCGAGCGGGGGAGGGCAGACCCTCTCTCCCCCAGCCTGCACAGGGGCGGAGGGGGGAGGGGGAGCCGCCCCATCCCCTCCTACAGCCCCTGCACGCAGAAGGGGCTCCTCTCGGCGAGGCGTCGCCCCCTCCTCGGAGTCCCTGGCTCTGCCCGGGAGGAGGGTGCGGGCGAGGTGCCCGGCTGCTCTCCGGGGCTCCCCGGGGGGATCAGGCTCTTCAGACGCGGCCTGGGCCCGGGGCCGGGTCGGGGCCTCGTTTCTGGTTCTCCTCCGGAGCCCGGGCGGGGCAGCGTCCGGGGACGGGGGGGGGGGGCGCAGAGTCCCGGGCGGGGCAGCGTCCCGCGGGGGCAGAGCGGCACTCAGCCCGGGTCCTCCCCACGTCGGTCTCGGGTTCGGGAGACTTTGGCCCACTTGTCCTTTCTCCCCGCGAAGCCCCGGACGGGAGCTCGGGGCGCGTGTGGAGGGCGTGGGTGGCCGCGGTCCAGGCTGGGCGCCGCCGCCCCGCCCCGCCGGGGTCCTCCGACGGGCGGAGGGGGTTTTGTGTGTGCCGGTCCCCCGCCTCCGACGCCGCGGGGAGGTCGTGAAGTCGTCCCGGGACGCCGCGGGACCCCGCGGGGAGAAGCGGGGAGCGGGCCCGGCCTCCCAGTGCCGGGACGGCGCCTCGCCCCGGTGGACGCCCGAGATGGACGGCGCCCGGCCCGCCCCGCCTCGCGCGGCCGTCCGCGTGCCGCCGACCTACCCCGACCTCGCGGCCGCCCCGGACGCCGCGGCGCGCTCCGCGTGCGCTCGAGACCCCGGCCCGCGCCCGCCCCCCCCGCGGCCCCCCCCCGCCGCCTCCGCCCCCTGCGTGGCCCCGCCCCCGCCCGCCCCGCTCCCCGCCCGCCCGCCCTCCCCGCGGCGCTCGCTCACTCGCTGGCTGGCTGGAGGGCGGCCGGCAGCTGGCGCTGGCAGAGGTGGCGGCGCGGCCGAGATGGGACGGGCGCTGGGGCGCGGGAGCCGCGGTGCTGGCGGCGGCGGGGGCCGCGCAGCCCGGGCCAAGTGCGGGGCGGCGGGCGAGGGCGCGCGGCGCTGAGCCCGGCCCCGGCTCGCCGGGCGCGCACGGCCCAGCCCGGGAGAGCGCGCGGAGGCGCCGCCGGCCCCGGCGCCTGCGTCTGGGGAGGAGCGGCGCGCTGGGAGCTCGCCATGCCTGGCACCCGGCCCTAGGCGCGGGGTCTCGTTCCCCGGAACCGCGGGCCGGGCCGGAGCGGACCGGGCGCGCAGAGGAGCGGCCCCGCACCGCGCCGCCGGGCGCCGAGGACCATGCCGCCCCCCGGCCGGGCGCCGCCGCTCGGGCTCCTGCTGGCGCTGACTGCTCTCCGGTGCCCAGGTAACGCGCCCCGGACCCTGTCCCCGACCCCGCCGCCGCTCGCAAGTTGGCTCCCTGCGTCTCAAGTCCTGGGTAGATCTGGGGACCACCGGGGACCCCAGACATCCGCGGCGAGACCCCCGTCCGCCCGACCCCCTGCCGTCCTGCGGGTCCTTTCCGGGCGCGCGGGGGCACCCTGGGGCTCGCTCGGCCTCTGGGGCGGGGGTTGGGGGGCGCGCGCCCCGCGGCCGGGCCCCTCCCGCCCCGGCCTCCCCCTCCCCAGCCCGTTCCCCGCTCGGCCTCCGGTACCGCGGAGCCCGTTCCCAGGACACCTGCGGGGCCTTGAGGCCGCCCGGCCAGTGTGGTCTCGTCCGTCCGCAGTCCTTCCTCGCGCCCTCCTCGCGCCCCGTTGCGCCCTTGCCTTCAGCCTCGCAAAGACCCCCCCTCCCCGGCCAGGCCCGGGCCTCCCCCCCGCCCGCCGCCGGCAGATGCGGCGCCCCCGCGCCCGACCCCAGGCTGGCCGGGCAGCCGGGGGCTCAGGGCCGCCCGGACTGTGGCGGTGCCAGGACTGTGGCGGTGCCGGGGCTGGGCGGCGTCCGGAGCCCGGGGCCGCCGGCTGGCGCGGACAGTGACGCCCGGGGAAGGGGAAGCCAGGCGTGCCCGGCCCCGGGGAGGTCGCGGCGAATTCCCAGCGAAGGCGCCTCCCCTCCCCCGCCAAGGGGGCGGGGGTCACCCCGGGGGCGCGAGCCTCTTGGGGACCCCCCCGGAGGAGCTTTTTCTGGAGAGCACTTCTTCCCGTTCTCCAGGAGTCGACGCAGGCTTGCAGACATGATGTGGAACGCAGGCAACTTTAACTTTTCCTCCTCCACGTCCGGGGCGCCTGCCGTCCGCACCGCGCTGCCGGCCGCGGCCAGCCGCGTCCTCCTCCCCATGCCCCGGAGTGACCCCAGGCCGCCGCCGCGCCGCGGAGCCGGGGCGCACCTGGAGGCTCCCCCGCTCGCGGGGGCCGCGCCTGGAGCCTGCACGGGCGCCGGCCGAGCTCCCGCGCCCACGGCCCGGGTGGGTCTCCGGAGGCGCAGTCCCCGGCCTGCGCGCCGCCCGGCTCGCCGCCTCCCCCGGACCCCGGCCGCCTGCCGGGCCGGGCGTTGCAGCGCTGCCTTCCCCTGCCGTGGGGCGTGGGCAGGGGGCGTTGGTGGTGATGGCCGCCCCTTCCCGGGACGGCTGAGACCCGGTCCCCAGACGCAGGCCCTCGGGTTCTGGGGCCGTCCTGTGTCTCCACGGGGGTCCGCTTTCCTGGGTGGGCGAGCCCCGGGCGGGGCGGCCCCTTCCCGCGTGGGTAGCATCCACGGGAGGGAACGCGGGGGGCGGACTTGGCGCCGCGCTCGCGAGTGCGCGGCCATATGGGGCTGTTCTCCGCGGAGCCCGCGCACACCCGCGGCTGGGAGCACGCGGGCGCCGGCGCGGCTCTGCCCACGGGCGCCGGCCGGCTCGCTGGCTGCGGGGCAGGGGCGCCACGCCTGGCTCCCAGCCCCGTGCCCGCGTGTGTGGCGTGGCGTGGGCGAGCTCGCCCCCAGTGGAGCGGAGCGCCCAGCCGTGGCCCGCTCCGGCCCCGCGACCCGCGGTAACGCAGCGCGTGGAGGGGGCCAGCCGGCTTCTGCGTGGAGCCCGGATGGGGGACGCGCGTGGACCCGGGATGGGGAGACCCCGCGTGGACCCGGGATGGGGAACGCGCGTGGACCCGGGATGGGGAGACCCCGCGTGGACCCGGGATGGGGACGCGCGTGGACCCTGGATGGGAGGCGCGCGTGGAGCCCAGGATGGGGATGCGCGCGGATCCCGGGATTGGGGACCTGCGTGGATCCGGGATGGGGACGCGCGTGGAGCCTGGATGGGGGATCCGCGTGGATCCTGGGATGGGGAGACCCCGCGTGGATCTTGGGATAGGGATGCGCGCGGATCCCGGGATGGGGAGACCCCGCGTGGATCCTGGGGTGGGTGGGCAGATCCCTGGGTGGGCAGGTCCCAGGTCCCAGGTCCCAGGTTTTGGGGAAGTCTGGCGGAAGCCTGGGTTCCTGGATGTGTCCTTTGGCTCTGCCCGCCCTCCACCCCGTCCCCCGCACCTTCTCCCCTGCGTGGCCACGCGGGGCCCGGCCCATCCTGGCACTTTCCCCAGGACCGTCCAGGGCACGGACCCGGGGAAGCTGCCTAGGTCAGCTAGAAAGATGGGGAGGAGATCACGCCATGAGGGGAGGGGGAGGGAAGGGGAGCGGGGACCGGGCCTGGGAGACCCCAGTGTAGAGGGGCACGGAGAGCTTCTGCCGTCTCCCCGGTGTGGCCCACGACGATCCATCTGCCCGGAGTGGCTGGCATGTCCTGCAGGACTGGCTGGGTGGTTGGCAGCTGTAGATCGAGGCAGGAGCCCACGTCCAGATGGGCCACGGAGGGGCGGGGTGTGCTACACCGCACACCATGAGACAACAGCAGAGGTGGCCTGCCTCCCCCTCCCCCAGTCCTGGAGCCCAGACTCAGTTTCCCTGCTTGCCAATCCAACCAGGATGCCGTGCACCTGAGACCCTAGATGAGCTCACAGGGCAAGCCAGGGGTCAGACTGACATCTCACTATCCTCACAGGCCCTGGTAGCCCTGGCAGTGTAGATGGGTGGTTTGGGTTGGTCCAGGAAGACTTTTTGGAGTGGACGCTTTCCTTATCTGAGACTCAGAAGATCAAAAAGGGCCATGAGAGGAGAGTGAATCTTTCAAGGTTCTCTAGGCTTGGAGGAGAGACCAGCCAGTCCGTCCATCCATCCATCCATCCATCCATCCACCCTGCAGGTCTGTCTCATTGGGAGACACAGGTGCCCTGACAAGCAGTCATTCCAGGCCCAAGGAAATTGAGAGCTGGAGGCTGGTGTCACTCCTTTCACCCAGGCTCGGTTGTACAGCTTCCCGCCCAGTGTCCTTCTGCAGGGGAAGGGGTGGGAGGAGCCAGGTCCCGGGCACTGGACTTCCTTGTGCAGACCCTCGGGCGGCCTGGGTGCTGGGCACTCCTCCCCTTCCCCCATGCCCAGCTCCTGGGCTGATCAATCACCTCTCCTGTGCTCCAGCCCCAAAATGGTTACATAAAAAAATCAATGGAGTCCAATTTGACTCTCAGCATTTTACCACAGAGGCTGTGGTGTCCACTTTTCCCTGGGCTTGGGGAGCTGGGCATCTTGTAGCATTTACTTGAATTAACCTATTGAGGAGCAGCTCCTAATGTTTGAGCTTTGGGGTTTGCGGTGCAGGGCCTAGGAGGGTCCAGGGCTGTACTGCCCTCGGCAGCCCATGGTCACGAGAAGCATACAGCTTGTGTCTGCAGCTCCTGCATGCTCCGTCCTTGGGTTGGCCAAAGCGGCCAGGCCCTCTGGGCAGCAGGAGGGCCCCGGGGAGGGCGTGGGCTGCCCTGGAAGGTAGGCTGGAGGGCGGGGAGGACGCTTCTCCCTTGTCCCCACAGGTGCATTGACAGAAAAGTGGTGCTGGCCTCCGTGGACAGTTTTGATTCTTGGCAGAGGCAATGCCAGGCTGGGCTCTCCCACCCCAGTCGGGACTCTGTCTGGCTGTGGATTTCTTGCTACTTGCAGAAATGATCATGATCCAGATTTGGGGTTCTGATAAGAATCTGGGAGACCTAGACAATGTCAGCCTAGCCCTTTGACTTCTCCAAAACTCAGTTTTCCCGTGTGTAAGGCAGGCCCT